>NW_022595246.1:4709281-4949746 GCF_009176505.1 Sitodiplosis mosellana
TTTTATCGAAAAAAATCCGACCATATCCACACTAGGTTTGCATTTCGAATCGGTGTCCGATTTTCAACATTTGGAGAGACTCACGAAAATATGTCCATCGTTAACGAAGATTAATTGGTTGAATAATGTGAATTTTTCTGAAATAGACCAAGTTGAATATATTATGACTATGTTCAACTCATTGAATTCATTCAACTGTACAATTACTGCTGATAGAACTCATTCCAATAGTTTTGTATTTCAGTCAGTTGAAGACTGTTTTAATAATAGTTCCTGGTCGACTTCCATTAAGTTCTCAGAGTGGGAACTGGGTAACAAAAAATCCTACTACGCAGAAATGGAGAGGCAAATTTGAGGTGCTAACCGAATGATCAATCATCCTAAGTATTGGCTGAAAATCGATAAATTATGAGTTTTTATTATTTTGCATTGTATTTTTTATGTAACATGTGAAAATAAACGAATTTTCAACAAAAAAATGTTTTTTCCCAATATTTTCAGCGATGTTTGGTCACTAATACTTTTGGTGCACTGAACAAGCGCGTTTCTATTGATGTGGAAAGGTGTTGTTGACTTTTTATCGGCTGTTCACTATGCGTTACGCAACACTCAAAAGAATGATAAAAGATAAATAAAAGTTTGCGTCGAAGTCATTGACAGACAGACGAAAGAGTAGCGAGAAAGATTCGATCGTTAAAAATCAATTTACATACAACAATGGCCAATTAGTATCTATGCCGTTTGAATGAATTGGCCAAATTGATGAGGCCACTTAATCAAATCAATGCTTTTCATGGAATTCTCACTTAGTTTAACCCGCTTCGTGCAGAAAACCAAATGGACGGTAACAATAGATTTGTGCCAAAAAGTGACTGCACTCGTTGATCCGATACTGAAATTCTGTTTGACTTTTTAATTGAAATTAGCGTTTTTTTTATGTGTGCGCATAATTGCGGCCAAGGCAAACCGATTCTAATTGATCGCGAGAACAATCAACAAAAAATCAACCACAATGCAGTGAATGTGAATGCAAAAAAGGAAAATTAAGAGTGCTCAATGCTCATTCAATTTTTTGTTCATTCATCATTTCATCATAGCGTAGCTCACACTGTAAATCAAGTTATGGATGGCAATAATTAAAGATAATAACGAACGAAATCGCCGCCGGTGCGTGATGCTGATATTCTCGAGAATGAAAAGTTTAAAAAAATGGGTTTAAAGGTGACAACCTTCTTTGGAGTGTTTGCTCATTTTTATGCCGAGGCAACCACATTTACTTCTTTGAATCAACAGCAACACTCCTAATGTTTGTTCACAGCATTTGGATATGTGCAAACTTGTGATAGCAAAGCTACGCTGTAGAAGTGCTTCGTGAATGTACATTTTGTTGAAGATTGCAAGTAGATTTTTTCTACCTATTTTTCAGCGAAAGAAAGATCTATTTGAACTTTTTGGCTTGTGAATATTTCACAAAGCTTTGATTAATCAAAACACGCAATCTAATTCCATGTTATTAACACCTTTGGCGTAATTCTGTTCCGTAAAAGGCAGTCCGATTGTCGAATAATAAAAATTATGCATTCATAATTCATGCTGATTGTCGTGTGCTTATAAAGCAAACGAAAAACATAATCATTGTGTTTCATTATGGGTTTTGATTCTGGCGCTATATTGATCGTCAAATGAGTGTTGTATGCGTTACGTATTCATGTTTTTTGTAGTTGCGGTCTACCACTTGTTCGCTTATTTAAGTCTATCGCATGTTTAACACATGCGTGTACACATGTTATTTATAGACGCATACGTATGTAATATTCGCAGTCACAGTATCTGTCATTCGTCTTCGTTAGCACAAACAAAGGTGCAACTTTGGCATTGAACCATGAAAATGTTTAACCAAAAGACAATCTATTCTATGAATCACAACAACCGACAAAGACATGCCATGATTGATATGGTTTCCCATTTGGTTTTGAAATACCAATTGCGCACATCGAAAAGTTTATTGACTCATCTAAAATGTGTTTCCGCAATGGCTTCTGATGAAGAAGGTCTTATTAGCTATAACATGCGAGTTATTACATTTGATCACCGCTATTACATCTTACTGCCAGCGATAACTTCTTAAATTGGCTATAATGATGCTTCGTAAAGGTATTTTTAGATTGAATCGAGCCATTCAGAAACTGAATTGTGATATTTAACGGTATTGCCTTGATAAGCCATCCGTTATTTAATTGAGACAAACGCAATTCCATCAATTTCAACAATATGTGCTTTGGCAATGAATTGGTGTTAAAATTGGTACTACGGAAACAGTTGAATTTCCACGTGCAAAACGCTTTTGTTCCATAAAACACCATTCTCATGTGGTCAAACTAAGATTCTGCACTATTTACGGTATTATCACCGAATCGGAATGGTGGTTCTGCATGTTGCCCCTGAAATATTGACATTTAGTGGTAAACATTGGCAGTCCATAATAGATAACATCTCTGATGTGTGTTGCACAAGAATGGTCTGAAAGAGAAGACGAAGACGGAAAAAAAAGAGTCATGAATAAAATATTATTCAAATCTGGTGCGTGTGAATCGTAGCGAGAATATCGCCGTGAATATCAAGTATGTGCAAGTGGTGTGCGCGTACGTGTAGTGGGGCAAACGATGTGATAATCATATGTGCTGAGATATAGCGCAGCGCAGCGTCTTTTTTTTTACAGGTTTACTATCGTTTTTATTGCGCATGGCAAAGAAGCAGAAGAAATACTACAACGGCGATCGGTGTAAGCAAGCATATCGGTTCGATTTGCCGTAATAATAAGAGCTCAACACTGATGATTGTGTATGAGTGTTTGCTTCGGTTGAATCACAATACACTTGCGCGCGCCCATTCACTTATATATCGATGTATAACGAAACATTTAGCAAATCGTTTTATACTCACATGAATATGAATATGCATACAGTGCGGTTGCAAAAGAAACCAATGTCCAAGACCAAGCAATGTTCAATCGACGAGCCCCGATTCGCAATCACATTTTTCTGTCTCTCTTCAGTATGAATCGTACGTTTGTCGAGAAGAGTCATACAAAATGCACACAGCGACTAGATAGTCGAAAGACACAGATCTTTAGGCAGTTTCGTTCGTTCATCACATTTGATGTGTAAGCACAGCAGCAGAGATCACAACACGACGGTTACCATTATATTGTATCTTATCCGTTCTCGTGTCAACCTATTCAGAAGTTTTCTATTTTAATGTGAAATACAAAAGAGACTTACACAATATTGTGCAACTTTGTATGTGTGCTCTTTTTTTCTTCGTTCATTCGTTTGTTTCTTCATTCGAATATATCGTGGTATGTGATTGTTTTAAATCAAATAACCATTTTTGTGTGTGAGCATGAGGTTTTTAAGCTAATGCATTTAATTTTTATGCATTGGATTTTTGTTCCGAAATAAGAGTATTACGTGATTGTTTTGATGATGCAGTTGCTGGTTGAAAAATGAAATGAAATGAACTGACATGGTTTGAATGGGTCAAGTCATTATTCGAAAGAAAGAAAAAAATATTCGCAGTGAATTTCATGAATAAGACACGGAATTCATGAATGGAACAATTCGAGGTATTGGGTACTGGCTGATGAAATCGGCACATTCGTGTGCAATCGGCATTTTCAGTGTTTATTCGGGCATTTTTGTGAATCAAGATTATCGAAACGAAACCGACGATTGTAGTTCGATATAATGTATTATTTCGGTTAATTGTTATCGACCAAACAATTCAAACTATTTTGGTCAATATTACACGTTGAAAGTGAATAAGACTCGATACAATGAACAAATTGTTGATTCAATAACAAACTAAACTTAATTCGATAGAAAAAAAGTTTCATTCAATAAAAAAACAATAAAATTTGTCTAAACAAAAAACCGAAATTGGTTCAATGAAGGGCAAGAAAAAGATTTGATGAGACAAATTAGCACGCGATGTTTTTTTGCTTGTCTTTGATCGTATAAGATATGCATTTAGATGCTAAACAAAAAAAATAGGTCAACCATTTTTTACGAAAAGTGTCACTGAAATCAAACACATTAGTCTCCATTTAAATGATTCAGTGATGTGTTCTTGTTTGTAATTTTGTCTGGCTTAACCACAAAAACGTCATAAAAATTCACATATGATAATTATGAGATAAACTAAATGTTGGTTATTTAATCTGTTTGTGTGTAAGTGTCTATGCTCAATGTGGTCAAGGCAGTTGTTTGTTATAAATATTATTTTTATCGGATTCTGCGTTCGTTGTAAGATCCATTGGCGATATAGTCAAAACAACATTTTGTTATTGAGTTTTTACTTTGGTCAACTAAAGTTCCGTTACAAAAAAAGGAATCTCATTTGTATGTGATGTTAAAACATTTCGTCATAAGCGGTTACAGTATCACTAAAATTGGTTGTGATGGAATGTTAAGTGCAATAAATCATGAATTTAATTGTCATAAATGCCGTTCGATTATGATGTCGCAATTGTATCCCTGTAATATTGATGGGATTATGTATTTTTAAATATTGAATATTCAAGACCCTTGAATTAAGACTCTTGAATTAAGACGAAAGAAGAAGAAAAAAAATGGATTGTAAATCATGTCATTTTTTATGAAATTTTACAGAATTTATTGCTTCCGAATCAACGGTGCCATATAAAACCATAATGATAAAGCAAGTGATGATAGCGATTGTTTTGACATCGCTTCTGGTCGGGAATTCGTGGGATGCTGAAGCACGTGAACGAGCCACAGTCGTGCGACAAGAGAAAATTGTCGACTTCGCCGCACACAGCGAACCAAAAGTGCGCGAAAAACGATTCATCAATCCGTTTACCAGTTTGTTCAATGTTTGGAATGCTATAACACATATATACTCGCTGTATGCCGAAGTAAGTCATTTCATTTCGTATTTGTGCGTAATTATCTCACGATTTTAATGATGTTGTTGGTATTGCAGCAAAAAAACGAAACATATTTTGCATTGGAGCAAACGTATGATATCGTTGCTGACGGCTTCAACGACACTTATATGGCCACTAAACGGCCTACGGTAAGTTGTGATCACACACACATACACACATTTGATTCGATTCGTTCCATGGTGACCTACGAAAATTAAACGCAAAACGTGAACCAAATTTAAAGTTCAAATCTTGTTTATGCATAAAAGACAGCTCGCCGTTGGCGAGTGGCCGATGTAAATAAAATTACAAAACAAATTAATCCCGAATCAATCGAGATTTGTTTACAATAACAAATGTCATGAGATATTGGTATCTAGTTCATTATAAGATTTCAATAAGAATACGGCCTGCATTCAATGCCAAATCCATTGATTCCAAAGATGCGAACTGCGCCGATTGAGACATCCGAAATCCAAAAAATTCAATATTTACACAGATATTTGCGACGACTTTTTTATACAGAGATTTGCGACGAATATCAAGGTTGCCGCTGACCAATCGCTAATCGTTGTTGTTTCTCTGTTTTTTTTGGAGTAAATAAAGAAACGTCCACTCTTGGCTCTTTTATTTTGGATAAACTCGATTCGATCAATCATTTTTGACCTTTCTATCGCCATCACATTCCCTTTTGGTGTTATTAGTAAAATGTGACCATGGCGTGTGTTGAAATACTTTCTAAAATTCTTTCAAGTTGAGCATTAATTTGGTCCATTATTCACAGACGACGACAACAGGATCACCAGACTCAGAACCAACCACTACCACACAACGATACCGCATCACAAGAAAGGAGTTTGGCTACATTTTGGGCCGAAATTTACGAGGACTTAAGAAACTGTACAACATTGAAATAAATGATGCATTGAATGTAGGTTTTCTTCTCTTTACCTGGATCAAATACATATGAAATTTTTTTTCATCTCTTTTTTTAGCAATCGAAATATAACATTGACGAGTACAAGCGGGAAAAAGCCTGGGCGCTTTATCCGTACACCATTAAGAAATTCCCACCGCCGAAAAATAACACTTCCAATTAACTCTTGCCCCGCTTCTTCGAATATGGTGTACAAATCATTTCTAGAGCTATGAATGACTGCATACTATTGTGTATTGTTGCCCACTCGTTATAATTCAAATGGAATTATTTTTATTTTTACTTTTACCAACCACCTAGTTTAAACCGCATCGAACAGATTTGCTTTTACTGTGATATAGTTTGTAGCATTCAATATTAGTAAAGTCGATGGAAATATGTCAAATTTTCTTAATTGAATAAAATAAAAATAAAATAAAATTTATCAGATGCGAAAATAGTGTTCATCTTTAAGGTTTAGGATGATTTTTTTTATATTAACGTTCCCAATCACCACAAAGCTTGTTTTTTTTTCTTTGTGGTTTTTACATCACTCCGCACCGAACTGATAAGGATAAATAATCTTGAAGGGCTTCTTACATATTACATATGCACTGATTTTAGGCTTTATAGGCAAATACTGTAGACCACTGTGAACTATTTGAGTCATTTTGTCGGAGCAATCGTCGGGTTTTATCTTTAAATTATACTTTGGACTTATGCTTCAACGCTTCGACAAAAATCATAGAATTGGTTCTCCTTATCAAATTATTACGGTGAACAAACCGTAATTAAAGGGCATAAGCTAAAACCTCCAAATGAGTCGGATCAAACCAACATATCATGATAAGTGAACCGCAAAATGATCAACTGCGGCTCGTATTTGATAATACGAAATTGAAGTTCAGAATAAAACTTATGTGTTTTTTCGCATTTGAATTCAGTTTTGAACATACTTTGAAGAACGTACACATACAATTGCGAAATATTAATATTGACAATAGTTTGATTGACAAATCCATATATGACATAACGTCATTTTAGTGTGAATCCTCGCTACGAAATGCAAAACAATATTTGATTAGGTTATTAACCTGTGTCATCAATCTTACATTTTATTCGTTTCAAGCAAAGTTTTTATTCACAAAGTTGAACATAAAAATGAGCACATCCAATGAGTTGATAGAAACGCCATCAGCTATTGAAATCGATTCGAGTGCTATTGAGCTAAAACCAGGTATAAATCGTTATTATGATTTTGAAATGTGTAGAATGTGCAAGAAAAGAATTGCAGTTAAAAAAGTCGATATGATTCGCGGGAAACTTATTTCAGTTAAGGCAACATCGATGGAAGATGTGGAGGAGAAATCGATAGGTTTGGACACAGTCGATCAAGGATGTGTTGGATGTAGCACGAAAGATTTGAGGCAAATCAAAGAGGGTGTCTCCTTATCGATATCATCAGATGATGAAACTGAAAATGCGATTCCACTGAAAAAATCGAATAGCACATCGTACAGAGGCAATAAATTCATATTAACCTAGATTTACTGTGAAGAAAAAAAAACAATCTTTTTCATTTGAAAATGATATAGGAATGATGGATATAGCGCTATTGACCGCAAATGCGAATCAACTGAGGTTTTTGATAACATACAATTCTGAGGAAAAGACTTTTTTCATCAGTGCCACATTAATTATCCTATCTCTAATCGTTCAAGTGCTCGTTGGAATTGGATTGATATACAAGGTTTGTGTTTCAATGATTTTTTGAATAATTTTCGTGAACCATCAGAAATAAATAAATTATTATGCGACTCATCCCAGCGTCATGTGAAGAAGAAAGGCGATAAAAGCAAAGCGGATAAAGTTGGCAGTTTGGTAACATGTGGAATATTTTGCCTAGCCGTTTTGAATGTGTTAGTTGTTTCCTTTACGACAACTAGTATAAAATCCGCTTAATTTCACCGTCAATGTCACCTGGATTAAGTATTTAATTGAATAATAGAAACATTTTATTGTCCAATGAATAAAAACATTTAAATTATTTCATTTAACAAGTTACAGTGTTTATTTTCTTGAGTTCACACCTCACCAAGATCGGGAGAGTCAAACACCTTCGATTAATTTAGCTTACACATAGAATGGGCAACGATGAGTGTTTGGTCTATAGCTGTGCATTTTTGTTTTTGAATGTGTCGCATTTCAGTGCGATAAATTTCATTTGATGTCAAAAGGAGAGCCTGAAGGTAATGTCAATGGTGCGCCCGTAATTCTAGCATTTTTTTCTAATTTTTGTTTCTATTAAATAAAGATGAACATGAAATCTAGACACGCTTTTACAATGACAATGAACATGTTTTTCTCACAACTTCGAGTTTGGATTCATCTAACTAAGAGTATTATTTTTCAACTAAAATTATGACAGTTCTAATATACGCCGAGGAGAATCGCATCAAGGCAAAAGAAATTTTTGATTGATTTTTATGCCGTAATTTTGATTGATTCATTCAACAATGCATTCAACTTTGTTTAATCGATTCAAAAGAAATTGTACTTAACTCACGTAAAATCTATGTTCTCTTGCTGGAAATTTTGGTATTATGACCAAAAAAATTTATCCTTAGGATAAATTTATCCCGAGGAACATAAATAGACTGTAAGCGAAATTTAAAATAACGAGTGGCGGTCAAAACGCCACCAACGGACAGCATACTCTAATGTAATAGAAACACAGAAGCATGCTGTCCGTCCAGGGCGTTATGACCGCCACCCAGAATAACATAAAACAGTTACCGAAATTATCACATAAAATTTGACCATTAATCGGATTAGAATAAATTGGAAAATAAATATTGGCTTTTAATAGAAAAAAAAAATGAAATTTAAAAACAACGAAAAAATGACACTCGAACCTAATTTAGTTCCTTATCGAATTTAATTAATCTTTGGCAAATGATTGCTTTGAATGACGTTGAAACGTGCTTAAAAAGTGTATCAAAATCAAGTTGAACATCGTTATCATTTTGATCCGTTTGGCTTGTTTGCTCGCCCGTTGAGTCTTCTTCGTCACCGGTGTTTAAGCTATCACTGTAATTGGTTGCACCAGCAACGTCATAGTTTCGTTGACTCGCATCTGGAACACAGTCTCCAAATAAATGATTGTATTTTTGTTGAAGTTGTCGCTCCAGTTTTGTGTTGTTATTATTAAAGAAGAGAACGTATGCCAAGCCGAATAGGTAGTGATCGATATTGTTCAAAAAGTACTCTTCAAGCGGTTGCAACGACAGCGAATTCTCGATGAAATACATAAAAATGCCATGAATCAGGTATTTTAAGTCTGTTCGATGAACGGGCACAACGTTTGCATCCTTCGTAAAATATTCGAACAATTTTATCACGTAACTCGTTAGCATCATGTTATCCAAATCAACATCGTCTTGACTCTGATGCATTGCAATAGTGTCTTTTGCCGCTGCCAAGCATAATGCAAATGACTCCTTTACGTAGTAATTCAGCATAAGTATGCGCACTTTGAACTCGTTCAGTGTTGTAAAACCGAGAATTTTATGTGCATCATAGATTCCGTGCAGGATAAAGAGACAATAGTGAATGAATTCGCTGGTCACTTCTAGATCACTAGATGACAACGGTGATTTTGTATTTGATGAGAGTGAATGTTTCATGGATGTGAACTGGTTAGCCGATGGAATTGCTAGGTTGTCGCCATCCGATGATAGACTGTTGCAGTCAAAGTTTTCACTCGATGGACTTGTGTCGGCAAAACCAGGTGTGCGAAATATTTCACGTGATATGAACTCTGGCCGAAACTGTGGCATACTCTTCAAATAACGCACAGGGTCATAATTCATACGAATCTTCGGGCGAGGCAATGGGATCTCCAGTGGCTGTTCAATGCATTGACTAGTATCGGGAAGACGAACTATACGCTTTGATACACGCAACCGTACCAATTTCCCGGCATAACCATTTCGATCCGGATGATTTATCTCGCGACCACACTGAAAAAAAAACACAAATTGACATTCATTCGTTATGAATTTGTGGAAAAAGTAACTTTCCTACTGTATCAAATGCCCTTTGAGAGCTCCTTGATAAAAATGCTTTTTATACAAAGATGAATGCATACCTGTCCGACATTATTGTTGCCAAAAGCCTTTACTGTTAAATTATCCGTCAAAATCAGCGTGAAATCAGCCCCACAATCAATATAGATCACATTGTCGTTAAGCTCCAATAGGGTTGGCTTTGTTAAATCGCAACGCGTATTCTCGCGTCCAAGTTGTTTTTCCAGATTCCGACCCCAAGTATACAGTTGCGATGTGTTTGTTAGCAAAACATTGTGATATAGTCCACTTGAAATCTGTTTTCAAAAGGTTTTCAATGCTTAGAATGTTTCTTCAAACCTAAAATTCGACTTGAAAAAAGCAAAATGTCGACAAAAATCATACCTGAAGCATTTCACCGATCACTTCACTTGTGTCAACTTGTTGTGGCAGAAAATGTTCGGTGTACTCATCATCCAAATAAAATTCACTGTTAATTTTGGACGCTGCATCAGGTTCGGTGCTCTTTTCAGACGAATGTTTCTCCGACCGTAAAAAGTTTCTTATTCTGTCTTGTAAATTACTTGGCGTCAATTTGCTAGCCATCGATTTTGGCACTTCGTTCGTATCATTTTGTTCAAACGACTCAACATTGTTTGTTTTGTTAGAATCAACGTCAATCGTCTCTTGATTCGTTGACTCCTCACTTTGTATTTGTTCTTTTGCATCAGTTTCTTCACTTGATAGACCATTAGTTGCTTTTGATTTATCTGCAATGTCATTCGTCAGAGCAGTTTTTGTATCCTCAAACTTTTGAGTCATTCGTGCTCGCTTTCGTGATTGATTCAGTAAACGAATCAACTGTGGTGAAGCGCCCCATGTGTAAAGTTTATTGCTTTGTGTAATAACGAACTAAAAATGAGTAAGAATGAGAGGAAAATTATTACGTAGATGTAAAAATTTAAGAAAAAAATGGTTAAAATTCGGCAAAATTACTTACATTAGCAAAAAATTTGGTGTGAATTTGTGTGATTGTCTCATTGGAAATATCAATTTTGATCGGTATTGAGCTTTTTAGGTATTTTTGTTGCGAATTTTCATTTTGATACTGGCCAGTTCCCAATTGGCCAAATAAATTACATCCAAAGACATACACAACTGTGTCATTTGTATTCAATTTGTCGCCGCATAGAACTAGAGTGTGCGCATGACCCAGAGCAATTTGTTTCACTTTTTTTCTACTGAAGAATCGCACGATTTTCGGTCGATCCAAAGTGAAAACATCACCGTGGCCGAGTTGACCATAGATTCCCCAGCCAAAAGTGTATAATTCACCGTCCGCATACACGGCGTTATGATATTGACCAGCTTCAATTAGTGTAACATTCTTCCCATCAAACTCTTTTATAAGCATCGGCTGCAGTGCCTGAACATGATGCTTTCCGATACCAAGCTGTTGCTGCATATTTGATCCCATCGCGTATAACTGGAAATAGAAGATTATTTTAATCATTTTTTTTCATTTATAACTTGAAACTAAGAACATCTTTTGATTCGAATGTCCACTTACGCCGTTGTTTGTTAGGATCAAAGTATGACCCTTGCCACATTTCACTGCGTGGACTTCTAAGCCCATATTTGAAATGAACTCCAAGCATCTGAGCGATGTTTCCGATATTGAATCGGCTACGGAATTTGGTGCAGCCAGATTTAAGGCACAATTCACTCCATTCGATCCCCATAAATAACAAGAGCCATCAATGATGGCCGCGCAATGTGCAAATCCAGCCGAAATATTTAATAAACTGTTATCAATTTTTATAGCAAACTAATGGAAGAGAGAAATGTACAGAAATTAGCATGGTTCCATGGATAAAACGGTGGAACAGAAATAAAATAAGAATATTTCGAAAGGAAATTCTCACCTGATTCTGTTCAAGTCTAACATTAATAACATTCAGTCCATTGGTTGTTTCATCTTTAGTGCAATTCAGTGTATACAATTTTATTATAACAATCAAAAACGTTTCGATTAAATGCTTACAAAACTCGACCAGCTGCGGGACAAAGAAAAAACTATCGTTTAAAAGAGAAGCCTTAAGACACTATTTCCAAGGTCATCTGTTTTTATATGGAGAAAATCGTCCATGATCGTATATTTGCTATTTCTAAGGCAACGAATGGACGATTTCAAAAACATCGTACACGATTGCAATCGTGCGCCTTGGAAATAGTGCCCTTAAACGGTTTTATGAAAATACTCAGAAATTGAACGCGCATGGGCTCACCTTATTCAAATCAGTTGAATCACTTTCAATGTAATTTGATGAAAGCTGTGAGACAATCGGTCGGAAGACTGGAGTAAACGGATCCAATTGATGTCTGAGACGTTGTAAAACCTGCTGGTTGATTTTGTTGCATTTCGATTGAATGCAATCAAAGTAATCCATTGCGATTAATTGCAAATAAATAATGCATTCCATGAATATTGGATCCGACAACTGATACAGAATGTCATTTATCTCGCTGTACCAACCTGAAAGTGGATAAATCGGCCATGATAATAATTTTGACATTATTTCAATCATTGAAGATAAGATAAGATTAAAAATTACCGAATTCCTGGTTCGTCACGCCGACTAAAGCACAAAATGCATCCATGTGAGCGCCTCGATTAAGCGCCAAAACGATTGTTGATGAGTACAAACCACTTTGAGCCAAGACTATACTGCTCATGTTCGTATGATAGCGTTTGTTTACAACCAGGAAATTCCTATGAAATACGAAAATTATTAGTCTTCGTTCATCACTTCAAATTGGCATAAATTGCTCAAAACCAAAACTCACCACAATGGCATCAATTGCTTATCTTTGATTGCTTTTTCGGTGAGTGTCAACAGCAGCAAATTCGATAAATGAAACTGTGACGAATTGGACATCTGTAAATCGGCCGGAGTTTCATCTTTTTCATATGAAAAATCGCTACACAAAACGCCAACATTCAATTCTTTCTGCTTCTTTGAACTCGACGACTTTCCCGAATCAATTTTCTGTTCATCTGTGTTGTTGACGCTCTTAGCCACATAGTTGATGGTATGGTTTTTCGGATAAACGCTTTTCAGAATATAGACAATCTTCAGGGCCATTGAACAGAGATGCATGAGTGCACTATTTTGACCAAACATTGCCAACTTCAATGCGGTTTTAACTGCTGGAATCTTTGATATGTTATACGTAAGTAGAGCTTGAGTTGTCTTATTCTTCCGCAGTAAAACATCGCCAGCATATTCAATGCATTGATTGTAGTCCAAATTGAAAACTTTACAGAATTCTTCGCATGCTTTCCACTGGTCACTTTTCACCAAATTCAAAAAGACGATATGTGGCACATGGTTGAATTCAATCATATACAATGAACGATCGGTGACGACCAAGCATTGATCCATTTCGATTGCGGGAAAAACATGTTCCAGAACCGATTTGTCATCAATGTCGAAGAATTCATTCTCTTCGCTGTTACTCTCCTTACGCTGTTTGTCTTTGTTGAATGTTTCCGCGTAGTTTTGCGTTGTGACTTTCGGCTGTTGAATAATTGGGCGCTCGCCAATGTTGGTGGTTCCAATTGGAATTGGATTTTGATTATTCTCAGATGTGACCTCAATGAATGGAACGGACGTAGGTTGACTATACGGAACTCGATGAATATCAACGATTTGTTCGTCAGGAAATTTGAACATTCCCAACATGGAAGACGAGTTGAATTCCTGTGTTCGGAAGGAAAAATATTGGTTTAGTCTAGGTTTTGCCCATTGAAAAATTGAATAAAGACGAAAAATGAAGCATACCGAATCCTCTCCTATTCGCAAAACAGTCGAACTACATCCGATGATACCGATCGCATTTATGAGTGTTTCTTTAATCGGCGATGGAACTTCTTTGTTCTCATACTCCACACCCTCAGCATTTTCATTCACTTCACCTTGGCTTTTTCGCACTCTTTGTGTTGTGTACATAATATTCGGTGTGAGGAGAACATTTGTGCAGTCTTTCGGTATTTTATACAAGTACAATGGTATCAAACTGATATCCATACTGTGCACCGACAATGTGTCGGAATATGAATGCAAAGCGCTTAGCAAATGTGTGTCTCGTAAAAATTGTGCGATGAAATATGGTCCTGTTTTTGTGGTTAAAATTTCTGGAACAAAACTTGGCATGTGCATCGTTGCTAACTGCGTAGTATTTTGACGGCTGCGATCTGAAAACCAGAGAATATTTTTGAACAAATATGAATATTCTTGAATTCTACAAGCAAAAATGACATGCATCGTGCATTGAATCTCTGTTTCTCACCTCGTTCATTCGATTTGATTTTATTTTCAATCAATTTCAATTTTAAAGCGCCGATCTTTTTTGCTCCCAAATCTCTTAGCGAAGCCAACCTTGCTCTTGCTGCTGGAAATATTCCGCTAGTCGGAACCAAATCAGTCGAGCTCGATGTCTCTTGGTCACTACTCACGGGCACAAAACCATCTTTCATGATTTCAAATTCAGAAAGTTCCGTATCAGGCTTTTCATCGGTTGATTGATTCAATGACGGCACTGGAATTACAAATTGCCAGTCTTGTTCAGATGACCTTGACTTCATGACTGAGCTGTCGGTAGTCTGAACATTGTTCTGTGGCTGGCAATCTGGTGACAATTTCGGAATTTCATCGGGGAAAATGTAGCCAATTGAATTTTGCTCCAAAAGTAGTTTCCATTGCTCTTTTGATGTAGCCGTAATCTGAAAGCAAAAATGGATTGCTTAAGTAAATTCGGAGTAAAGGTAAAATAAATAAAGGCTAAGAAAAAACGCATCATGTGCCAAATTACCAATAACGATACGCTCTTAACGATTGTATCACGACAAATGGTCATTTGTGAAATGCCGCCACTTTTGCTTTCGATAGAAGTATTGGCGATGAATGGGCAATTTGGCGCTAGTCCAACAACGCATATAGAACCATCTGAATAGCCAATAACCGCTCGATGTTGATGCTTTTGTTCGTCAAGTCGCGATGTACTCCACCAAACAACCGATAACGGAAATGGACACAAATTCACTGTTGCTGATTCGAAATGTTCGGAATTGTCATCGTTAGCGGTAAAAAATTTCTCACAACCATCTGGACTCTTCTCTGCGATGCTAATGGCTTCACCACTGGATTGCATCGTATTCTCCGTATAACTTGATCCGCTGATTCGTTTCAAATCACTGGCTGGCATATAAAATGACTGGTACACATTGTTGGATAGAATCTCATTAATCTGTTCTGGTGAGTATTTGTCCTCCACGGCATCGCCGTCTAATTCGTTGCCTGCATCAGCGATTTTGTGTGTGGCCTTTGCGGTGCTCGTATTATTTGGACAAGTTTTGGAATTTGAGCATTCGTGTGGCCCCGAAAACGGTACAATGAACGAGGTAATCTCATCAGACCGAAAAGGCCAATAGAAATTCTCGATTTCTTGTGATGTTGTAGTTTTTAGGCCGAATTCGGGGTTTATTATCCAAAGTATAGGTACAATATGTAGTGTATTGTCGTAGCACACAACCAACAAATGACGTCCACTCGGATCAAAACAAATATCTTGAATGATTCGCTGTGTCTTTTGAAACCACACAATTAATTTCCAACTGGCCGCACTGCTAAAGCTATCAATTGAGTCTCTGGACGTTGGTTGAGCGTCTGCTGCAACAGCAGGTGGTGGTTCGTCATCGTCGCTGAACCGTTTGCTCAGCAGTTTGGTGATATTGTGATCGCCATAATAACGAAACCGTACCAAAATCTCATTTTCCTCACCAACCAAACACAATATTTGCACGCAATTCCGATGATTGTCAACAAAAGCGGATTTTTTCGTATGAAAATTCTGCAAAATTTGTCGCAAATGAAAAATATTCGCTTCACTCAGTGACATCTTTTCACACCACACAAATCCTTTTTTTTGCGAACCACAAAACTAGGCGTATTATCCCTTAATCGATTTCTACGTCTATTTCACACACATTTAGTCTCTTGACAATAATGTTCTATTTCCAAAATATAAATACACACGACATTGGCATCTAAACAAATGCACTGAGCACACAATGACCACGCTCAAATAAGGACACGTGAAAAATGAACAACAGAAAAAAATGGTTTTTGTATTTTATTTTCATATAGATGAAAAATGGTTGCACAAACTAAATTTTACGTTCTAAATCAAGTCTATGGTTTGACTCTGCGAACATTTGCTCTAATTTTTTTTGACTGCTCAACAAATAACTGCGGTGACATTGTAAATAAATCGTATGTGGAACAAACACTTTTTCACTCGATTTTATTGTTGTCGCAAAGAGAACTTTCTTTAGCAAAATCTATTTTTATCGCTATGTTTTTGCATCAAGATGTGATTTCTTACGAATAGAAAAAAAAAGAGTTTGCCATTTGTGTCCATGTGTGTGTAATATTGTTTGATAGTCGACAAAGAGGCTCGTAGACCTGTCATTTTCATTGAACTGTCAATGTCAGTGGTAGTATGGTTTCGTACTTGGTAGTCACATCGTGGGCTACCATGTTCAAGTGTCAATTTTTAGTTCGTGGCGCTTCGGTTTGAATTTTCAACGGACAATTTAATTGTGTGTTATTCTTTGTAAAACTGGTATTTTGGGAATATTTTTAGAGTTCAACTGGCATTTTATGTTTTTCTTAAACAAAAATGCGTTCGATCTGAAGGATTCAATGTAATTTTCGACCAAATTTGACTTTCAACTGTGACAATTTTCCCCTCAATTCTCCTTTTCATTTTGAAATGCTCGACTACGCGAGTACCAATGAACTACGCGATTCCCCTCTTCAATGAGAGAGCGAAAAAAAAACACTGAAAAATCAACACCAGACGGAGATCGTCTGACGGAAAATGTTAACCAATATTAAAACATTGCATGATATCAATTGATGAAGTTATTTTTTCTTTTTTTTATCGTTGATTGTATTGATTTGTTGGATTCAATAGAAAGAGGATTAAATAGAATAGAAACAGACTCAGTGTCTGGTACAGATAGAAGAATATATACGCGAATGTACTCAGGAGCCCACATGAAAATCACATTAGATAAAGATAAATTTTCAGTAGAAACTTTCTGAATTAGATTCGTTGATGTTCGACTAAGTTGCACCATTCGTTAGCCCACCAAACATGTCTCTCATGTAAAATATGTCTGTTTTGCGAGTTGAAAATGGTTTTTGAATATAGCTGTCGCATGGCATTGTACCGGAGATGAAGATTTTGATAATTTCCGGAAGAAGCCGTTCAGGATAAGCATCATCATCAATTTTACGTGCGTTGTACGATTTATCCATTTTATCGATTGCCGGCGAGCATTCGCCATACCAAGACGATTAAAATAAACTCTTTTTTTCAACACCTCTTCACAAAATATCCATTTCATACAGCTGCTGTTGGTGTGGCGGCAACAAAGTGCGTGGCTTCAATTCTGAAGCACCGAATAGGTAGTGTTTGAGTGAACATTATTGAATTTTGTCGCTGGTCCAAAATCGATAATTTAATGGACAAAATGAAACAGCAGCAGAGTAGACCGAAAAAAAAATCTTTGACACAAATCATAACCGCAAAGGAAGAAGAAGAAAAAAACAAACGATAAACATCTTAATGGCTGGTTTATAATGAGGTGATGGTTGCCTTATCGCACTTCTGTCTGTTCGTACAAAACAAATTGTAATGGCATGATTTTTTTTTTTGTTCCGCCGTGCATCATACGACACATCTTTCTCGCGTTCAGCATGTGCACAGATTGGAAAGAAAAAAAGAGACAGTTGAAACAAATCGTTCAATCGTTTTGAATTGTTTTGAAGGTGAAAACTTACGGAAAAACTCACACTTTGGTTCAGAAATCAAATAAGAAACGCAGGAAAAGTACTGCTATAAATTTTATGCTTTTTTTCGTCTCTGCCTCATTTTAATGTACATTTTCTTCGCAACGACCAGAGAAAATATGCGTGGCAAAAAAAATGAACAATAAAACTTTTCCCATTTTTGCCGAATTGTTCGTCATTTTTCAATCTCGTTCGCTCTCTGCGCCAGAACCGAAAATGGAACACGGACAATCTAGAGCATTTACTTTTGGGGTAATTAAATGAAACAAGGAAATGAGCAAAAGTGCCACTCTTGGAAATAAATTTAAATTTTCAACCGTATGGAAATGAGAACGTAGGGTCTGTTTTCACATTTCATAATAATTTTCATTAAACACAATTTAATTTGAATATTTTTTCAATGTTTCACTTGAATGCCTCAGCATAAAATGGGACTTTTTTTCTGCTGTAGGTGTTACTTTGATGCTGCTGCAGTGATAAAAGTCCAGGAATTGAATGATAATTTAATACACGCGTTTTAGTTCCATTCGAATTGGTTTACTCTCACACGATGAGATAAAAAAAAATTAATTTTCTATTTTTCAAATGAAAATGAAAATCAAAATTATGGAAAAAGACTTATTGAAATCGAAAATGATTGAAAAAATGAACTGAAAAAATTAATTGAAAAATTCGAAACCAAATCAATTGACAATTCCAAATTCGCGGTTCACTATATCGATTCAACTGTGCGAATTTACGACTATTCGTAACAAATATTTGCCTTTTTTTATTTTCCCCTCTCCAACAGCATTTTTGATGCTATCAAGAAAATAAAACGCATTAAAAATTTAATTTCATTCATTTTTATTCATATTGTAATCGCATTAATGAATTAAATTAATCAATAATTATTGATATTATTGTAATGAGCGTGTAAATGTGTTTTTTTTTCTTCTTTTGTTAAAAATAAATGAGTTTGACAAGACATGCAATACAATTGGTATTCACGATGGCATAGTGAAACATTTCAGACGATGCGTGCGGTCGCTGGTGTCAGGATATTGTCAAAATGAGTGAATATGAGTAAAAAAAAATGGCAAAGAAATTTTCTCCACATATATTCTTTACAAGTTTCATTGAAGAAGAGCTGAAGTTCCGTTCAGCATTGACGTTGTACCGGTTTGAATGCCACTTCATTAGCAACGCATTCACGGCGTTCATGATACATAGTTTCGGATTTTTTTCCTCTCTCGCTACCCGAATGTTTCAATAGACCTAATGTTTGGCAGACAGAAGCACGTGACACTTCTGCGCCTTCTACGGAAACCTAATCACATTCACTATCAACTATCACAATATCACCAAGTGTTCACGTGTGCGGCAAACTCAATGTAATTTGATATTTTCAAGAGGACGTTTTCTTTCTCTTTCAGTATTTTCGTTTGACGCTTCGCTGCCGCTTTTGATTATGTAATCGCATCAGTTGAGATTTGTAGTGCGAACAGAGCAGAGAATCAATGAAAACAACACATCAATTAATAAACATGTGTGGTCTATTTAGCTAATACGCATTGCATTGTTTAACTCTTTAAATATGATTTTACACTTTACTTTTGGTATTGTTGTGAAATGAAGTTTGAAATAAGGTTAAGGTATTTTGTAAATCGTTCACTTGAAGTGAACTAAATCGAAATTATGAAACTACACAAGATTTTAAATTTTATTCAAAAATTATTCCATGATAAGGGTGATTGGAATTCATAAATTGAAAATAGCATTTTTAATTGATGAAATATGATAATAGGATATCGGTGAGGAAAATTATGAATGTGGAAAAATCTCCCACACAATTCAAAGCATTTTCCATCAATGTTGAAATGCGATACAGTTGAGCCGATCGCATGGTCGCTCAACTTGAGCGATATTGATGGAAGTTGTTATTGTTTCTATGAGTAATATTTGTTGCAACACACCGGGTTCAACGGAGAACAGGTAAAAGTTGGAAAATCTGTTAAAAAATCGTGTAAATAACAGAGTTCTTGATTGAAGGACGCGAAGAAAAGAATTAAAACTGGAGAAGCGCAGAGTCAGTACCCTTATGATTGGTTCGTCAATGTTGCGCTTCAAGATAATCTTAATGTTGTGTTAGTTCAAATATGAAAAGTTAATAAAATCGCGACGCAGCACAAGCGAAGAGTTCGCAATGTAATGATAATAAGGAGGATGCGAGAGAGAGATACATTGATTGGACGCGATTCATATTGAGTAGATTGAGCATATTGCATAGAATCCCAAAGCCTATCGGCAATTCACGGGCTCCGGCATGTAGTGTTTGCGGAATGATTTTTCTTCTTCGTTCGATTCCCAATTCGTACGATCTTTATTAACATTTTCGTGAGAGAGTATAATTTTTTGGGCAATAATAATCTAACGGAGGGAAAAAAAATTACGAACCAAATTCTTCAGCCGGTTCAATTTGTTTCAATTTAAATGTGTCTTATCCTTGCCATTATTTGTGTAAGACTGTTGTAACGATTTTATCGAAACGAGCGAAGAAAGAAAAAAAAACTCGTTATTTTCTTTTCGGCAAGCAAATGCCTTCAACAACCGATCTCATATCTCTACTTAATGTGCATGAATGTGTCGTTCATCGGTCGATCATCATCATAAAATGAAACTTTTTTTCTTCAATACAAGCATTTAATTACAGGTTATCAACCAGAGAGAGTCGCCATTGAATGGAAAAAAATTACATCATGCACACACCGCTCTTTTTTTTCTTGCGCATTTAATTTCTATCGATCGAATGTTTCCAATTTTCACCTTGTTTAATCAATCAACAAGCGTTTCATCTTCTTCTGGGGTATTTTTTGGGATACATCCAATGGAATTCAATGGCTTTATTCCACTTCCTGGAATTCATTCTTCTTTTTTTTCCATCTCCTGCTTCTTCTTTTTCTTCGAGATTTACTATCGCAAAAGGTGCAAAACGATATTCTCGTGTGCAATGTGCACTTTTGGTGGATAAGTAGATTCAGAATAAGTTACTTATTACCGGTAAGAGAAAAAGAGGCAGACAGCATTGGAGCACCGTTTCAACTCCATCAATATATTGGCAATTTGTGATTTTTGTGGTCGGTTTTGCCAACTCTTCGATAAAAATGCATAATAATAATTTACGTGGATTTTTTTTTCGCTGTTGCTTGTGTACACCGCATTAAAATCATCCGGCATTCGGTTGTTGTTCCGAGCCGAGCCGAGCCGTATGTTCATAATTTCAAATTTGCTAACGATTTACTTGAGGCTGGAGGCGTGTGCAAAACATTATGGCCACAAAAGAGCAATATGAATGGAGAATTTAAACGAAGCAACACGAGCAACCGAAAGAAAAAGAAGAAATAAACACATACACACATCAACCAACTCATAATAATAATAACGATTTCGAGTATATGGGAAAAACAGGCTCGCAAATGAAAACCTGACTCAAAATGCTCGAACCAAAATGGGAAAATCGACCCGAAAATACCAAATCAACACAGAAGAAAAGAAAGAACGAAAAATATGCACGTTACGAATAATAATCAAAATCGTCGATAGGCTGTGAGTTTGTGCGATACACCGACAACGACATAGCTCAAAGTATTTTGTTGTTGTTGTTGTTGTTGTTCCTTATTACTTTATGAGTTGTTTCTCTCTCTCGCTCTCTTACTCTCTGTGTCTCGCAACTGAAAAAAAAAACAAAACTAAATATGCGGAACAGAGAGAGCAAAGCCATCGCTTTACACACATTGTGAACGCGAATGAATTTTAATGCGAGAGAACTTTGTGAAAATTTAATCGATATATTCGACGCGAACTGCCATCAAATTTGTACACATTTTATGGAGTAAGCGGCAAGCAATTTTATACAATGAGCCATAAGGCAACACAACAGCCTGTACATTTTGATATTATTATATATTTTTTGTTGTTGTTGTTGTTATAAATACAAAAATCGGTATCGACACACACCGAACCAATGCATGTGAAGCGAGTGAGAGACTCATACACATTCACATCACTGCACCGGCAAATAGTTACAAACATATCGATAAAATTATATGTTTTAGCTCGTAGGTATGGCGATCGCTGTATTTTGATTTGTGCATCGATGCTTTTTCTACTGCTGCCGCCACCGCAGCACGGTACAGCATACGACAGTCGAGGGTGATAGAATGAAATATGCGAAAATTTCTAGTTTCAAATCACCGACAAATAATTGTATTGTGAAAACGCATTCCCAGCTCTAAGCGATATGAAAATGGAAAATGCAACAATGAGAGAGAAAAAAGGCTGTATGCATTCATGATTGGGTAAATGGCGTGTCTGTGTGATTTTTTTTTGCTGCGTTTTGCATTCGTTTGATGCATTCCAGTTCAAGTATTTTGAATCTATTTTGACCTATCAATGATTCACACTTTGAAAACGGCCTATCTATGATTCACATTTCATTCAAATTGAAGCTCTTTTTAGTGCAAAAAGAATTTCGTTTCAAAGAAAACGATTTCGATTCAAAAAGGGGGAGAAAAAAATCTTCTCGTTGGCTGAAGGTCAGAGAGATAAGTTGAAAAAGCCAATTTTCTAAAAATGTCTAAAATCTTAATAATATGGCAATAACGATCAGTATCGATGCTGATGCGTTTCATGTTTAATTATCGCCTGGGTCGAGTCGCATGTTAAAGACCTTAAAGTGTGCTCTGTGCGGGGCCTCTCTATGTGCCCGTCTCTGTGTGAGAGAAAGAGTCGATTTTCTAGTATGAAATCACTTTTTATGGAAAATATTAACTGATTTTGGAATGTGGTTGTCATGAAATGCCTCGTATCGCCCGCTGCAATTCAATCAACTGTGTTCTAGCATCCAACTCTCTGGCAAATTGAAGCGAAAATTGAAACGAAACCCGATTTTTTTTTCTCCTCTTCTCTTCACCGAGGTTTTTTTTTTTAATCAAAACGCATCATGTATTTAATAATAGCCGTGGTTATTATTACCAAAGCAGAAAAAAAATTATATTAATATATTGTGTGCGAGCGACTTCGCGTCATATCGACAGTATGAGTAAGCATGTAGCACCGGTGTATGTGGTGCTTGTGTCAAAAAAAAATAATAATATCGGCTCACGATATTAGTCTCTAGGTCGAAACACATGCGAATCATCGACAAGCGCACGAAAGAAATGAGTTTATTTTCACAACAACGAACAACAAAACGGCGCAGAAGAAACAAAAAAAAATATTCCAAACGATAAAAAGATGATGCATTCAAACTCCGCCTTGTTATTGAATCTACAACCAGAACGTGTGCAACGTCGTTGTGCTTCGCGTAATGGATTTTTCTGTTCTTGCTCATTTAATACTCGGTGTTCGTTGGGTTTTTTTTTCGTTCTCTCTGTGTTCTCGGTTACTTTCGGTTCACATTATTATTATCGTCAGTCAGCTTCACTTATTTACTCCGATTTATGCCTCGTGGTTCATTTTATTTATGCAGCAATTTCTCTCTCTCTCTCTCTCTCTCTCTCTCTCTCTCTCTCTCTCCCTCTTTCTTTCTCTTCGCGAAATTTTTCTTCATCGCAATTTAATTCCGTGATTCGTGCATAAACATGTGCAAGCGGTTGAGCGTGAGCGACCAATTCAATCGAACGACCCATTACCTTGTTGAATGTGATTATTGCATTGGACGCAAGTCGATTTGGCAAGTGAAAAAAACAAAAACAAAAAATTCAAAACAACAAAAAAAAGTATTTCGCTTTGAAAGCGCGTCGAATATAAAACACCATAGCGAACGGTTCACCAGTATGCATATAGTGGATGTGCAATGTGGCAAATCTTAGACACGGATAACGCTAAACATTTTAACTCCCTTTGTGTATGTGTGTGAATGCAAGCTAAATTTCACTAGGTGAATGCATTGAATATAAATAATATTTTTAAATATGAGAAATGGGATTCGATTAAAATACGAAATATCTGATAAACATTTTCTTCTTGCGTTTCTGTGAGCGAACGAGCGAGTGTGCGCTCGCGCACTCAATTCTTGTTAAACCTTTAATTTTATGGGCAACAACGATTCAAGCAAATTACACTACAGTCGTAATAGAGGTAATATATTTGATATTGCGCGTCGATTGACGCCGATTATAATTGTTCACAATCACTTTGGGTGCTATATCGAATCACTGCTTTTTTTAACCCATTCACCGCGCGTTTTTTTTCTCTCTTTCGTTCACACTTTACCATATTTTTTTCTCTCCGCATATCGAAATGCCAATTCGAAATTAAGCCTCCATTGCCACAACGAATAATTCATTATACTTTATGCCTTTGTAATGATTTTGATCTTATTTTTTTTCTGTTGGTCGTCGGTCTCTGTCTCATATTCATAAATTATGAATAGGTTTATTGCTTTAAAATTGAGTGTCGAACGAGATGGCTGAAGGTGTGAAAAATGGTAGTAAATGAACTTACGAACGTGGAACACTGATTTTATGGGCATTTGAGACAGATATATCTGTTTTGAAGAAGGAGGATTCAGACATTTTCTTTCGAATTTCAACCAATTGAATAATAAATTGATACTATTTCAATGGAAAAATGGCATTTCGCCGCTTTTTTGCTTATTTTCTTCGCTATTTGCTGGTTGTGGCCTTAATTTGAGTTAAATTTATCAACGAACTTCCGTAAATTGATTCAAATGCTAACAAAAAAGTACGATTTCTCTCTCAAAGACTGAGCAAACAAACAAATTTCAATGATAGATCCAAAATTTGAAATTATTTCAAACGCTCAACAGAATAAAAATTGAGCGCCATCTCAAAAATTAGACTCATTTTTCAAGAAAAACCTGAAAAAAATCCTCCTCAACAAAAATAAATTGAGTTTAGTATAAAAAAAGTAGTTTGTTTATTAAAATAAATGAGATATAGTCAACAAAAAAGTAGCGGTACATTAAAAAAAGCTGTTGAATCAATTATAATACGGCTTCCGATCGCTGTGTGGTCCCCGACGCTGCTTAACGCAGCGACAACGTTGACAAATTTTGTAATCGCAGCCAAATATCTGAAACGTACACGCATCATTGAAATGAACGTCGCTTCACGTAGACGATATCTATCAACATCCCTTTTGCTGTGTCACATTTTAATTCATACTAATTACATCGATATGTGTCGCTGCGCATTGCCAACCAACTGAATACTTGAACATTTTTTCTGTTGTTGTTCGTGTTAGTTAACTTGTCTCGCTTTTTCGAATGTGTATTCCGACCATGTCATTAAGTTAACGACACGATTCGTCATTTACAGTGTTTTCGCTCGCTTAGCATTTGAATTTTTTTTTTTTTAAATTGACGAGCGTCAAAACTCAACTTTTCTTTCATTTAACTCGGCCTACATGTGCCGAACACATTCGGTTGTGTACACACAACACTTCACCAAGAAGAGAGAGAGAGAGAGAGAGAGAGAGAGAGAGAGAGAGAGAGAGAGAGAAACACATTTTAGCATAAAAGGATTCTTCCACTGATTTATGCAACGCTGATGAAGATAAAGGACAACTTCTAGCACGTGCTGAAAGTCTTGTGAAATTGACCAAGTTTATGCCGTCGAAAGTGGTTCATTTCCGATGATAGATTGTTAGATCTGATTAAATCTACATCAACGCTTGATTCAACAAGTCAAACGTGCACAACTTTTTATTAGCAAAATGTTTCTGATTCCATTTGCGTCACTCATCAATCATCGAAGTTTGTCTTCCGTAAACATTATATTCGCATGGAATACATAATACCACATCGATTTTGCCATTTTTCACTGCAGCCTTTTTCACTTCGAAACCAAAACGCACACCGTATTCCGTTGGTTCCTTTGGAAGATCAACAATTTTCAAAATGAAAAAAGAAAAAAACTTTAGCAATGATTTTCAGGTGAGCTTCTTATGTCATTAAAGCGGCGAAGAAAGAAAACAAAATCGTGGCATCGTTTTAAACTTTACACGTTTGCATAATTTAATTCCTATCGCTTGTTATAATCGATTTTTGCTTGTGTCTGTGTTTAACACACGATTCGCTTCTGGGACACATTCAAGGTTCAAGTGTAAATGAACCGATAATTAAGTGGTCAAGCTCGATTTTTTGGCAAACGAACGAAATTGGAATTTTGCCATTTCGAACATGCTCTCACTGGTTGTTCAGTTTCTTTTGCTCTACGGGCTGCAAAATGAATCGATCGTTATCGTAACAGTATTGAGAACATCTTTGGCCGTCATCATCACAAAGATTTCGCTTTGGCTTTGGAAACTGGATTGAACGAGAAAAGTGATAAATAAAACAATTTTTTTAGAGAAAAATAAAAAAATTTATTGAATTTTTATTGAAATAGAAGAAAAGTTTACCTACTATTTAAAGAACAAGAAATGAATTGTTTTTTTTCGAAATTCTATATTTCTAATTTTTATGGATGTATTTTTTTATTGCTTTTTATGTTTCTACTCAAAGTCCTGTTGAAATCAGGATGATACAAGATTTTTATGTGGAATTTAAACTTTTTTAAACTTTAATCCCTCAATCCAGCTGTTGATAAGGTTGTTGTGGTATAGATTTGGGTTTTGATGAAACTGAATTTCAATTCCATCTCCCATTTGTACCATCGGCTTACAGTCTGAATAGTAGTGGCATCCATTGGTTGATTTGAAATTCAAGCGGATTTCATACAAATGTTGAGGTTTGATCAATATTGGTGATGGTAAGGTCACTCGTAAGAACATACCATTGACTTCAGGATAGCGCCAATTGTTCGATGTACCTTCATAAACAATGATTGGTTGTATGTTTGAAAGATATGAAATATCCTCGCGTTCAGTGATGGTTACTTTCCCTTGTTTACCATTTAACCTAGACCAATTACCCTTGATGATTGCAGTGTGAAATTCTCCCAGTAAAAGACGATGATTCGATGAAAACGAAAGTACTTCTAGGGTGTGAATATTCTTTGCTGGGCCATATTGGCCTTCGGTTTTTCGAGAACACTGCAAAATTTCAGAATTATTCCACGCAGGGATGAGCCGAGGGATACGTTTGAATATTTTAGGCACGTACTCTTTTTTCACTATTGAAAGCGAGATATCTTCGTATTCTTCCAAAGTAAAAAGTCTTTGGAATGATAAGTATAGATCACTGAATCCTTCCAAATTCATTAGGGGAAAACGAATCAGCTTAAAACAATCGCCGAGCTGAGTTTTCAAGTTCTCTGCTTGCGTTTCGTCAAATCCATCTTCTTTGCAAGCATGTCTCGCCCATGACAAACACGCATCAAATACGTCTGTTTCCTCGCACGACAAATTCATCTCCAGTATGCGCTCCAGAGTACTTTTGTCACATCGTTTAAATGCATCGGATCCGAAAATTTCTCTTGGTGAACTGGCGATTTTTTCCTCACAGAAGTCGATTAATTCTGTGTGTTCGAAGGATATAGCAAGCTGATATCCCCAACACATGTTATCTGGAGTCAATTGGCTTCTAATAAATACGGTAGAAGCTTTGACATACTCCAGAACATCATATTTATCGGCCAAACGAACAACGGTCTCAATGTTCTTCATGGTTAGCGTCACCTCACTAAGATAAAAGAACTGAAGAAACTCCTTGAATGCACCGGCGCTCGAATCAACGATCTTCACGTTGTCTCCTTCCTTCAACGAACCAAAAAACATACCGTAGAAAACAGGACTTAATGCAGCCAAAACGTTTTTGCTGGCCGGAACCTTTTCCACTTCATCGTCGACTTTGAACACGAACCGAACGTCGGCCAAATCCTCGTTGAGATATAACTTTGCTAATACTTCTGATACAGCGCTATTCTTCAATGTGCTTGCCATTCTCAACACTTCAAATCAAATGAATAACAGAATTTAAGGGAAAATTACTGGTTATCGATCACTTTTTTTTAGTTTTTAAAGATGAGTTTTAGTGTGAATGCAGAAATTTTCTAGCAAAATAACAGTTGTTATCTAAACAAACGTTTAAATCGTAGTGAATGTTCGATTAGGATTTTCAAACATATATATTGTTGAGATTTAAAAGACTGTCAAGTGATGATGTATGTGTATGTGTATGTGTATTTGTGTACTGACTGTTAGTTAAGTAGCTTTTTTCGCCGTATGTTCTGCTACGTTCTTTTGTAGCGAAACATTAGTGATAAATGGAAGAAATGTAAATCTAGGTAGATCGCTGTAATGTAGAAGAAACTAATTACTTCGTAGATCTATTCCGAAACACACTAATTTCAAAAATGACATTTCAATATGCATCATAAACGTATTTCAGACTATAAATTAGGTCTGATTTGATTCATCATCAGATTTGAAGGAACAAACATTTTTCTTTCGTTTTAAAAATTCAGGGATTGGAGCACAATTCATTTCCAAAAACATTCGAACTTTTGGTTTGTACAGTGGTGAATAAAATCAAAACTTGAAATGTTTTTAACATTTGTTCTCTAAAAAACCTTCTCCAACTTTACACTACCTCCACTTCAATCGAAAATAATACAGGCTAAAACGGTCAAATATTTTGAATAAGAGCTCCATCGTAATGGCAACTAAATGCGAGTGGGGGCGTAAGTAAATAGTGTAGAAAAACTTCTTAAATGGGGATGTTTCTTTATTAAGGTCCAATATACAAAATTTTCATTCGCGATTTACATTTTATTAAACTTTAGCCCCTCAATCCAGCCACGGATAAGGTTGTTGTAGCTAAGATTTGGGTTTCGATGAAACTGAATTTTAATTCCATCTCCCATTTCTACCATCGGCTTACAGTCTGAATAGTAGTAGCATCCATTGTTTGATTCGAAATTCAAGCGAATTTCATACAAATGTTGAGGTTTGATCATTATTGGTGATGTTAAGTTCACTCGTAGGTAGCTGCCACAGCCTACAGAATAGTCCCAATTGTTCGAAGTACCTTCATGAATAACGACTATGTTTGAAAGAAATGAAATATCCTCGCGTTCAGTAACAATTACTTTCACCTCAGTATCGAATAAGCTTGACAACTTACTATAGGTAAGTGCAGTGTAGAATCCTTTCAGTAGAAGACGATGATTCGATGAAAACGAAAGTACTTCTACGGTGTGAATATCCTTTGCAGATATCCTAGAGCCTTGGGTTTTTCGAGAACATAATAAAATTTCAGATTTCCATGCAGGAATTAGTCGAGGGATACGTTTGAATATTTTAGGCACATATTCTTTTCTCATTAATGAAAGCGTGATATCTTCATACTCTTCCAAAGTGAATAGTCCTTTGAATGATAAGTATCGATTACTGAATCCTTCCAAATTCATTTCGGGAAAACGAATCAGCTTAAAACAATCACCAAGCTGAGTTTTCAAGTTTTCTGCTTGCGTTTCGTCCAAACCATCTTCTTTGCAAGCATGTCTCGCCCATGACAAACACGCATCAAATACGTCTGTTTCCTCGCACGACAAATTCATCTCCAGGATACGCTCTAGAATGCTTATGTCACATCGTTTAAATACATCGGATCCGAAAATTTCTCTTGGTGAACTGGCGATTTTTTCCTCACAGAAGTCGATTAATTCTGTATTTTCGAGGGATGTAGCAAGCTGATATCCCCAACACATGTTATCTGGAGTCAATTGGCTTCTAATAAATACGGTAGAAGCTTTGAAATACTCCAGAACATCATATTTATCGGCCAAACGAACAACGGTCTCGATGTTCTTCATGGTTAGCGTCACCTCACTAAGATAAAAGAACTGAAGAAACTCCTTGAATGCACCGGCGCTCGAATCAACGATTTCCACCTTGTCCCCTTCCTTCAATGAACCAAAAAACATACGGTAGAAAACTGGACTTAATGCAGCCAAAACGTTTTTGCTGGCCGGAACCTTTTCCACTTCATCGTCGACTTTGAACACGAACCGAACGTCGGCCAAATCCTCGTTGAGATATAACTTTGCAAATACTTCTGATGCAGCGCTATTCTTCAATGTGCATGCCATTTTCAACACTTCAAATCAAATGAACAACAGAATTTAAGGGAAAATAACTGGTTATCGATCACTTTTTTTCTAGTTTTTAAAGATGAGTTTTAGTGTGAATGCAGAAATGATAGTTGTTATTCGCACAAGTTGTTCGCACACGATTGTCAAAAATGTATTGTTGATTTGTAGAGCAGCTAACACTTATTTAAACGAATATCAAGTAACAGTGTGTTTGTAGTTGTGTACCGACTGTTTACTAATTACCTTCATTTCGCCGTACATTCTGCTACGTTCTTTCGGTGTGAAACAGAGTGGAAAATTGATGATCCGTATACAAATCTACTACAATCACCACAATGTTTAAGTAACTCATTGAAGTTTGGGAAAATGACTGCATGTATGATAGGCGTTTGGTTAGATTGAACTTATGGAGCCTCCATTGATATTTTGCAGACCACTATTTTGGCGCTCGAATCGTTTTGAAGATTTTCCTCAAGTAATGATAGCATTGCATCATGCCTTTACTTAGGTTTATAATTGCCTCTATCAGATAAAGTTTATCTGTTATCAAATTGATCAAATTTTTAATTCAAAATCTCTTTTATTCATGTGTTGCCTAAAACCTTACTAACCAAAACAAATGACAAAAACGAATAATAATAGCTCGCACCTGTATTCGATGTAAGCTCACAAAAGCATGTGTCATAGAGTGAATTCCGATTTTTGTGGAAAACACACGTCAAACGGGGCAAAAAAAGGTGAAATAAATCTAAATGCAATGTCCAAAACCACTTGAACTGTGTAACCTTTATGGTAACGAAAGCGCGGAGATCGGGAAATGAGATGAGCACAGGTAATGTAGACATTGTGGTCATGCTCGCCGATTCGCAGTCATCAAATAAAAAAGCAATTCTAATACGTGTGAATGAGAATTCCATTTCTTTTGTGTTTGGGAACATTTTGCGCTTTTCACTTTTTTTCATTCTCTCACTTTTTTGTGTCGCAGTTCCTAAACGAAACGCATATTTGGAATTGTTTTCACGCGCGCCCAATAAAAACGACGAACAAAAAGTGCGGCAAAATTACAACAAAAAACAAAAAAAGAAATGAGTGTGTGTGCGCGCTGGATGAAGACAACGAACAAGGCTCGTCGAGAAAAAAAAATGGAAGAACTCGGTTGAGAAAAAGAGCGCTGAATTTATTGAGTTGTCTGCGAAACATTTGTATAATGCACACCGAATAATTTATTGTCGCGCGAAAATTGCTCGGCTTCATTTTCGAGATTTCGCGCGTTGCACATGAAAACGATGAAAGCAAAGTAACGCAAGAAAAAAAAATGTGTTGATCTTAGCGCGAACACGTAACCGTCGTGCGGTTAACCATAAATGGTGTATTTTATGTATGTGAATGTAATAGATTCTTATTGTATGCGCATGAATTCTCTTTTTTTATCTCGTCCATTTCGGCTTTCCATGTTCATTTTTTCCGCTTGTTCGGCTGATTCACGTGTTCTGGTGTCTCGTTGTCTGCCACCTATGGTTGCTGACCATTGCAATATTGTGATTCGAATGAGTTAACAGGAAGAATGCGTGTGTGTGTGTGTCTCACTAGAGGAAAAAAAATGTATTCGTCCGAAGAATGTGACAAAGTGTTTTCACGAACCATTTTTTGTTCGGTTGCTGTTGAGAAAATCACAAAGTTAACATTCGGGTGAATCATCATCGTTCAGAATTCAAAAGTGTTAATGACGAGCGAATATGAAACATTTTCATAAGTTGTTATATTTCGATTGTTCACATTGTTTGTTTGTGGATTTGTAGTACAGCAATCATCAGACTGTATCACGGCGAGAGAGAGTGAGAATGTATGCACAATTACAGTTGCAGTCGTTGAGCGAACAATAGGGAAATCGGAAATCAGGTACCGGTCGTAACATTCTCCGTACAGTCACCCAAACTGATGCACATTTGCATTGTACTCAAATGCCGTGGCACATACATATACTCTGGGTGTTCATGTTAAGCACATTCATTAGGGGTTGAATTTTGGTTATTCCTCGACTCTATTCATCTCGCACCAATGTCAACGTGACCCTTCGCATTTATTTTTTGTCACTCGTTCTCACTCTCGATCTCTTCAAATAAATCGTTTGTTATTTTATTTTGCTAATCTTTCGACAGCGCATTAGAAAAATCACAACTGAATTGAGGGTTATGCGCTCGTAAAACGGCTACATCATACAATGATTCATTGTCAATGAAAATGCGTTTTTTTTTCTCTCTCTCAATGTTGTCACTCTTTATGCAATTTTTATAGTCTGCGATATGTTCCATATTGTTCACTTCACTTAGAATCCAATTCGCTGTTGAAGGGACTTCATCGAGCAATTGGACCATAAAAACTTTTGCTAAATATCGAATTTCAAGCATTCATAACCGAAAACCCCTCACTACTCAAATGAACAATTTCTACAATTAAAAAAAAAAAAAATTGTTTCATTTCACTTTCAGTTTCAATTGCAATTGCGTCGAGAATGATTGTACGCTTACGCTCGAAGTGAGCTCGAAGTTAATTTCCTGTGATGCCGAAATACAATGGTTTGCAGCACGCGTTAGTGGTTTCGTTTATGATTAGCCTTTTTTTGGGTGTTTCTTTCCTACTATTCAAGCCTAATACCGCCTAACCATGGACTCAATAACAACTTATAGCAGGGATTTATTTACATATGTCATTGATATCCTCGTGGGAGTGTAACTGAACTGAATGTGAGACAGAGAGACCAACTCTCCTCTTCCACTTTAAACACGCATTATAATATGATTTAGATGCGATTTGACTTTTTTCTACTCTGTCAATGCACAATTTCGAAAATGTGATTAAGATTATGGTTGGTGAAGAATCATAACGACTATAAAGTCCCCGATGAGAACGTTGAGCGAGAGAGAAAACAAGACTAGTTTTTGTCATGACGCAATTCGGAAGGGTCACGTTTAGCTCGTACCATTGTAAACAGGCTTAACATAACCGATCCAGCGGGATTGGATGCAGTGTACCTGCTTCTATGGATTGCACCACGTCACACACACACACACACACACACACACACACACACACACAGACGCGTGTGAATCGCAGAGCGTGTGAGCGTGGCGACAAATCAACGATGAAACATTCAAAAAGTCATCAAGTCATTTAACCTAATTCTATTTCATGTCAAAGACTTATATCATTTGGTGTTGTGATTGGAACTAATATATGGATTATAACGGGCGGTCTCGAGATTTTTTTTTTCATTCTTTCTTGAATATATTTAATAAGACATTTTTGCTCAATTTGGAAAAAAGTTTTGATCAAATGTTATCGCAATTGAAGGGAAAAAATAAAATTGTGTTGAATTTTAATATTGAAACGATCGATTTAACCAACACGTTTAGTTTGTCAATATTAAAATGTTGCATATTTCGCGTTAAATATTTGGTGCATATTTCATCCGTTTTGTTGAACATTTGACTTCCTAGCATCTCGAACTTAATGGCCTGCAAATATTTCAATCTTTTTATTGACTTGCACTTTTTATCGCAAACGATATGATAAGATGTCGAATGTAGAAGGTAGTATAAACAACATTGTATTCCCATCAGCAGTTCCAAGGAGTCTCTCTTTCTCTCGCCACAACGTCAATGTATCGATTTATTCTCTCAGTCATCATTGATGTGTATGTGCCGTTCAATGGATTGTCGCGGCGCTCTTCATCACGAGCCAGAATGTGAAGAAGGTGATAAATCCGATTTATGGAAATTACTTTTTCGATTTAGATTACAAACATGACTTGATATAAATGCGCTTATACGGTCGTCGCTTTGTGTGAGTGTGTGTGTGTGTATGTCGGAGCTGAGAGATGGTTTGCCGGAATGGGGTTGGCATAATGTCGCGTATTATATAGCCTGACACACGAGGTCACACGTGTATTTAGTATTTTCAAAAGCACATAATCTATCCACAATACCAGCCGAACAGCCATTCACTCGGTGTGGTGGTGCGCTGGTGCTGATGGTGGTGAATATTCCTTTTTCACACTCACTCGCTCGCTGTCTCTTTCTCCGCTTTGTGAGCGCTGACTTTAAACGTTTCGACTATGATACATCGATCGTCTCGCTTTTGATGTTTGTTGCAATGCACATTAATCTTCACAACTTTTAATGGCGCAAATACTTGGCACACTTCTCATCTTAAGGCCATAAATCCGAAAAGTAAATTATCACCACGGCAAAATGCAACGTGGCGAACATAATGTGTTGCAAATGATTGAATTTTCACAGTCGAACAGCCCAGTTCAATTCGCTTCATTTCCCGTCGTTCTCATAATTTCTTCGTCGTTTTTTTTCTGCTTGCACTTTTCTGTTCTAGGCCTTGTGCAGACTGAAAAATAATCTTGGTGAAAGAATCTGGCGAAAAACACAAAAATGTTTTAAACAATGGACAAAAATTAAATAAATGATTTTTCGTGGCTGAGAATCGTGACGCCAATAAATAATAATCCTTTGCTCGCGGGAGAAACCGAAAAAATGCACATCAATCGAAAAGAAATTAATCAGAATTTTATGTTGTGCTGTGTTTGTGTGTCTGTTGTCATGTCGCATCAAGCGAATTGATTTTGAAGTCAATCAACGTCACTTTTAGAAGAACCATATAAAGGAACTAACTTAAATGAGCGCACACGTCACAGAACAACAACAACAACAACAATAGCAACGAAAGAGAGCAGTTCACTTTGATTCTTTGTGAAGCGCCCTACATTCATTGAGTTGCTCATCATTTGTGCTGTATCCTTCGACTAAATACTTTTCGATTAACTTTGGCTATGCACCCGCACGGCTTTAGCTTCCATTCGAAAACATTCACACCGAATGGAATGCTGAGAGCAAGAGACAAATCGAGGAGCAGAGAAAATGAGCACGCGCCACAAATCATGAATTGAATGCAGCACAAATCATATGCTACCGATCCACTGATTTGGAAATAATTTAATTACGAAAAAAATGTAGCACACAATTGGAAGCAAGAGAACGAACGAGCGAGTGAGCTGAGAATGGAGCGGAAACGAAACGAAAATTAGGGAGTGTCAAACAGTATAAACTTGTAGCAGCATGGAGCACATCTTTCACACAGGCAGCAAATTTTCAGTATTATAATAACTACTACTGATTTCATGCCGTGAATATCTTGTTCGCATCGACTTTGATACACACACCAAAGCTATGCTTTTTTTCTGTGTCGGAAATTAGCCACGAAACTGCGAGCAAAAAAAAAACAACAACAGAAACAACAACAAACAAACGACGCTGCAAACGATGAATAAAATTTTCGATGCAAATATTTATTTAGGCGATATGAATATCAATCATTTGTTGTCACACGACGACGAAGATGAAGCGAGATGGTAACGCTTCGACGCCGATAAAATCGAATCCATCGCATAAATGCACAATGTGGGGTTGAAATCAATGAGATGTAAACGTATTTAAAATGTAATTAAAAATTGCGACTCACTTATATGCATACTCATTATTTTGCGATATCATAAAATTGCGCGAAATGCACTCTGGACACACAAACGCAAACATAAAATGCGGGAATATAGATTTCGTTCATTTAAAGTAAACAAAATCAATCATAATTTAAGGTAATCAGCCGCGCGCTGCATTCGTTATACATACGATTTAACAAATTGTCAGCCGTAAAACGGAATCGGTAATCGGTAATCGTAATCGCATTCGTATCGATTCGATGTGATTCGGGGCAAACAAGCGGAATTGCACATTTGTTAAACGGAATGTTTTTTACGTGTTGTAATGCTCGATTTGATGTTGAGCGGCGGCGCGGTAAAACTTGAATCGATGCGAATATCGAGAGAGAGAGAGAGACTCTTTTAATTATCATTATGTTGGATCTTTGTGCCGCGGTACCGATTATTTCGATATCGGTCTTGCTTTAAATCTCTTTCCCTCTCCCTCTTCCTCTCTCTCATCCGTTCGTTTCCTCTTTTTTCGTTGCTTAACCACCAGCAACTTAATTATCACTTGCCATGCTGTTATAAGCAAACATATCCGAATCATTTTTTTTCCATCGCAATTTTCGGTCGTTTCGATGCAAGTTGAACGTATATAAAAATTCCGATTATCAAGATTTATCGTTTTGCTTGAGTCAAATTAACGATCAACCAACAGCCACAGAGAAAGAGAATCAATAATTTTCTGCCGCATTGGATTTGTTTGTTTTTATTTTCTTTTTAAACGCCGTTTTTTTACCGCTGTGCAACAAACAACTCCATCATCAATGAAGTGTAAAAAAGAGAGAGAGTCAAGTAGCCTAAGTACATTCATCACTTTGTTTGTAATTATCGAAACTTATCTCGATGCAGAGTTGTTATCAGCATTTCCATATCTTTATGGAAAATCTCGAGATTTTTGCTACATGTTTGCGGTTGAGTTTAAATCAATTTGGTTTTTGATTCATTGCGGCGAGACAAAATTCATGCTCAAGCAATTTAGTGTTAAATTTTTCAAATAAAACGTATGTAAATCTATGATAGAAGGAAAGAAGTTCTTCATTCAAGAATGAAAAATATAAAAAAAGTGAAAAAACCTAAGTAATCGACGGTGATTAAACGAAAATGAAATCGAAATACCAAATCATCTGGAATTTTTCTTTAATTCGTTCCGTTTATTATGTCTCGACTCGCGACTCCCGAGTACACCTATCGCTAGAAAATACGTAAACAAACCGTCGCACTGAACTCAAACCATGCACAAAGTCGTCTACCTTAATTGGAAGGGGAAAATCGTCGAAAATGTACAAAGGAAAATTCAATTACAGAAAAGAAATATTTAAATCTATAATTAAATTGATATTTTCCGCTTCCTGCGCATCATCTATAGAACATACACAGAGACGTTGATAATCTTCGCTTTACATTCAGTTCGATCAAATCAAATTCAATTTAAACGAAGTATGATTAATTGATTTGTTCATCTGTGTGACACAATCAATTATTTGTGTGCATTTTTACATATTTATCTCTCTGCCAGTCACCGTGTGTCTGGGGCTCGTTTCGTGTGCTTGTGTCTACGAAGGAAGAAGTCAGAATTGGTTGTTGTAGGTTGTTTTGTGATTCCAGCGTTTCCTTTGAATGTTAAGAGAATTTCAAAGCCAGGGTGCGTAAATAATTGCAAACAAAGAAGATAATAAGAGATATTTGTGTTTGGAATGCGCGCGCGGTAAATTATGAATACAAACAATTGCTCATAAAAAAAGAGACGTACGTCTTGTATGGAATGGGTTGAGGTGAGGTCTGATCGTTGACTTCTGTACGTCTTTGTCTTTTTGCTACTTTAACGTTCGATCAAATAAACATTGACATGTGCCGTCAATGCGATTTATTCAATGAAAGTGAGCGAGAGCAAGAGTCTCTTGAAATGTAAGCGAGAACGAGCATGTACGCTCCAAAAGACATGAAAATGTAAATATTTTTATAATTTATGATCGATCTCAAAGCTGCTCACTAATATAACGTGTTATACGTCTTCTTTTCTGTCGCCCTAATAGATCACGTCTTCCGACATGCTCATTTTTTTCTCTCTTTCGAGCTCGCTCTCTCTGTCTCTCTCTTTCTCTCCATTCATTCCAACTGAAATTGATTCGGTCAATTGGAAGCAGCTCATGAAGCCTTTTTATTATTGTTATTTATTATTTATTACTTGCGCGTAAAAATGTCACTTCAACATTGGATTGTCATTTTTTGGCGTCAATTTCTTCGAACTCAAAATCATTTATTATTTTTTTTTCGTATTTCTTCTCGCTCGGTAATGTGATCGTGCTTTTGGACACGGAGAGAAGAAGGCAATCATTTATTCATCTAACGATTAATCCATTGCCGATGAGTAATGATTTTGAATAAATTTCAATTCCAACACAAAAAAAATTTCTTCTCAGTAGCACTCGTTTTTCTATTGAGGGTATTCTTTCTTTTCTAATTCGTATGGAATGCAAATTGATGCTTAAAAACAATAAAAATCGATAATGTCAACATTAATAACACGAAAAAGCAAAAAACAAATGAAAGATTGCATATCCGTCTAATATTCTGTATGAAAGTATTTCCATCTATTTTCGTCTAGATTTTCTATCTATTTTGTTGAAATTTGTTCAAATTTACATGTTAATTCTCGAAATTCAAACTTTCACACAATAAATCAATATGAAAAATAATTATGAGAATAAATAATTATGATGTTTTCTCGAGAACACTGAAAAATTCCCACAATTCGACACTATATTATTACTATCAATTTACAGCAAGGAAAATAAAAGTATTGAAACAAAGAAAAACAAAACACAAAATGAATCTAAAATTGAATAAATCGACTGTGATGACTATCACGTAAATTTGGATTTGAATTGATACGTACGTTTTGATTTTGACATGTACTCAAATTTCACCACCTGTGAATCCAACATGTTGATCAACGCCATTAGCTTGTGGGAGGCATTTGGTTCGATTCATTTCTCCTGTCATTCCAATCCTTTATTTGACATTTTCATTTGAAACAACGCCTTCAAACGTTTCATATTACTTTGAACTGTTTGCGGCACCTCTTTTCGGCTCTGATCAATAAGCTCCAAAGAAAAGAAGGAAAAAAATGTTCACAAATGTTATGGTCTATTCATCAGCCTCTTGAAAAAGAAATGTTCTGTAACAACCTCTTTCATTTCCAAATTGATCGCAAACCTTTTCTGCCTTTTATTCTATTTCGATTCCAGTCTATTGAATCATCAAGTTCAAAATAGTTCGATAGGGAAGCAAAAAAGTATTTGTTGACCCGAAATTCAACAATGGAAGACATGACAAAGAACGCCAGGCAAAACAAAAAAAAAGACAACATTGAAATGAGAAAGACGAAAAACTGTCACCCAAAATGCAAAAAACCACTTGAGCGCTCAAGAGTTGTGACAAAAAAACACATAACATACGATAGCAAAAAAAGCGGAGAAGATGAGAGACAGATGGAAAAAAGTACCGAATGAGATGAATGTAATAATGGATGAATTCACGTTAATATGATAATATTGTGATGGCTTTAGAAATCGAACAGATTGATAAAGTAAAATGTATCGAGGCACACATAGAAAGAATTGAACGAAAAAAAAGAGAAATGTTATTCCAAAACAACACAAATGGATGACACAAAAAAGAAGAAAAAGTAACCGACCGACAAGAACGAGAGAATGGATGGAAAACCTTTTGAGAAAATTCAAATCTTGAGAAATATGAGCAGAAGAAACAAACCGTGCATAAAAGAAATGACACCTTTATCTCTTGCCATTTTCTTTCACTCCCCTTCATTCCTCTCAAGATGTCATTTTATTCATTCATCGAACAGTTAAGTCATTGAGATTTATTTGGAAAAAAGTGAAGCAGATCGGATTTTTTTTTTATTCAAGTCGCCAAACGGTCGCCTTTCTAGTAAAAGCAAAAAAAAAATTGAGAGTTTCTACTTTCGCACTGTCAACACGGAGCTTGAGATATTGCGAATTAATTTCGATTAATTGGTGAAAATCCATTTTCGACACGGTTCATAATAATTTTAACGTTTTTTTTTTAGAAATGAAACCAAATTATAATTTCTTTTGAATTGATTTTTTTTTCTTACAGAAATGGACTATTTTTAGAGAATGAAGAACACTTACGGTTTAAAATTTTAGCATATTAACACGATATTGACAACAATAGAATTCGATCGATTTAAAAAATTATGTCTCAATTGAAACCGGTAAAGCGAAAACGGTAAGTAATGACCGCGAGAACCCATGCTGTTCTTTGATGAATAATGAGCAAAAAATGAAGCTATAAATCTATCTAAATGTAAAAATCGCTGCAAATTTATCTATTTTTGTCTGATTCACAAGATGAAAGAACAAAGACTGGTTTTTTCAACCTTATTTTGCAAACAAAACGGACAACAAACGATATAAACAGCTGAATTTAATCAAAATTCAATGTGACTGTCTCTTTTTTTTGCATTAATTTTTAGATCATCTTTTGTCTACTTCAAATTCCGTTTATCCATAATTTTATGAAAATTTCCATTGATAATCAAATGGAGCGATAGCTGGAGTATGGATAATAATAGCAATAAGTAAAAATATTGTCAAAAGTTCGAGAAGTCAAATCGAATGGTATTGCGAGTCATTTCTTCATTATTTCAAGACCGTCATATTGATAAATAAATGCAACCAATCAAGAAAAAAGACATTTCATATGTGTAGCGAATGTGTCCAAACCAAATGCGATTCAGATCAAATATTTGGAAGTGTCCCTTAGTTGGGGCTGTACGTTGCGAGGCTGAGTTTTGTGAATTGCATGGAAAATGGCAGAACAGTCGGCAAAGAATGCGACAAAACCAATGAAGCGCGTAACAAAAACGCACGGTCTATGGATTTACGAATGAAAAACTTCTGCTCGGTTCGATAGGCGATCTTGAAAAGACCACGCAAAAGCGAAATATAAAAGTTTTTCCTGCCACATAAGACAAGTTGGAAAGAAAGGAGCGAGCGAGCAAAGGAAAAAAAAGTAATAGAAGTACGAGAAGATAGAATAAGTCACATCGGTTGAATGGCGGAATGAGAGAATTTGAACGAAAAGGATGAGCATTTTCCATGTAAAGATTTATGTCAGTTTTAGTGTGTGCTTGGCAGCCATTCAACGTTTGAATCTTTAAAAGATCGCTAAGGGAACGTTGATATTTGTTCGTTTTTTTCTCTCTCTCTCTCTCTCCCTCTCACTCTGGGTTTATTTTTTGGCTACACATCCCTTTCCCCATCATGCATTATATGCGATAGCTACAATAACAATCGTAGAGTCGTCGTCGTCGTCGTATGGCTTTTTATTCTCGTTCGCTGACTCTCTCTCTCCTCTTTCTATTTCTTGCTATCGGTCGAGCTTGTCCAATTTTGCTGTTGCTTACAGTTTCACGGAGAGAGAGAGAGCATCGAGCGAGATATGTATTTTCATCGTCTCATCGGATTTCGCTTTGTTTAGCCAGCCATGATATATTTGATGCTCTCATGTGCACATAAATAATGTTTACCGTAATTTACGCGCAATGCTGACTTCAACTTTTCCTTTTCGATTGAGCATTCGGTTCTATTCTTTTTGTTTGTTTTATTTTGTCGTTTCGCTTTGCCATTCTTTGCCATTAGATCCATGCACAAACCCATCACACATACACGCGCGCGTGCGCGCCCGCACCCGCTCACTCACTTGTGCACACTAAACGCTTGTCGTCTTTGCACACCCGAAAAATAAGATACGGATTTAAAAAAAGAAAGAGAGCAGAAAAGAAGAAAATTTATTTCGTTTATCAGTCGTCGGATAAAATTCAGATTGGTAAACATACGCTCTGATGGTTACAAGGGATGCTTCCATTTTATATATATCCCCAAAAATAAACTGAACAAAACTTTGTTCCGCAAAACAAAAGTTTGTGTTGCTTCATTTTGCCCAAGCCGCAATAAAAGAAAAACGCAACCGCAATTCTTGATTTATTGGCTTGGAACTAGTCAAATGGAATAATTAAAAACGAAATTGTTTAGATTTTCTTGTGCAACGACTTCGTTAAGTGGAAAATATCTTGCACACATCCACCGCGGCTAATGAACGCGTAAAAACGGAATTGGCTTTGTATATAAATCCAAATGGGTTAAGCGTGAAATGGAATGTGCATCACAAAATTTCTTGGAAAAACTTGGATACTTCGTCGATCCACACTGAATCCAGTCTCTGTCGCTCTCTCTCTCACAGATGCTGGATGCATTTGAATAATTAAATCAATATATACATCTGGCTGCCGTTGCTGGTTGGTTGGCTTAAGTTTTACCTGTTCCAAAGCCACTTTAACGACATTTCAACATATTTTCCGATCCAAATCGCTGTGTTCCACATGAAATTGGTTGTCGAATAGTGTGAGTGTGTGCCGTTGGTTTGTTTGTTTGTTTGGTTTGGTTGCGTTTTCGATCTTTCGAATTGTTGTCGAAGGCGCGCGATTAACATTTTCCCAGCATGATTTCTCAGCACACAACACTTTGCACATCCACTTGAGAAAACGGCACGTTATCTGGTCGGGTCAATCAAAACTTATAAATTATTTTAACGAGTTTCATTAAATTATATTAAATTAGCATACGATTGATATTAATTTTAATGATTAATTCGTATGAATCCCATTTAACGAGCTACTGCACGAGCACAATAATAACAACGACAGCAACGGCAGCAGCAGCAGCAGCAGCAACAAGATATGTGTGAAACAAGAAACAGTATAGCTCTCTCCATCGGATTAGCTACGTTATCAGTTGCAACTTGGAATTTTGGTGTGTGTTCGTTTGTGTTTGTGTGCACAACTCATATGCGCTGTGTTGTAACGCTTTATTGCATTTAAGGAATGGTAAAATACATAAATTTCCATCTTGAGAGCTAATAAAATCATTGGCTTAATGGTATTGTGCAGTGCAACATGGCATTCGAAATGACATGCTTTTGATCAGAATGCAAATGTGGTGACTGCCGCGCATAAATCACTCGAATTCTAATATTTGCACCGGCTCTGGTACAAAATTGTAACGGTAAACCACCACCACCATCACCACCAACCGCATCGGGCCATCAATATCATATGCGAATCACTTTGTATGCACACCAGATAAAGCTAAATATTTACATAATGTCACTTTTTAGGCGACAGCTTATGAACTGTGTTACATATTCAATTAGAATTGGATTTAGTGGCTTCGAGTGAATATATAGGAATTTGAGATTAAGAGATTAATTAAAAGTTAACATTAGGAAATGCAGCAAATGAACGTTCATTTGGGTATATTTTTCTTCAGCTATTTTGTTTCTAAATTGAATTTTCGTAAGATGATTCTCAACTCATCTTACATCGTTTAATGGAAGCTTCGCTTTAAATTCGATCCGTTCTTCTTCGTAATGGATTTTCGGTGTGAATGAGCAAGGCGATAATTTTCCACACATTTATTTTAACCAATTTTGGGCAGTTGCACACCTCTCGAGTGACGTATCAATTTCTGATTTCAAATTGACCGAAATATTCCCACCAGCTTCAATTTCATCGACCATCATCGCATCATTAATCACTATATTTCGGTTCAATTTCATCGTTTCATTGCTCAAAATCATAATTTCTCTTCGCATAGAAAAAAAAACAACAACATTATCTGGGCTACAATCACTTTGCGTTCTCTCACCTATCACTTTCATTCCAGAGAAGAAAAAAATAGAGCGTGAATCGGCTATTACATTGGTACAAGCACGTCAAACAGTGTCACAGTAGAAATGTGAATAATTTCTATGAAACTTTAGACGTTGATCATGAACTTTAAGAGAACGGACCGGCGGATAATCCAAACTAAGTTGGTTTAACCAACTGACACATGAGTGTGTTCGTGTGTCGTATGTGAGCGGACACAATAATATATTATGTATATTGAGTGCATGTAATCTAGAATTTTAATCACGCGAAACGGTTTTTGATTTGTTGTTGATCGAAGACAGCGATACAATCAAATGCTTAATCGTAATAAATTAATCATATCACATCAGATATGTATCAATCCAATCAACTTCGGTGTGTTCTGTTTCTAAAGAAATGCCCCTAATGAAATCGTGCTACCGGTCGGTTGATAAATTTAACGTGATTTGTTTTTTTTTTGCTTCTTGTTTCGTTGAATTCTACGAATCGAGTTAGTTTGTTCAATTCAAGAGGAGGTTAATATGAGTGGAGTTTTAAGCAAGGAGAGCAAAAGGTGCAAAACGGATAAATTGCACTAAAATCGCACAAAACATACTAATTCTGTTTTAGAAAACATACATTTTCAATGAATTTCTGTTGACAAATACAAAAAATGATCATACTTTAGTCGCAAATTATCATACATCGGCTTAGTGCATTTGTCAGTAATCCAAAATAAACTCTGTTATCCTGACGGTTATCGACCACATCCACGAAATATCTGATCGATAAATCTATTTAGCACCATTTCAGATTAAGATCCATTTGGAGATTTCAGAAGAAAAAGAAAAAACAAGCATGTTTACATTTTCGTTTCAAATTTTTCCATTTCGTTTCCAAAAATTTTACATTTTTTCCCACATTTGTGGGTGTTTCTTGTCTTGAACCGAAATATCATGTTTTGCGTTATCTTGATATTTTTTGTTTTCATATCAAAACGCTACATTTGTTGTACCGAGTTAAAAGCATGTAGACGACGAGAACGAGTGAAGAGCAACGTTTAGGCCATTGAAATCAACAAAAGAGCAAAACATGCAGATTGATACGTCGTTGAAATTTCGGCCCCGAAAAACATACCTTAGAACTACAACAAATAATGAAATTGTGTTTTTGGCAGAGAGAAAAAAAGTTCGAAGATACGTGATCTAAATCCTTCTCGAAAATGTAATCCAAATTCATATATGCGCTTCGAGATATTCGTAAACATGTTGCATTCGTTCGTTCTCCTTTTCATTGCTTTTCCTTGTGGAATATTTCTGCCATTCGTAAAAGCAAATCGATATCGTACGATCAGTGGAAGGTTTTTGTCAGGCGTAATTACTGTCATTTTGAACACGAACTCAATCAGATTAATGAATTTAAACGAAACAAACGAAAGAAAAAAAAATATTGAACCGTGATGCAAAACGGTCGATAGAGAAATGCGCATGGAATGCTTGAACGAGAGTAAGAGAAAAGGAAAATTGTTATTGTGACAAATGTGAATGCGAAACAATGTGGACGAATGCATTTTAAGACGAGCAAAATCGTAGGCCAACAATGGCATATATTCGAATAAACTCAAGTATGTACTTGAGAAAACTGTAGAGATTATGATATTAACTAGTCTAATCTGGCGCAATACAACAAACAGAACAGGACACGAGACTCACAACATGTCGTTTAATCCATGCAAATGGACAACAACTCTGAACCTGAGGCAGACAATTTTTTTAAGCCACGGAAAAACAACAAACAAACATAAAAACCGAAGAAAAACTAAGCAATTTTTGAAACAATCGACAATGTCGACAGCGTTACGCGTTGTCGCATTGTCATTGTCTTGGCCATAACAATACTGTCTGAAGGCGAACAAAAAAAAAGTACCGAATTTCCGGATGCACTTCAAATCATCGCAAAAGAAATCTTTTGTTTGGCCGTTTGTTTTTCTTCTAATTTTTTGCGATTCGAAACAAAGTGAAATAGTAAACAGAGCACATAATGACTGGAATATGGCCAAGAATGGACGTGAAATATGACACAATAGAATATATTTGACATTTTCATTTACTGAAGAAGCTTAGTTCGACTGGCAGGTATGGAAATTCGCTTGTAAAATTCTCATTCCAAATTATTATTGGACATGAAAGATTTGATTTGATTTTTGAACTTATTTTATTTTTTATTATTCTACCAAAGTTCTACCTCGAGTAATGCGAATTCCAATGAGTCATCCGATGAAAAAGGATCCACACAATTATGTTGACATATTTCCATTTCTACGAATGCGGTCATTTGTTAAAAAAAAGAAATAATGTGGTCAATTTTGAATAAAACCTCTTTTATATTTGAGTGACGGTCAGTTACGACACGGTGTCCTACGATCAACATTACTCTCTTTCCGAGAAGATTGATTTCCTTTTAATTACAAATGCTTTCCTCTTCGTAAAATGCATGTGTGATGCACGAAAAAAAAGCAGTAGACTATCACACGAGACACATTCAAAATAACCGCTCATTTTTCACTCGCAACCTCTTCGTCAAACGCAACCAACATTTATACATAGCCATGACAACATCTATGGTTGCTCTATGGATGCATTGATATGACACCAATCTGTGTTGCTTGCGTTGGCAGTTGTAGTCACATTAGATAAATTACTTCGAAGCCACACACACAGCATCACCATCGGAGTATGAATCGTGCATCCTGAATGCATACAAACCCTAGGAAAATATTGAAACAAAAATATTCGAACACAAAAAAATGATAAAGAACACAAAATAAAAACTGAACACACAGGCGACACATAAAAAGCGTAGAATAGAAGTAAAATGACAAATTTATTTCCTTCGATAAATTATACAATTCTGTCACAACATGAGCCCAACTAGACAAACAGAGCACAGCCACAATACATAAAAACAAAACCAACGGCTCGAGAGATGGAGAGAGAGAGAGAGAGAGAGAGAGAGGTCCCATGAAAACGACATTTTTATAACTTGTTACTAATTTTCCAAGTTTTTTGTTGTTTGCCATCTTCTCGGTTTGATTTTTTCTAATATTGCTTCGCATTTTCCATCATTTATGGTCATCGAACGGTTCATTTTTTTTTCTCAAATTATTCGTGTGTGTGAAATTGCGCTTACCTGTACCGTGTGATGTCAAATTGATGTCGCCAACATTCTACGAAGCCGAATTTTTATTCTCCCTTTTGACTTCATATGAACGATTGATCAATATTTCATCATTGCAATGATCATTCATTCGACATTTGGTCGGGGTGGTCATATCCGTTTGAATTAATGAGGAAATCAGGGAAAAAATTTCAGTGGATAGTTATTTTAAATTCTAAAATAAAATAACATTGAATAAATCATGCATTTTTGGATTGATTGAGGACAATTTTCGCTTCGATCGAACGAATATTACACCTAAAAACTTGGCATTGACCAAAGTTAAGTAAGGACCTAATCACTTTAAACTGAAATGAAAAATCAAGAACAATGGCAAGCCATGGCCATTGAATAGAAAATGTTTGACGACGTTTTTCTTACTTTTTTGTGTGCGTGTAAAGCTGGCGCCAGACAGTTCCTGCCTACTAAATACATTCATAGTTCTTTTTTTTATGTATTTACGAGAATAAACCGCATACCAACCATACGCATCAAATACCTTTTAATCGCTTTTTCCCTTTTTTTCGTTTCTTTTGTACAGTTTTATGCACTGTTTAAAGAGAAACTGTCCCTACTTATGTGTCTTTTTTTGTCCATGCATTCATTTTTCATCATTTTTTTTCCCGACGAACGATTTAAACAATTGGGTGACATATGTATTTTGACACAGGTTGAGCAGAATTGAAGATTTTGGGTTTATATTTACTCGAATTTAGACGATAATTTATTGGGATCGTATGATTTTATTTCATTTAGAGGCGACTTTCAAGGAATCTATTTTTGGATTGAAACTTATTCGATTTCGCAGAACGTTGAAAAAACTTTTGAATAAATTCTTCTTCATTTTTAAGACAGAACTACGTAAAATGTATGAAATTGCTCTCTTGAATTGAAAACATTTTATGAATAGAATTGAATTAAGATCCATTAGATTTAAAGAATCAACTTTTCTGCTTGGAAATGCTATGTTAACAGGAATGACCAAATTCAAAATTCCCGGCTGCTGAAAATGCATAGCATCTAATGTGAGATGTACCCGCTGAGTTTGATGAATATGTGAATATTTCAACCCCACCGTCAATGTCACAATTCCCAATGATACGTACGAAACGTTGTTTTCGACAAAGCACCCAACAAAATAGAGACAAGTGCAGTGAAAGTGTAATCTGAGAGGGGAGGAATTATGTGTGATATTGGAATCGTTGAGAGTGAAAAACAATATCAAAGACAATATTGCGAACATGTGTTGTTATTACACAACACCAGCTCATCAGTAATGTGATTTCATTGTTTGTGATTAGTTGATATCCCGCAATTATGTCATTTTTGATTTTCGTAGCTCATTTAATTTATTTGCATCGCCAAGGGAGCGTCTCACCAGCCGATTTAGACATCAAACGTTCATATTCTGAGTGTTTTGTGATAGACGCGATTGAGCCGCATAAGCCCAGCGATTTACGGATCAAGGGGGAGACTAAACCAAAGTAAATAGAAACTTGTTTGATTTTAACCCCTGCGGTTTTATTTGCGGTCGCAATAAATAAACATAGACTGTAATTATGTCACGAATCTTTATTCGATTTCAATGAATTTTTCCGTTCATTTCGCTCGTAATTGCAGTGTTATTTCATCACATTGTCCATTTGCAACAGATGTTGCACAATTTAATCGGAGACAATTGCGCATAGCTTTCGCTATATGAATCAAATCGTATTCGAATGCAAAAAGACAGTGAAAATGGTGATTTTATTGTATTTCGTCCAATTTTAATATTGAAAGATTTTTTGGTTCCAGAACCAGCGATAAAATGCAAATCAAAAATGTTGAAAATTACGCAAATAAACGGAAAATGCCACACACGCTGCACGTGTGCCAATACACAATAAGTTTCCCACTTAATTGGTATGGTTAGGTTTTTTTCTCTCTTCTTTTCTCTCGTAAATGTTATTCGATTCACAGAGAGCAATTCTTTATGCAAATATAATATCGGCATTTTCAATGTGCACCGTTCAGTGTCTCAAGTAGCTTGGAACAATGTAATAAGTGCATTGTTTATAATGTGTTCAACTTCCACATAGGACACACAGCAAACAATTGGGCCAAACAATGAATCACATACTTAATCGATTCTTCCGATTCAAGTATTGGCATGTGCGAACTTCCGAATTGCATCATTCAACGCTCTCTCATTCTACCTGTGTGTAGTATCAGTTTATTGTAGGTTCAATAGCTTATTGAAAATTACAAAAAAAAAAGAGTTTTAAAGGGGTTTATTTCAACGCAAAAAAAGAATGTATTAGACGACATTCCGAGAGTTGCTGAAGCATTTTTGTGAGCATTTATAAGTATTTGTTTTGTTGAGGTGGAATATTTTAAGAGGCTGCAATCTAAGTGGTATCAAGAACAATCAATATGTAGTTGGGATTCCGTAACGGGATAAAACACTATTCGAGACTGAAGCACGAGCCAGAGTAGAAACAATTATCGATGCATTGTGCATCGAATGTGCAGTTTATGCGACTTCGAATGATAAAGACCTTAGAGTGTGGCATTATTGATGCGGACGCACAATGTACCCACATATTTATAGCACGCATATGGCAACGTATTCAGGGCGGCAGATGATACTTATCTGCAACCAGAGCGCACTTCTATCTCACATTATGATCTATTTCCAGCTCCGGTCTCCGGTCTCAGAAAAAAAAAATTTTGCCGCATTTTTTCTTACATGCGATTTGAAACACAATCATTTTCCGTAAAACAATTGAACAATTTTGCTTCTTCAAAATGATGAAAACGCAATTGTCTTCCTGAAACAATTGCATCCGATTCCTTCTTCAGTATTTTTCCTACCATACAATTGCTTCTGTGTGTTAATTGAAATTGCAGTGTCAAAAATGTGCTAAAAGAAGGGAAAAAATCGTTCAAATACAGAGGAAGAAGAAGAAAACACGTTGTGAAGTAGAGATAATCAAATTGTTTCTTCAATTTGGTTGTCGATTGTTTGGATAATTATATGAAGAGATTTGAGAAAATGGTTTGTTTGTTGTTTATTGTCATTCATCTTCTCGGCTTCTCAGCCATTCGACTTCCATTAAATGACAATCAAATTCCCGCTGTGAAGAATTATTAGCATCTTTTCTTTTCTCGTCTTCTTTCATATATGTTTACCGATAAATATGCACCTTTTTTTGGTATTTCAAAGAATGTATTGCCTTCTGTTCCTTTTGTTCATGTCACAACAAGGTATATATATATATATTGAAGTGGATTTAAAGTTATTGAAAAATTGCTCCAAACACTTCAAATAAGCGAACCAAAATGAAAACAATGACGATTCTTCACCCATTATTAATATAAAAATGGGCATTTGGCCTGAACAAAGTGCACAGTAAACCACATATAATAATAAAAATACCACATATACTTCCCACCGCGCTCGTCGCTATTATTGTTGTCTTTGCACGGCTGTGTGTATGTGTGTGTGTGCGTCGTTATTCGGACCACAATGCAACAATACCTACGATTTCTGCAACAGTTGCAGAAAATCGAAACAAAACAAAAATCATCGTAAATTTCCCATTAAGATTAAGTGCTGAATTTGTCTGTGCTGCTCAAGTCATAGCGAAGCAAAAGGTAAAAGGCAATTGCGAATGGAGAGGCGAAAAGGGAGAAAGAGAAAATAAACGTTTTTCGTTTATTTCAACTGTACGTAATATGTGGATATGAGGACATTTTGCTTAGAAAATTGACTTTGCTTTTGGATTAAGTCGAGATCGAATGTAAACAGCGACGAATACAGCTCAACAGCACACATATGGCTCGAAAATGAAACGACACGAAACATTTATATATATTATATATGTACGTATTAGACACAGACCGCATACAACGATCTCACACATTTATCGGGTGTAATGCCGATTGTTGCATCTTGTTGACAAAATGAATTTCCAAGAAATTTGTTTGTGCTAAAAACGTGTGACAACGATATATATACACATAAGAAAACACAACACGCCCGTTCAATTCTCTCTTCATGTGCACCTCTTCGTCTCTGCTTTGCTCAGCACAGATTTGGAGCGTGTGTGTGTGTGTGCCTTCGCCGAATTTCTGATTTATTATCAACGATCACTATCGTGATGTTTTTGTTTCGATTGCGCGCACACACTCTGTGCTCACTCTGAGCAGAACAAAACGAAATTATGAAATTGCCTGCCGCAATATGAGCATAGCGTGTGCATGGTAGTAGTCCACCTCTCGATCGGAATTAGATACTTTGGCTTTGAATTCCTCATTTTGTGTTGGCAAATGGAAGTGTAAAATGATGGTTGCGCCTTACGCATGCCTAGGACATACCACTTCATTAACGCGTTTGAAAATAAAATAAGAATATCAAGATTCGATGCGGAAAAAAAAATTGCGAGCATTCAAACAATGTGAGATTTGTTTGGAATGCGATGCATTTAATAAATCTAAATATATCAGGATATATTTATTTTATTTTCGTTTTTTGTTCCATTCGCAGCCCAGAAGATTGGTAGAATTTCGATGCAGTCAATGTGAACATGACAGCTATCTGAACTACTAAATGAAATTTCGACCGAAAATCATGCGATTTTTTTTGTGTGCCCTTCACATTCATTCTTGTAAAAGAGAAAAAAAGAAACAAAGTCTCTATCAGAGCTGCATTGCATTGCGAAAGGAAAGATGAGGAAGAACACACCTAATTAAACAATTCGTAGAATTTCATGTTAATTTTAACGTGACATTTTATTTTCGATTCTGTGCTTTTTATCGTCATTCTTTGAGCCAACTCTACGTGGTTTGATCGTTCATTTGCACATACACACACAACACACATTTTGCATTTTAATTGATTCCATTCAGTCTTGTCTCCGTTGTTTTCATTTCCATTTCATTTTCAGCCGAGGCAAAAAGCATGCAGCCAACGGCATGGCCACGTGAATCCAATCGCCGTCGATATATTTCGAAGTCATATGAACATCATGTTTTTAATAAGATTAAAATTACGTTTTCGGGTTAACATGTATAGAAAAATCGACAGCTCAGTTACCACTTGCGACTTGCATCCATACATCGATTCTAATGTTTGCTGACCAGCTGAAAGCCGAGATAAATTCTGAAGTAGAGAGATGGCTTCGATTTCTTGCAGCAGCAAGAGAGAGAGAGAGAGAGAGAGAGAGTTGGTAGATCGTTACGTGTGTAATGCAGTATACATCGTTTCGAATGAGCCATATCGACTCTATTCTCTGATTCCTTGAACAACCTTAAATGGCACACGCTATATTCCCAATACCTGTTTTGATTTCAACTGAAAGCAGAAAAAAAAATCAAGATTTTTGTTCTGTTTTTTTGTTTGCTGCTGCATTTTTTATTTGCATCGAAAAGATATTCGATACATTCAGTGTTCATTGTTCCAACTACTCGTTGTTGTTTTTTTTTCTACTTCATTTTCAAGCTGATTTTAATTAATTGATAACTGATAGATTGCACATTTGCGTGTAAAAGTGTAAATGTGAAATATTTAATTAATGTTTTTCTGCTGCTGAATTCAATGCGTTCACAATCTACTCAATGGGTATGAGAATATAAATCTCAGTCTCTTTCATCGGCAGCAACAAGCGGATTATGCGGTGGAAAGTGAAGATGTTCACATCATTTCATTGAATAATCTCAACTTTTTTCTGTTCATTTCGTGTATTTTTCAAGTATTTTTTAGGCTATAGAGAATTGTAAAATGGTCTTTATCAAGACACGCTTAAGAAAATACTCTTTCGTCCTTTTGAACGAAATCTTGTTTATTATAAACTTCTATTTGAATCGTCTAGTTGAACTCTTTTACATAATCCAAGTGAATCCAGTCCCATTTTCACCGTGCAATGGTACAGCAAAACCATTTTAATTGAAAGATCAACAACAGTTTAATCGACAAACAATTATCGAGATTGTTCTAATGTCAGCATCAGGAATCTTTCGTTTTCTTTCTACTTTTACGGGTTGGGCTTATGTTGGTGACACGTCCATTGTGCGCACATCGGCACAGACACACACACACACACATAAAACGCACTGAGAGTTTGTTCAAGCGTTAACTGCTTTCTGGTGAGTTGATTTCGGCAAAACAGGACAATAACTCAGGAGAATAATAGCGGATAGAGAGAGAGACTAGAGAGCGGCGACGACAGTATGTAAAGCAAAACTTTAATCAAAATGGAAGCAATTACGGTATAATTCGTTGAATTTCGCCAACAAAACAATTGACATCCGATAATCGGAGAGCCATTTATTTCGACTGATTCACAAAACCGCTAAATAACTCGCAATTACTCAATTTCACAATGAAATTGTTGATCACAAGGTAAAACGGTCATGATTCTGTTTTTTTCTTTCTTTTCGAGCTCTGTGTGCTTGTTCTCTCGATCGAATAATATATCTCATTGAATTCAGCGTCGCATCTGCGCGTTATCGTCTTATCAATCTCATCAAATTCAAAATATTCCCAACCCTATTTTTCCACGGCATAGAGTATCTGTCTCTGTGTTGACGGTATGCTATGACGATCGGACTGAGCTCATTGGATTCGTTGTTGTTCGGTTCGTTTTTTTTTCCATCGTCATTGTGTGTTCACCAAATCGGTTCATATTTACTGTACACACAGACACAATATGGGGATCAGAACGTGCAACGCTTTGGCTTTTACCTAATTTTATGAATAATTTTATTCGACAATAGAGAGCCGAAGCAAGCGAGCGAGTGAGAGCAAAGCGCTTGTTCTTCTCATTCAAAAATGAATGCGTTATCGCAAAGGCAAAATCGTTTCTCGCCTTTAAACAAATTACATATAATAACGTTTTGGCCGAAGTAAACCAATCCCGCAAAAAGCATCTATAGTTCAAAAGCACCATTCATTCGAATCGGTATGCGTGCGTGCGTACGTGTATATGAGTGTGTTTGTCTGTTACTTTTGAATGTTCAACCGAATGTTGACAACGCTTGACGAACATGAATAGGACAACACAATGAGCCAAACAACAAGGAACAAGAGGCAAAGAGGAGAAGAAAAAAAAAACCGTACACGTTACAAACAGTGGCTGTCGCGATTAGCATCTCTTTGGAAAATCTGTGAATAATATTTTCAATTGAATTTGGTTGAATACACACAACAAAAACATAAACCGAATTTCATTTCAATCGAAGCGGCAAACCCATCTACGAAATGCGAACCAAATTCATTTGGTTTGAGTACATCAAAATAATAATACAGAGCAGGAGACACAGAGAGTGAGAGAGAGAGAGAGTGGCAAAGAGAGTCGAGCTCAAAGGAATCAGATATACCCCGAACACGATGATTGAACTTTTGGTTACATTACGGCACAGAAAATCATATTCAGGCGCGCAGCACCGAATGCAAAACGACATTTCAATTCATCTATCTCGAGCCAATGGTTTTCAGATTATCACAACGGTATCTTCTGTCCATATGGCCCAATGTATTCCCTCTGTCTCCCTTCCACGCCTCGGAAAAACGGATTGCATTCATCAAGCCAAAACACAACAACCATTTTGTGGAATGAATAGAATTTTACTTTTGAAAATGAAAACGATTATGCCCGACGCGCTTTGACCGAGTCAAAACCCAATCCCAAAATGAATCAACGAACGAACGAACGAACGAACGAAATTTCAAATGGTTTTGTCAATGGCTGGTGTCTGCTGTGAGTTTACCTTTGACTCGGTCGATTGATATCAAACATTTTGAACAACAACAAAAAAGCTTGTTTCTGATTCTGATGTGCTTGTTATTCAATTTACTGCTACTGATTGTTTTGTTTTTCATGCTGTGTTGTGTATACCATCCTTTGATGGACTTTCATGTTTTTCTTTTCTTACTTGTAATTCCCATTTTAATTTCATTCATCCGGAACAAAAAGCTCACACTCCATCCATTCGAATGATGAACAAACCCGATCTACGGCTCGGATCAGATAGATCACATTCATTTCAAGCAATTACATTAACTTAACACTACATCAGAGAGTCTTTATAATGTGATTTTGTACAAATTCATAGTGCACAAAGATACACAAGCCACGGATTGATTCAATGGAATTACAATAAATTCAACTCTATCCCTTTATTTGACTATGCCGATTTTTCTTCTAAGATAACAGTTACACTACAATTTCCTTGATTAAAAAAAATTGAAAATATTTAAACAATTTATACATTCTGCACAGCAGTTTTGTCGAAGTGTGAATTCAAAATGATTTGTGTAATATGGAAAGAGCTCCAAATTGTATTAAATGTAAGCTGAAAACGTATAGTATACATAGCAAAAAATCCATAGTAGCGAAACGTTACGACTACGCGTGCCACTACGTTTAGTAATTCTCTAAACGTAGTGGTACGCGTAGTTGCTACGCTCCATTTCTTTGAAAAAATCACTCATTCTAAAAAAAACATCAATTTCCGTTTTTCTTGTGAAAAGTTTCCATTTTTTCATGCAAAACTGAACGAATGTCATTTTCCTCCTCAACACAACGAATGACGAATTTGAATATATGCTGAAAATATGTTGGCTCGAATCGCTGGCTTAAAATGTCGACCAATAATAAAAATTGATTCATGAATATCAGCAGATGCTGTGTGTAGCACATGTAAACCGCTTCATTTGTTGATCGAAAATAGAAAAAAAATGCATCGACTTAGCCGTAAATAGAGAGGTAAATGAAGTGCTGAGGAATACAAAAGCCAAAACAATGACTACTAAACAGCAGCTTGGACTACCTACTAAAATTGTTATTCAACGAGTAAAATGCATTTTCACGACATTTCATTCATTCATTGAATAAATTTTCTACGAAGCCTTCGAGAGAGAGAGAGAGAGAGAGAGAGAGAGAGAGAGAGAGAAAATACTTGCACAATCACATAATATCATAAGGGCGCAATTGGTATAACATTTTTTTTTGCTGGTAAAGCGAAAATCATCACCAACCGAACGAAGAGCAGGAAAACAACACTAACTATGTCGGCAGCGACAAGCAGCCGCAAGAAAAACATATAGTCAAACGTAGATTTTTTTTATCAACTAGATGAAATCAGCTAAATCTGTGATAACATTCATTTCAGGTTGGGCTCGCTTTCATATTCCATGTATGTGAGCGAGTGTGTGTGTGTGTTACTGCATAAAGTCTTTGAATAATTATATTTAAGTACACAGGCATAGACACGCATGAGCGTAGTACTCAAATGCAGAGGATGTATTGAATGCATCGATGTTGGAAAAAAAGAGGCCGAAGTGGATAATAACAATATGAGTTGATGTGATTGCTGAGGGAGAAATCGGGCAGAAAAAAACAACTGGGCATTGTAACCGCCTCTCTAAAGCGCTATATATTTCAACAGCGCAAATTTCACATCCTGATGAATCGATCGGTTTTTTGCCAACAGGCCATTTTTTTTTCTCGTTAAACAATAGGTTCATAACACGAACAATAAACGGTACGCAAAATCGATCACAGTGAGTGTTCAGGAATGGGAATATGATTTACTTCGCATAACTAGAATCCAAACAGTATTTTACCAACATTCCTCACCGAATTTCGTTGCTTTTCGCTGTCTTTTGTCGGCTGTTGAAATTCAAAATTGTAGAAAATGAACGACGAACGGCTCGAGAAATTGATCGAAAATCAATGTATTGACAACGGTTTTCACGACGGTGTTGGTATGAAATTCGATGCCATTTCAAAATATTTCAATCTAATGGATTCCACTGAAGAGCTCTCTGGTTATTCAGATTGAAATAGATAAAGACATAAAATTTTAGTTTTATTTTCGTACATTTTTGTTCGTTGTCACACCTTCGGATGAGAATGCATTACGCACGAGAGTGCCATCAATCGACAAAAGATTTGTTCAATTCGCCGACATTTTCGGTCTCCTTTCAATCGTACATTGATGTGTGTGAGAGAGAATTTGATATTATCGGCCATGATTTTTCTTCTTCTTCTTTCTCCCGAAGCAAAAGCCTTAGCGCTCAGGCCATTGAATTGTTCGGCAAAACATTTTGAATTGATTTTGTGACAATGACAATAGGATTGATACAAATAAATCGCACGCACCCGGTTTCATTTTGTATTGATTCCACAGCGTCACTGTAAATACGAGTCTTGGTAAATATCATAAACCGCAAAATGTATGATTATTCCATTGGTATGGGTATTTTGTATGAAACACATAGAAGAAACAGAAAGAAATCATCAACACCTTATCAGGATTCTTCTGTCTATGATTTCTTACATTCATCTGGGTTGTTTTTTTTTTGCTTTTGGTTTGAAAATGGATGAAAAATAAAACTTGCATATCATGCCACAAATCTTCACTGCTGAAATTCGTTCTATTTCGGGAAAAAAAATTATTCCTTCTTCTTTCGCTTTTTTTTCTTCTACAAAAATTGTACAAACTGAGCTTGAGCACGTATTTCACGTATTGACATTGTCGGCAAAACAATAGACAATAGAATTTATTCTATTCGACTTTGGTCGCATTCCCTAATACTTTTATGCTTCAATTTTATTTTCGCTTCTATTTGTCTACGAAGTCGATATGGTTGCTTCCAAAAGAGAACAACTGATTGACATCAGAAAATGAACAGACACACGAATCATTGGGTTAACATGTGCCGGTTATAAATGGTTGGTTCATGATTTTTGAAACAGAGAAAAACAGTGGCAAAGCGAAAAAGAAAGAAAATGAGAAGCGAGTGAGAGTGAGTGAGAGAGAGAGAGAACTGATGGCTGAAAAATGGCAATTTTGAGATTCGCATTGAATAACTCGCATAGATAGAGGATAGCTTCATATGAGTTCGCGGCCGCATTTGACGAAGTAAAATGGAAAATGAAGACAATATTTGGACAACATTTAAAAAGAAAAAAAAAAGTTGTTTATTTACGTCAATTTGAAATGGCAACACAATTTGAAGAACGAACACTTTTGTTGCCAGACATATTTTGACTGATTCCTTCCAAACGATATTCGATCGGCCTCGAATCCATTTGTAATATTCTTGTATATTTTCTTTGTATACTCTTTCCAATTGAATTGCGGGCATAAGCGAAACCAATTGATTATAATAGTTTTATTGGCGTAACAAAATAGGGTGTGTTCTCTCTGTGTATGTACCACACATGCACAACAAACGGAACTGAATAACATGACTAACAACAGGCAATTACACATCGCACAAAGTCATCTCTCTCTTTACAATATTTTTTTTCGTATGATTTTATTACAATTTACACAATAACTGACGCAGAGTTTACAGGGCATAGACTTGAGCTCGTCGTCGATCTTCAAGTTTGATTAAATGACGAAATTATAACAACGGAACCTTACCGAAATATCGTCTAGAAATAGAGAATCTGAGCAGACAAACTCGAATTCTATGACATCAATATAAAACGAAGGAAGAGGAAAAAAACCAGCGTACAGCAACTGAATCATGTTGGAATTGAATAATTGTTTGGGTTTGAAACGATTTGTTACGGCAATAAAAATACGGCACGCACTGCGTATTCATAAAAAGTGTTCTATTTACGTGTAATAAGCATAAAGTATTTATCGCGCTCACAAATTTAACGCCACTGTCTCTTGTGCCATTGAGACAGTGTCAAATCCAGTGAAGCGATATTTTTATTAAGACCAGCCAGACGGAACTTCCTCACAGAACCATTTTTTTCTCTATTTTGATTTGTTGTGACAGTTTTGATTGTGGGAACTGACGCTGATGAACTAATTGGCACGATGCATCGAAGTGTGGCCAAAGCTATAAAAGTAAAATATTTACCCATAATTATGCTACGCTTTAATTCACTCGATGTCCTTTGCTGCAATTGAAATATGCAAAATTTTGCAACCATTTCTAATTAATGGGCAATTTCGTTTTGATACACTGTTTCTTCGCGTAATTCATAACTGTTCTTTAGGGATTTTTATGGTTGTGAACATTTTACCAAATAGATTCGTATGAGAGTACGGTTTTGATTTAATGCGACGTTGTGTGGGAAAAAGTTCAATATGATTTCGAAGGATTTTATGGAATAATGTTAGTAATTACAGAATAAGAGGATATTTTGTTCGAAAATTCGACTTGAATAATGTTTTTAGTGTTGAACACCGTGAAGTTCGACTTGAAGTTAAGTTTCAGGGGAGATTTCTACTTTGATCCCATTTATTCTATTGGTTATCTTTATTTTTCCACTAAAATTTTGGTTATTTCCATTTGTTATCAATTTCGTGATGCAATTCATGTAATAATCAAACTTCATTGGTCTATATTTTCCATAACTACGTCACCTTTTCCATCAAATGCTACAAGTAGACAAAATGTCGCGTTCTCCAAATACATTTCGAGCTCAAAAATGTGTGTTAAGTGGCCATCACTTAATTTATTCCATTCAATCATTGGGCATATGAGCGCCGCGTGTGCCGATACTATAATTAACTTGGAAGCATATTAGTAAAAAAATGAATAATTCAGACACCATTGCCTTCTATTTGATTTGAAGCCGACAAACGTTGGTTATTAACTAAAATGATTTTGTTGCCGGCAACTCGAAACGCCCATCGAATCAATTAGACTTTTGACGAAGGTTATCACTTAGTGCAGCTAAAATATTCTTGGAAATGGTGTTTCTGATTGCCGCCAACTACTTTAAAGACCTACATATTTATCAATAAAATGCAATCAGTCACTGAATTTGACCTGTGGAGAGAGGAAAAAAAATGAAATATTCCGAACTCAAAAAAATTCGAATTGTTTTTGATCTAATTAACAAAACATTGTGTAATCTCCATAGATGGTCTTATTACGATAAGTATCTTGTTGAGAAGAGAGAAGAAAAAGTGGTGTGTGCCATTTTGATGTTTTTGAACTTGTTTTCTGCGGTTGAACACAGTAATTTATGTTTCAGTGTTTCTTTTTTCGCCGAGTGAACAAACAAATTTTCTGTTTGACTTGAATTTTCAACAAATAAATACATGATGATCGCCTTTTTGCAGGAGTTGCCATAGAATTGGCGCAGCTCTATAGAAACATAGCGACAAGACTAATGAAGAGAAAGACGAAGAGAAAAAAGTGATAGAGAGAGGGAGAGAGCAAGAGAAAATGACGAAAGATTTGAAATCGACCAAAGTAATTCTATACGGCAGAGATTCAGAGCGAGAACGAAAGAGAGAGAGAGAGAGTGTGTGTGTGTATGTGTTTTAGAAGTTTTGATGTGATACATGTAAACGGGATGAATGCCTTATCTTCATCAAATTGAGTTTTACATTGAGATTTCTGTTGTTACGGTGAACAATGACGTTGCTATAGAGATACGCTGATACACGTTTTACAATTTAAACGATTCACTCTCTGTGCGCAACGTACACACAATAGCATTTCAGGAATTATATCCAATCGTGTGTTTGTAGCACTTTTTGTGTATCGGTATACCTCTGTATGTATGTATGTATGTATACGGAGCTGGCTGTGCATGTACGCTCATTTCACAAGAGAAGAGCGGTATTTTTATTTCATCGGTTTGCTTAGGCGGTGCGAATAGACAAACAGACGTCTGCATAACTGTTATCAGCTTAACGCCAACACCATCTCAACGAATATTTTGCACTTATCCGTCGATCAACAATCAAAAATATATTAAATAACAATCAATTGTGCATTTGGCGGGTGAGATTAGGCGAATGCGCGGTAAAAATCGAAATATTCTGCAAAAAACCAAACTCATTTTACATTTTGTTTGTATTTTGGTTTAGAAGAAATGTCGAGCTCTGTGTGGCTGTTAAACGAAAATTGGTTGTGGCAGCTAAAGAGCAATCAGTAAGGATCGTGATGTTTAAAGATGTCTTTGGAGGTTTTACGAGAAAAAAGAAGACACTATAATCATAAGTCTCGAAATACATTTCGTTCGCATCATAAGTTATGATTTACAACCAATGAAAATGTATTTCAACAAACGCAAACAGTTTAACTAATTAGAAAATTGTTTGTGAAATAAAACTTTTCTATATTGATTCAGACTTTTCCGCACATGTCAGAGCATTGTTCAATTGTTCAAGAAATACTTTCAATCGGTGTCGGTCTGGAGTCGAGATTTTGATACCGGAATCAGGTATTGATGTGTGCCAACATCACTAAAATACAAATTGATGCGCACTGAATCATTGAAAGGCTTAGGTTGGCGGGAGATTGGAATGAAACACCGACTGAATCACGATTGTATTTTTAATCTGCTGGGTGTGTGAGATAAAGATAAGTGCAATTTTTTCCACCCTCCTAACGCATTACATCTCTTTTTTATGACAATATATTTTTCGGTAACATTTCCACTAACGTCACTGCGGATATTGTCTCGTTTTGCCATCCAAACAGTGTTGTTGTGCGTGCTCGCGCACAACATCCCATCACAAATCGATTTTGTGAGATTGAAGTGGTACATGACGAGAGAGAGAGAGAGCACCACCTTCGCTCACTCTGTGTGTGTGTGTGTGTGTGTGTGTGTGTGTGTGCTTTTGTCATATTGTGTGGATGAAGTGAAGCGCATTATGCGCTTTAAGTAAATGGAATTGGCAAACGTGACAGAGATAGTGCAGAGACTTTTGATGCTTGAGTGCAGATGAAAGCCACTGATTTGATATATATGTATTTTCAGCTAAAGTTATTAAGACGATGAGCACTCTCATATTCGTCTGATTGAATGTAATCCATTTTGTGTGTGGTGTAGGCGGTTTATAATTGTCGGTTGCATCGAAACATATCTTTCTCACTCCCTCTTTTTCGCCTCATACACAGATACAAAATTCATTTTGGTGAACGATTAGTTCAGTGAAACGAGCTAAAGTTTTGTCATGTGAAAGGTGTACGAATGTGTGAATCGACTTAAAACCTTATCATCTCCCCGTTGATTGTTCCGTATTCGTCTCTGCTGGTGTACGCCTGTCATGTAATTAAAACATATAAATGAACATTTCCACTTCAAAAGTAACAACAAAACTTCACGTTGAATCATTATGAAAATTGTAAATGCTGTCATTTTCATTTTTAATTTGCCAATTTATGTTTATGTAAAGTAATGATCACCTTCTCACATGCGCCTATCATTACAATGAACTCAAAGAAGGAAATATGAATGTCTTCATTCATATATGAATTAAAAATAAATTTCTTTGCAAAAATTTATGAAACAAGACCGAGATTTTTGCGCATTAGAGCAAAGCACTTGTAAAAGTTCAAAAGAACGAGGGGAGAAATCAGCGCGCTATAGTCAGAATGAATGAGAAAAAAAAGGTATTCGAACAAAAGTCAACAATAATTGTGTGCATAAAACTAAATTGTATGTATAACGCAACCCAGTGAAAAACGCAGTGTGATTGGGCTGTATGACATTATGTACCAAAGCGGAGCTGGTTTAATCGAATGCAATAAATGTTTGTGAAGTTTTAGACTGACGAGTGACGACTACGACGGTGGTGGTGATGGTGGTGATGGTGATGGTGGTGACGAAGAGAAAGAAGAGAATCGACCGAAATTACGCATCGTTTTACCCAGTAAATGCTACTGTTTCATGGTGGAACGGTCGTTGGTTTTCTTGTTTTACGTTTTATTTACGATGCTTATGGTGGTTGTTAAATAAATAGACTTCGTTTGAGTTGTGCTATTGCTGCTGCTGCTGCTGCTGCTGCTGCTGCTGTTGCCGGAATCAATGTTTCTGCGTGCGTTTGAATATGTTGAGGGATGCGAATGAATGAATTTTAGAATAGGGTTCTTCTTGTATCGTACGCGCACAAGGCAATTCGCATGATATGTATTTTGCATCGAAGGCGGCGGCAACAATAACAACAACGATGCCGACGACGACGACAGCAACGACGACGACGACACAATCAACTTTACGTCAATTTAAGAACGTTTTATAAATGAAAGATAAGAACGAACGAATGGTTGGGATAACAGGATAAACCAGTAAAAAATCACACACACACACACACAACGAACGTCACAGATAGAGATGAGATCCGCTGATAAGGGGATCCATCAAAAACACGCACACGCACACTCGCACTAACACTAACACATCAACGCATCTCTCGCCCAGATAATAACAGTTATAACAAAGACCGATTTTGTCTCGTGTTTTCGTTATCTAAAGTGTGCACACAATTTCATACGAAGGGGGATGGAAATGGTATGATGGCGATGAGATGCTGCGATACGATGCTAAGCACGATTTAATGATAATCGCAAGGTGCTTTAAAAAGTTTTTGCATTTGTGTGAGTCTCTCTCTCTCTCTCTCTCTCTGTGTGTGTGTGTGTGTTTGCGCGCTGGTTCGATGATGCCAAAGAGGTGGTTTATTTTGATGACTCGAGCGATTCATATGCCTTTTGTCGAAATGCCATTTTGTCAATGAAACAATCCCTCCACAATCGTGCGACGATATTTAACCATTTGCTGCTAAATTGATGAGGAAAGCGCGCATCAAATAATCACAATCGTTAAAGAATGCCATTGGGTTGAGCTGTGTAAAAAAAAAATATTACATTCAACTGACCTTTCAAGGCTTTTATTTAGACGGAAACGTTGTTTCATTTCGTTTGTGCGTTGGATCGTACATCAAAAATGATTTTCCATGTCGACTGGCATTTCTCTGCTCGGTTAATAACAGTCGGCGAGATAAACATGTTTTACATTTGCTTCCACTGGAATATTCACGGTAAAGTGGACCGAACGCATCATAATCAGTGTCTGATTCAATCTATGATTTTAATGAAATGTTCATAATACATTGGCAAATAAAAAAGAAACAAATGAAAGCAGTAAATGTGATTTGCTGTATTCTTAACACCCTTTTTTATTAGCATTATACGGTCAAAGAGAGTGATTTTGGTACTGGCAGGCAAACATTGTGCATGGCAATAGCACGTCGCACAGCATAATTTATTAGGAAATGATTTGTTGCTGAATTTTACATGGAAAACTTTTCCAGTTAAATTGTGATCCTTTTTTTCCTTATAAACAAAAGAAATTTTCTCTTTTATTTTAGCCAACACATTTACGATCCAACATATTCTTTCTTCTTCTCTCACAGCTCTGGCGGAATATTTAAGCTTTGTTGTTTCTATCTGTAAATTATGTGCACAATACGCAAACAGTTCACAAACTGAGATGAAAAGTGTCCGAAAATAAAATCTAAACAAAAGTTTCACGAGAAAGAGAGAGAAAAAAACGACGACGACGACGACAAAGAAATGTAAGTTATAGTATCAGAGAACAGTTCTGTGCTTCGCTCTCGCTCTCGCTGTATATCGTAGCAACGTTGGTACATAAATATCACCCGTTTGTCTCTATTTTCGTAGCTCTCGCATACAAACACACACACACACACACTCACACAGGAATTATATAGTGGAAATAAATAAAACTCTTGTCGGACAGTTTCGCATAAAAGTGTTATCTGGAAGATTTACGAGCCGACTTTCCATATCCCTCTCGTATTTATTTCTCTCCACACATATACAGAGAGAGAGAGAGAGAGAGAGAGAGAGAGTGTGTGTGTGTGTTTGGCTCTGGTGGCATAGCCAAAGAGAAAGCATGTTGAAATAGAAGAAAAATTGTGATGCCAGTGGAGAATATATGTGCGTGTCTGTAAAACTCGGTGTGTATGCGAAAATGGATGCTGATTTCTGTGTGATTCTTCAAAAACACAACCGAACAGATTCTATTCGAGCTTCCATTTCGTTTATACGCGCTCGGGAGAATAATGAATGCGTCTCTCATACTCTCACATACACACCGCACAAGAGAGATGAATATCTAAACCACTGTGTCGTATACATACTTATTTTTTGGGCAATTTCCTCTATTTTCTCAGCGAATCTTTCTCGCATGCGATACCATTGAAATGGAAAAAAAATTCTAGGTGCGCTCAGTCAGAGCCTGTGATGCACACACACATTTCGGAAGCTTTCGAGTGGAAAACTTAAAAGTGCACTAGAATGGATTGCACTAAAAACGAATTGCCGGCCGAAGTTTATTCTCGCTTTGTTGTTTAATTTAGAGCGAGTCTAGCAAAGTTATCAAGCCCCAAAAATGGATAACATCAAGTCAAATAAGCAGCAAAGATATCTAGGGCCGATGATAAAGTCATCGTGACTTGCCATGCACAATTCGTTTAGTCCACAAAGCGATGCTCATGTTCACCCATCCTACTCCAGGGATGTGTTTTAATACGTTGTCGCATTCTTCGTTTTTTTCTGCGCTACTGCCGTTGTCCTTATTGCTTATTCAGTTATTTTAGTCGAATTTTTTCATTCGCCATGAATGGGGCGGCCGTTTAACATTGTCGCTTTATTTTGCAAAACAGATCGATATGCATGAGTTATTTATTACGCTCAACGACATAGAAAAAAGAGGAGCGTTTTACAAAATGCTAGCTTGTAAAATGTGATACTCAAGCCGTAATGTTTCTCTCCTATTTCCATTGGAAGCAAAAGACGTTTTCATTTTCCCAGAAAAATCCAAAAATCGCAAGTAAAAAATATGGAAGAAATGATAAAGTCAACTGAGTTGCACACAAAATACACGTATTTCGACAAATTAATTCGATCGTGCCGATTATCAACACACAACATTTACACCAAATCGATACGTCGTCATGTAATCTAATTGGTCAACGATCATAAATCGGCCCATCACATTGAAACATTTTTTTTCTTCTCCATGATGCTTAAAACCATACATTTTCTTCTACTTTTTCTCCAACATTTTGCCGCCCTCAAATCAACAGAGATGAAAAAATGCTGCTCACTGAACACATTGTTAAAAATTTGATAGGTTTTTTCTCCATTACAATGAACTCGTCTCCAGTTTCATTTTTATATCACGAGCTCTTGGTGTGTTTTTTTCTTCTTCATACTTTGTTTCAATTCGATTAAAGATAAATCATGTTTTCCAACTTATTAAAACATCGAAATGAGATTATTATTCTTTGTGCACAAGGTTCTCGTGGGTTATTATTTCGCTTCCAATTCACTTTTGTTTTGCTGTGGCTGTCTCTTTTTTTTATTTATAGATTATTTCGTTGATGCTTTTAAAAATTCATTTCGATTTTCTTCTCTTTGCCACTGATAAACGCTTCGTTTAAATGCTCAGCATAACGATGGTGGTTTTATAGCACTTGCTGTATAATTTTTCTGTCCATTCTTCTCTCTCTCTACTCTCTTTCTCCCGTTCACAGCACATCGTCAGCAAATGCAACGTGATAATAAAATAAAAATCGATAAAAGAAAATAACAACAACAATAAAAGCTACATGTCTATAAATGATGAAAGACCATCGTATACATAAATGCTTCTTTAATCCAAATACACATGAGAAAAATGACGATGATACAGAGAAAAAAAGAATACGTCCAACGTAAGCAAAGTAAAATTCATAAACCTATTAAATTGATGTTATGAAAAATGAAGAGTTCAGCTTCACAGATGGATGGAATACAGGCGTTCGTTCGCTCGTTCGTTCATTATACGTAGTATTTCCAATTTCGACTACATACTTACTCTCATTCCACGGCCCAAAGAATATGTGTGATATCATAAAACTGAGATTGTTTTTAAGCATTTAATATCATATTGTGCGACGTCATGACTCATCATGATAATCCATTTTCCAGTGGAGAGTGAGATGAAAACCGTCTAAAAGTATGGTGGTTTATGAAAATGCATTATCCTCTTCTGTTTTGTGTATTCATTATCATTCTAAGGTCTACTTTGTTCAGCAAAGTCGAGCTGAGCTTCGAGAAGAAGAGAAATTAGTCTAAACGAAAACAATTGGTTGTCAATCGAATCGAATTGCGCGGTTTTCTTTGTTTCATATCCAATAACATCAATTAAACTGATGAAGATTGTTGGAGATGTTTCGTCACTTTTCTGATATGATTGCATCTGTATTAAGTTCACTGAAACTATTTTTTGTACTTCAATCTTTTTTCAATCTTCATTGACAAATCGAAGGATTATTTTGCGATTTATAATGAGGATAAACCAAGGAAATGCATTTAATACGCTCATGTGATCCATACTCACTGCTTCCCATGATGTGGAAGCTCAAATGATTATCTATTTGCTGAAGATAATCTCATTATATCGACAAAGCAATATGAACTGCGTTTGAATCGGATTCCAGAAAAAAAGGACTCGAATCGATATGACTGATAATAATACTGAGATAACATTTGCAGCACAAATTATCGAATTGAATGAGCAAAATATTTGTGTATTTATATGAATATTCCATGTGGTTTGGTTTGTTTTTGTCAACTTCATGAAATCGCCGCTCATCATGTATATGGCGCATGGAATCACAAATGCAAATATAACCCGCATTTTCACAATATCAAAAGAATCCCCATATCAGCCATTAGCCATTCCATTTTTGATTTAATGGATTTTCTGACAAAATGATTCGGTCTTCAATGCTATATGTGTTGCGTACAAAACTCACTCTGTCTCTGCGTCTCTCTTCCACTCGTTGACAGTGCACGTAAACAAAAACAAATGATTGATCTGAATGGATGGATAAATCCCAATAGAAATTGAAATCGGAGTCAATGTGTGAATGTATTGAACCGAGCAACAAAAAAATGTTGACATTTTTCATTGTATCGAGCTGAATTTTTATATATCATCGTCATAAAGCGTAAATAATGTATTCATCATATATATTTTGGCTTGGTGTCGTCGGTGTAAAGAGAAGCCAAAACTAATTCACAAGCATCCACATAACATTGGCTAATTTTCAATCGAATTTCACACCGTAACACCGATCCATACAGTATATTTTTTCAACTTCGGTTACGGTCTTCAAACATTTGCTGACTTTGTATTTCATTGAACCATATTTGTATTCAATTTTTATATATATATTTTCTGCTCTCTTCTTCGGTGAAATATCACACAAAAAAGCGTGTCAGCATCAAAGCGAGTAGAGATAGAAAGCGAAAAAAAGGGCACGAAATCAAAAACCGAAAAGTGGTGACAACAACAGATAGAGAGATTCTGCGATGCGCGAAGTCAATGCTCGTATATTGCATCGCCATTTTCTATATAGGCGGAGCCAATTGCCGTAGCTAACGAAGCATATTCGGCAATTGGTCAATAGTCATGCGCGTGACATCCATCGTACCAATCAGCTACACATCGTCTGGATCGTGTCTGAATGTATGTGTGTGTGTGCATGTGTCTGTTACGAACGTCGCTCTGTATGTTCGGTTGTCGTATTTACGGTGTTTTTTTTCCCTTGGGTTCGTGTTCGGCATCGTATACACAATCTGTTCATATCAAAAACACAGCGTACCGATGTTCACCCATACACATACGCTCACGCGGCTTTGTGTGACACCGTAGTGTGGAAAAGCTGTTATGCTGTTCAATTCACGACACTACTTTATTCTACTACTACAGTTGATGAGTCTTGTCTTCTCTCTTGTACGTGTGTTTTCGGTCGTCCTGTGTAGCGAGCGCAAAGGCTCAACCATTTCAATGGCTTTTGAGTGAATCGCCTTTCAATTTTCGTTCAAACATGTATGATTTTATTGGGATTTTCGTTTTGTTCGCCTTTATTGGAGACGAGATGCGGTTCGGTCCGAAAACCGAGCGAAAAATTCAACCAAAGGACATGCAAATGTGTTCATAAAAAAATACCAACCATATAGCATGGTTGTAAAAAAAAGAAGCGAAAAGATAAAGGGAAGGAGACGACAACGACGTCAACCGAAAAAAATATATATATAGAACGGTTGGGTTTAAAGGTTAAGCATGAATAGCTTTTTTCTTGCCTTTTGCGAATTGCATGCATGAACGAATGTACGCCATACATATTTTATATGTCATGTTAGCTCGGCATATCCATTAATATGTAGCTGTGTAGCACCATAATAAAACGTGTGTAACCTCAACTCATTGTGGTGAACGCCAACATGCACGATGTGCCGCTACTGTCGTTGTTGTTGTTGTTGTTGTTGTTATTGTATAGCCCACCGTTTTCATTTTTGGCAATTATTTTTGTTTCGTTCCGATCTTAATTCAGGCTCAATTCCCAAATAAATGTGCAGCACCGGCTTTATTCACGCCTCACTGTTTGATTGTCCTTTTTCCCCACATATGGCAAAACAGGGAAATCGATCGTATCAAAGAGTTCCGACACAGAGAAAGAAAAAATGAATTTATTTAGAGATAAATAAAGAATAAATCTTCGTGTAACCGCTTAGAAAATTTAACCGTTCGCATTTTGAATGGAAATAAACTCTTACAATTGTTCTATTTATATCGTTTGATTTCTCTCGAACGCTTGATCAGTCCAGATGCGAATCGATTGAAGTTATCAGTGTACCATTTTCTAATTACTTCATTTTCGTCATGCCTTCCAAACGGAAAGAACGGCTGCACAGATAATCCGCGCGCGGGTAAATCTCTGGAAATTGCTCACTTAGAAAATTGCTGCTGTTATCTATCGAACACTATCAAATAAATTGAGTATACGATTAGACGAGACAGCTAAAATAAACTCATGGAAAATCCCTGAACTAGCGCTGTGTTGGTAAAAGATGATTTTGTCCCTTTTGCAATTTGATTGGAGTGACAAAGAGTGTGTGTCTCTGTGTGTGCCTGTTCAAATTTTATGGCACTGATTCGCATACACAAAATACTGTGTTTGCGAACACAATTCAAAGTCTGACGTAGTGATACGTGACAGGATTTTGACCGTCTGATGTGGTTTGTGCGGTGTACAAAGCGCGCATAATGGCATTCTATCAAATGAAGCCTAAAGGAATGTAATTTCATATTGCATACAAACGATTCGGTTGATGTTCAAGCGGTATATTCTTAGTCTTGCACAAAAGGAGCAAAAAAGTAAACCTCCTTTAGAAACAAAGCAAGAGAGAGAGCGCAAAAAATGATCATAAATGCAACGTTTCAAATACAAAACTTTGCATATGGAACTTTGCAAATGTGGAAAACGGCACGGAGTGGGCATGAAACAGAGAGAAAAAAAACCACGTAAAATATATATCACCAGACACGATGGCTTTTGTAATTCACCACACATCTACCTCAATCGCATTCTGTCGGTCGTGCGCTCAGAAAAACGACAAACTGCGATGGAAAAATCAGTAGAAAACCATTGCCGACTTGACTCTTCCCATAAACGGTGTGTGTACACAGCACAGAGACACACATACACACACATTTAACGTGGGGGCCTCTGTATAGTGTACACATAAACATTATTAATAGCTTTATATTTTGTGTGCACCTCACAACACCGTACAACGAAACAAATGTTTGCCCTGAGCCTACTTGAACCGATGGAATGGCATAATGATAACACGAAATTAAAGAAACACACGAGAAATTGGAGGAAGGGAACACACCGAACCGAGTGAGTCCGTTTGCAAAAGTATAAACAAATAAATCAATATATTTTTCACTTGCACACCGAGCGCGCCAAAGCCGTGCACTAAATTTAAATGCACAGATATACAAGTATGCAGTCAGAATTGCAAAGTGAAATGCAAAGAACGATCGCTCTCTTTCTCTCTTCGGCCGGGTGAATTCTCAAAATCATGGTGAGCGCAATAATATTTTTACAAATTTTTGATGGTCGTGCCGGTGTGAAAACGGCCGTTCGAAAAAACAATGCTTACGGTGAGGCGATTTGGACGCGATTCTCCAACGATTTAATTATGCTAATGAGAGATATATATGTATGTTTGTACATTTTAAAATTGAATTATCGCAACACGAAGGCATAGCGCTCTTTGTGCATTGTGCAAAACGATTGCATATTTTATTATTCGTTTTGGCATAATTTTAAAATTTATGACCACTTTTTAGAAGTCTTAATATTTCGCCGTTTCGGTTTGTAAATGTGTGTGTGTGTGTCTGTGCCGTTCGCCGCGGCTGCGTTTTTTCTCAACACTTCACACAAACGAACCGAAAAACACATTCATTTAGCAAAATCGTTTGAATTGGCCTGTTTTCAGATTCAAATATTATGTCCTGAATTCCGTCAAGGATGTGATATTTCATTTGGCTTTCTACGAAAACCAAAATGTGTAACCGGTATGATAAATAGCAACACCTTAATTTAGAGCTCAGGTTGAATGCAAAATTCTAAATTCCCTTTTCTGCAGATTTATCGAATCTCAAAAGAACGACGATATAAATTCAATGGGTCGTTTATACGGGTGTCAGGATAGGAGAACATTGCCAGAGCTCTGAAGATGGATACATTCATTTTTACACCCTTTCAAAGAACCCGGAATCTCTCGTGTGCTTCAAATGTACGTATAAACTAAATAAATAGCTATAAATTATCCCATGCCCTGATTCACTTGTCTATTCACTTCCGCAACACATTTGCATACTACTATTGCTGCTGCTGCTGTTGCTACTGCTGTTGCTTTGCATCTGCAAACTAAATCTAATCCAATGCCTTCATGAATATGTTTACCTTTTCAGTAGCCGCCAATACATAATTCAAAATTGCACAAACACTTCACTACGCTTTAGACGTTAGGTTTACTTTTTATTTAAACTCATTTTTTACCCATTTACTCGGACATTTTTCATTCGAAAATTCCATGAGCCGTATACAGCAAACGGATCAAAGCTGTAATTTATTGTCCATTAATTTATAAGTTTTGTAGTACAAGACAAGTGAGAGCAAAAATACGAGCAACAAACAGATTTAATTTGAAAAGTGTCTTGCTTGAAGTTAAATGAACGGAATGAGCCAATTGCAACTATCCCATTCGAATCAGGTGCACGCTTTGGACATTTGCATCGAGAGTTTGCTTAAACGCCATTTACTTTATCGGATTTTAATTGATTTTTTCTTTCTATCAGAAGGAAGGATATTTGTTGATGTTAATTTTGTTTGAGATTTTGATGCATTTGAGATTTCGAATCGTTTAAAGTTTTCATTTGTTGAAGCTAATCAATCCATACAACAATTATGATTGAATCGCATTTCTTCACTGAATTATTACTAGACAATGTCCTTGTTGTCGACAGAAAAAAAAAATGATAGAAACGATTTGTTTTCGTACAGCTATGGGCCCTATTCAATATTTTAACTAAAAATATACTCAAATGGCTCTTATTGAAAATGAATTCTTATCGAAAGAAAATGGTTTTAATCGAAGCGTGGCAATGTTCCAAGGCAGTTTCATTGGCGTCAAATTAACAGGCTCATTCAAGTGGGAAATTCTCGTATTCCAACCGATCTGAATATTTTATTCAATTTTTATTGATTCAATATATCAATAAAACTGTACCACGTAATCAACATTCTTCTGCTTCTCGAAATGTTACCGCACCGGCCGACACTGGTAACAAACCCAAATCGAATTTGGATGAGGTGAAAAATTATACAGTCATTAAACTGATTAGATTCATTAAACTTTCATGTTACCAACCAACATGTTTGTAGTGGACAAAAGAATGCTGAGCTCATTCGGATTGCGCGTAGGAAATAACACATAACACACCGCGAATCATTTCGAAACAATGGAAATGGAAAATATGTGGATATGAATTGGCTTTTCGGAAAACTTATCGAAAGGTGACAATACATAATATCGAACACATTTAATGGAAGATTATCTCTTGGCATGGGCATGTCTAATCAACGCATATCAGTTTGTATTGATCGATTCGAAATGAATGGTTGGCTTTCATGTATTCCAACATTCGATGACAAAAGTAGACGCTTCCAATCATAAAAAATGCAACCATTTCAATGAACCTAATTGAATTTATATTACTTTACGTTTAACAATTAGCTAAATTATGGTTCGAGTTATTAGTTATTCCACTAGATAATCATGTTTATTGGCTTGTGTTCATTACTATGGACTTTTTCATCCATTTGCATGCAACAACCCATTTCACAATGGTGAATTCGTTCTTTTTCGCTTTGTTCCTTTCGGATAATGAAATTATAATCACAAAACACATCACACACGATAGGAATGTGGAAGAAAAACCTCTTTGAATATATTAATTAAAAATTTTTTCGAAACCATGTCGATCAATCAGCTTTTCGTCCTTATGCCTTAATCTTTTTTTTTTTTTGTTCGAAACACAAATTTTCCATCCCAAAATATCTAAACGATGGAAGTATAAAAATATATAAGCGATCGAATCAAAAAACCGTTTCTCACGTATTTTTGTCAGCAATTCTGTAGCCAAATTCTGAGAAGCGAAAAAAGAGAGAAACAAATCTGCACAGGTCTTGTTCGTGCACATGCAAAAAAGCTATCCAATCAAAACCATTGCAACGACACGACAATTCAAATTCATAGCTGTATAATCGCTTGTTTCCATTTCATCGAAATCAACAACGAACAATTTCCATGATCTATCGACGAGATTTGGTTTAATGCTCAACACATGCATATATACATCCAAAACGTTCTTCATTCGCTCCGGTTCCCACTTTGGCCACTCTCCTCTTCTTGGCGTTAGTGCAAAAAATTAGTTCCGATGAAATGAAACGGGCGAGACGAGAGCAAGGAGAAAAATGAAAGAAAAATGGCAAACGTGCGAAAAGTGGATGCATGTTGTTGGCGAAAAATAAAACCGAGATTGTCATACACACGCGTAGAAATTCGAGGAATCAACAACTATCAAAATCATCATTGAATTAAATATGTTTTCGTGCAATTCTATTACGTGCATGGCTACTACTAGAGAGAGAATTTTAAGAACGATAAACGAACAAGCGGACAAAAGTGCAGAAAAATTCGCCAGTATTCCTTTTGTGTGAAGTGTGCACACGGCTAAAATAAGAGACGACATTACTTGGCTGTATCGATACGGTTGCGATCAAAACAAACGAGCTGACGACGACGACAGCGAAAGAGCGTATGTGTGCACTGTACAGATCTATGTGCAATGTGCACTAAAGAACAACACGAGAGAAAATCACTTGCAAATAAGCAGCAGCAGCAGCAAGCGAAAAAAAACACACACAACTCAACTCGAAGGCAAATCAAGAACCAAGAATGGGGGGGGGGGAGAACAGGCAAAGCGAGCAGCAGCAGCAACAACAACACTTGAGCATCACATCGCATTGCAAACAAGTCATGTTACATACGCTTCGGCTACAGTATTCGTAACGATATACGATTATAATTAAAGAGTGAAAAGATGTAATAAAGAGAAGAAGAGAAAAAAAACACACAAGAGAAGAACTCAACAAGCAAGCGCACCAACACATAAGGAATTAGATAAGAGAATGCACACAATAAAAATAAAAATCTCTGTGCGATTTTTTACGTTCGTTCTGCTTTTGCTCTCGATCTCTCTCCCTCGCTCTTGCTGCCATTCCACTCTTTCGAAGCATTTCATTTTGGGTGCTCTCGGGTGTGCAAAAGCGAAGAGTAAAGACAACAGGCACAACGAAGAATTACGACAAAACGTATAATTTATATCAAACGAGCGAAATGAAAATAAAATATACGGAGAGAGAGCGAGCGAGCGAGCAGAGAAGAAAGGAAAAAAAAGCACCGAAGTTAAACAGAACCCGAGAAGAGATGAAGCGCACACACAAAAAAAGCGCACACGAACTAATATAAATTAAATGCAAAGAGTGAAATAGCAAACGCAGCCCAGTTGAACAAGTGAATCGCAGCGCGGTGGTGGAAAGAGAAGCAGCCAAAAGTAGGAGGAGGTTTCAGCAAATACACGAAAAAAGGGCGATTTTTATTGTTGTTGTTGTTGTTGTTGGATTTGCTGCTATTTTTTTCCGTCGTCGTCGGTATTTCATTTATTTTCTCTCTGCCACGAAAAGTGTGTGTGCGAAATGGGCACAAAAAGCAATAATTCACTTGTGAACCTTTGTTCGCCTATTTACATAAATCTTTGCAAATACTCTGGAAACACAAGCACCAAAAACGCATACATCTCGCTACACGCATACGCACTGAATAATAATAAAAAAACTCTCAAGTTACGATTATGCGTCCAAATCAACCCTGTAAACGCCAAACGATGCTATGACCGTTTTTCATTGCTATGAAGTTTTTTTTTCCTTCTGAAATTGTTTTTTTTTTCAAACTTGAAAAGCATCTTCGTTGATAAACACATTATATGGTGCAACCCAAAGGAAAAAAGAAGCGAAAAAAGAACGCGTCACTTGGAAAATAGAAAATGGACGAAAAACTCGTTACATTGTTGTAGTTGCAGCCATAAGAGATTGTGACTCGTTAAAAATTTTAACTACCGTTCCCCACCCGTCGTAAAACGCAAATATAGCTCATAAAGTATAAAATAACTAGAACAAAAATAAAATGAAAAATTGGCGAATTTTTTTGGCATTGCAACCAAAGTTGAGTACAACTTCTGTTGCTTGGAACATTAACGACGGGCGATGCGAGACATGTATATCGCCTCAATCCAAAATATCTGCTTAAGCCTCATACGCATTGAGCTGAGATTGCTTGCAATGACATTACGATACTTTTATGACGATGCGCTGAATGAGGCGAACGAGTGAGCGAACGAGCAAGGGCTCGAATAAGCTTAAAGTAATAAAATAGCGACAATAAAATCCGAATCGCAATCATTTCACGCATTACAGTCAAATCGGGAGAGTGAGAGGGAGGGTGGGAGAGTGTGCGATTCATTCGGTGAAGCGTTGAACATTTTGCGTATGGCGTTTGCATGTAAACGCAAATATATTTCTCGTCAAATCGGTCACGTGGGTCCTTTTAAACGAACGAAATTCTCTTTTGGATTGACGACGTTGCTGTGTGTGTATGTCTTTTTCGCTCACTCTCTCCTTACGGTTTTATGGCTTTCATTTTATTTCAAGAGCTTTTTTCTCTGCAACAACAATGAAAACAAAAAAGAATCCAAGCACGAACGCGGCAAATATCCTGCGGTAATATATACTGAAAACGCTACAAATTTTCCAATACCGAACCGAAATAGAATAGAGAGACTAACATTGGCGACAATATGTACAGAAGCATCATTTTGGTTCCGTTGGTATGTGTCAAAAAACGTTGCGCCATGAACTTTGGCCACATTCACTTCGTTGGTAGAGAGCACAGTGGCTTTTTTTAGTTTTCGTTTGCTTTTTTTTTCGACCAAAATGAAATGGCATAAAGTCGAAAACCACCGAAAGTCGCAAGCTTTTCAACACCGATTAATCCAAAACATTACTTCGGTTCGCATTGCACAGAACAAGAAGAAGAAGAAGAGCGAGCGAGCAAGTAAAAAAAACGAAGTTAACTTGCGAATGTGTGACTTACCTTTTGATGCTACGATTATTATGGGTGATGCTGAACCTTACCATACAGACGTTGTGGCTGGCTGGATGTTGAGCGCGTTGGCCAACGCGTTCACGTTCAAAGACACCATATGAAACATCTTACACAGTTGTGCATGTGTGTGTGTGTGTGTGTGTGTGTGAATGTTGCCGAACAGTGAACAAAACTACAAACGGCCAAAGGTGATGTAGAATATTGTAAATTGTGCGGTAGAACATCGAGCAAAACACAAGCGCAAAAACTCACGCCTTTATCTGCTCACCATGTACCCGATACCCAGCTATTTCTTTGGATACGCCCAGTTTTTGTGCAATCTCACTCATACACGCGCGTTCCGCTTGAAGAATGAATAAGCGAACGAAAACCTTGAAATGGGCAGCGTGTGTGAAAGAGACAAGCGTATGAAGTTTCTTTGACGAGATACTTCATGCGGTCACAATACATACACACGTTGAGCCTACGTTTGTACAAAGAGGGAACGGTTAAAATTTACATTTCGATTGCCGTTGTGCATGTATTCGTTTCGGCGAACAATTGAAACCCCGCCGCGTGTACACTCACAGTAGCGTTTCAATATGCTGGATTTTGTTGTTGGTCCTCTCTTCTTTGCACAATGTTGAATTCATCACACATACACAAACGCATGCACAGGCACACACACACACTCGCTCACTGTTATAGTTTCAACGTTTTTGTTTGCTCACACGCTCATGTCGTCTGCTTAGTTTTTGTTATGTTTGACTCCGTGTATACGTAATATCAGCTAACACGCTGTGTATGCTGTGTGTGTCTTGCTTTTTCTGCTGGTGCTAACGAAATCAGCCGAAACCGTTCAATGCGTTGAACTAGCGCATTTAGTTGGCTTCCGACCGTTGCCGTGTGTGTGCATATGTAGAGTGCTGTTTTCACGTCACTTATTCACGAAAATATATAAATTTTTATTTGTGTTCCGTACGTATTTCCTATCTAGAATCCTCATATCATATAACACCGATAACAGTAATTGTGGCGTTTCAAACAACGAAAAAGAATACGGAAAAAAATTATACAACAAATTTGAAACGAAATATTATCTGAGCAAGAAAAAAATTAATTTTTTAAACGAATCGCGACAATCCAATCGAATGCGTTTCGTTAAACGATTCATAATAAAGAAAAATTGTGATTTGAATGGTTTAAACCCCGAAATCTAATTGAAGAATATTTAATCGAAAAGAGCAACAAATCGGCGACGACACACAACTTTATCAAACAACCAAATTGATTGAATTGATAGACACGAAATTGTTTCTAAACCGAACAAAACCGAATATAAAGATGTTTTAACTTTATTTTTTTTTCTTGGCGAACAGTGAATGCAATTTTGGTTGAACAAAAAGAAAAGAAAAACAAACAGAAGCAGCAAAAAATACAAAGCGTTTCTTCAATAAGTGAAACGAACAAAAAAAAACCATAACGAGTGAGTTGATTTGATATAGCGGTAAAACAGGAAAATCGATAAGTTTCAACCGAAAAGGAACAACAACGACAGAAAATAGAACGTTCTATGAGGAAAAAAATTCAAATCGGAATAAAGCGATTGTGTGTGTGTGTGTGTGTGCGTGCTTGCAACTGGGCGAAATCGTTATAAATCAAATTTGGTGGCAGATTTACATTTTTGCGTTTCATTTTTTTTCGGTTTTCGGGGTGCTGCTTTTTTTGGAAGTATGCCAGCCGAATTTTTTATTTGCCTATCAACCGAAAATTACCGTACGTCCGTATGTGTGTGAATGTGTTTTCCATTATTAAATTTTTCGAAAACTGAAGCAGCAAGGTACCAAACTAAATCAACAACAACAATCAAATGTATCCTTATGCAAACAAAAATTGTTGCAATTGAAAATTATGCAACGCTTCTGAAAAAAACCGATAAGAACCATTATGATTTCTCTCTCTCTGTCTGTCGGCCTCTCGCGAAATGCCGCTATGAAAAATCAATTTAAATAAATCGCAATCGGAACACGAATATTTCTATTTTCGGAATTTCAAGGAAGTTTCCTACTCATAGTTTTTTTCTCTCGTACTATTTTGGCCTAGGGTATTCTTTTTCCCAAAAAACACACAATTTTCTTCCGCTGCTTGAATGCTTTCGATCAGAAACGGGTTAACAACAATTGATAAGGCTATAAAAGTGCTGGCGAACGAATTGTATGTGTGTGTATTCGTTCGATTATAATTACACAATCTGATAAAAGAGGAAATTATGAAAATAACAAACGCAGAGAGCGAGAGCGGAATTGCGCGAAACTGCAACTCGTATAAAAGAGATTTTAAATAATCGTATCGGTGTCCGCATCAATAATTCAGAGTCGAGTTTATTGTTGTTCCTATTCTCATTTTTCTAACGAAATTTATTTCACATTTGTTATGATTCAATGTATGAAGCAAAAAACGTGCAACAACAGCAGAAGCAGCAGCAGCAGCAGTTTCATAGCTGGCTGTCCCATTTCACCTCAATGTCTGTATATTTAATAGGCATTATTTCATATTTTTCACATTTTAAAAATAACATAAAGCGTAACATTGTACATTCGCTTGTGTACAACGTACATACACATTTATTTCAAGAAACTTGCTTGAATCTTCCGAGTCGGAGGAATTTGTGGTTTGTGAGAATTTTCGATGGGCTGCTGCTGTTGCTGCTTCTTTTTTCTCGCCGTACTGTTAAAATGGATTCAACAAAAGAAACTAATGCCTAAATTGTGTGTGTTTTGTACAAATGATGAAAATAAAAACACACACACACACCGAGGTAGAAACAACCCGCGCCGCGCGCGCACAAACAGTGAAAACTAAAACAATACGCAATGAGAGAAAACTGCAAGTTAAAAAGCTTAAATTGCTCACAAAATAAAAACAAAACAGAGAAGAAGAAAGAAAAACTCATCTACAATTCCGGCTGGATGACGATGGCGAGCGCGCGAGGCCTCTATGTATATGTTTATGTTTATTTCGATGTTTGATTATTACCAGCAATTATGTGTATTTGCATTCATTACGACTGTGATGTGTTTACACAGCAAATGCAGCGATCTCGTGCGCGCACGTCTCCAGCCACAAAATTCACATTCGCTTTTTTTTCCCTACAATAATAATGAAACACATTTCTTTTATTAGCGAAAATGTTACATAAAACAAAAAGTTTGCAACAAACAGCACAGCCGAGTTTGAAGTGTGAGTGCACGAGCAATGATGATATTATCGAGCGACGAGCGACGAGCGAGAGAGATAAAATTGATAAGTTTTGTGTTTGTGCATAGATGTGGATCGCCACCGGTAACAACAGATTCAGAAAATAAAAAGTAGCGGCCATTTAATATCGATGCATAAAATTAATGCAAACCAACAGTAAATCACAATGTGAATATCATTTTTCGAAATTAATCTTCAAAGTCCATCTACCGATTATGGCATGCTTCCTTTAAATCCACATCATTATCTATTTCCCACTCTTCGGTTGCATTTTTATCTCTATCTCTATTTTCATCGAATTTTCATGCATTCAAAATAGTCACAACTTATTGACTAGTTTTTTTTCTGCACAATCCTCTATTGATAATTTGTTTATGATTTTTTTCTTTCGCTCTGTGTTATTGTTGCACATCAATTTTGTGGTTTCAGTTAAGCTGCTTATTGGTTGCGTGTACAGTGATCATTTTCCGTTCCGCACTCCAGGTACATATATGTATTGTGTACGGGTACGCGCTTGACGTTCTTGTGTCGTTTTTTTTCTCAGTTCACCGTCGGCACATTGTAACATTTTGCTCACTGTCATTTCAAGTGGATTTTTAACGTTCACAATTTCATGTTTTATTGACACATCACTGTGTCACCCATTGAATTTTCCATTTCAAACAATGGAATCGTTCAAACTGATTTGAGCCCTATTTAAAGACCAAAAGTCAATTAAAAAAAAAAACAAATAAAAAAGTTAACTTAATATTCTCACACCCCCGCATCGATTTTGCGCAAAAAAAGACTTATTACAACAATCAACCGAACAATATGAGAACTCACACACCGAACACAATTGAATAATGGTCTTCAAACTGTGAAATCAATAGAATAATAGCAAACATGAGCACTGGAGATAGTCAAAAGAGAGAAAGAAATTAATTTGAAGTGAATAAGAAAAACAGAATCTATTGATTTCTTTTTTATTCGTTCCACAGAATTCGTTGAGTTTGTTGTCTTGAAAAACCATAAATAAAATATGTTGAAGGAAAAAAATAACGAAGAAAATTCAATTCGGTTTTTCGGGTACCTGTATTTTACCTGTTTTCTCTCTTGCATTTGATATTCAGTCAAAATATTTTGTGTTTTCATCTTCTATTTTATTTTTGTGAAACAATTTTGTGTCCTCTGCTTTGGCCATCAATAGAGCTGGATCGTTAGAAGAATTTCTTTGGAAAGTTAAAACGTTATTTGAAACGCATTCAATAAATTTTCTTGGGTGACACACACACACACACAAAACGATTCTTAATTTTTGCATAGGTTTTCGTTTTGGAATAATATGAACAAGATCTTTGAGGTTTAGTTTGACATCGATTCATTCGTTTATTCTATTTCTGTTTAGCATTTCCAAAATTGAATGCTCCGACCAAATTCATAAGCTGAGTATCAAATTATGTTTTACATATAAATTTGCCGTTGAGAAATAGGCAAGCTTCACGTTCAACGACACAAAATTCAAGCATAGAATGAATCGGCTGTATTGATTGTCATCGACCTTTGTAATTTGAATCCTTTCAAAATATTGTTGTCTGAAGAATGCTCAATTTTCAGCTTTGAATTTTGTAAACAAAAAAAGAATGAACCACGCAGCAGCTCATTTTTTTTTTCATCGAGGGAGTGAGAACGCCAGTCGAATAATTAAAATAAAATCGAGTAAAAACTTCGATACATTCTGACACAGTCGCAGCCAAAGACACACAAGAACACCAAGTGCAAATAAGAACAAAACAATAATAAATCAAAATTGATACACAAACAAAAACCCAATGGGAGTGAATTCAATATATACATTGGCTACGAGGTAGTTTGATTCTCTTTGTTCATCTCTTTTTTTTTCCATTCCTTCTCTTCGTTTACACTTTCAACATGTATCCTTCGTGAAAATGAAGCGAATGGGCAAGTTTAATTTACAGCGTACTCACAAAAAAAAATGTTTTATATGTGGAATATGAAGAACGAATTTGCGTCTGTGGCAAACACTTCGTTGTTGCCCATTTTTCTCTTTTCTTCGTTTGCACAATGATTTTTCCGTTTTCTTCGAAATCAACAATGCTCTCGATTCACGGTGATTGTTCAGTTTTTCTGTTTTTGGATGGGTTTTGATCGAAAGTGTGCACTCAAGAAATCATACACATTTTTTTAAATTAACGAAAAAAAGGCCAAACTATGTCGATTTCCAACAACTGCACAAAGTTCTCGTTTATTGTCGAAATCATTAATTATGAAAAATGGGATTCCAATAAGGAATCGCACGCCGTGACAAGAAGCTGTGCTTTCAATTTTTCTAAATCGTTTCTTTTTCTTCCTCTGTCGATCCATTTTTTTTTTTATTGATTATTCTTTTTCGTCTCTTTTGTACACGGCGTTAATAGTTGTACTATGCAGATACGCGCCGTGCTATTGTTACGAAAATAATGGCCGTGAGTGTGAATCACACATTAACTGGGCATTTGTAACAACATCCATAGAGGAAGAAAAAAACAACAAGATAAACAATTTTCAAAAACTGACACGTACAATCGAGAAAAAGGGAAAAAAATAAATAAATAAATCAATGTAATAAATAGAGCGCTAGATAGAGCGAGAGCATACTGCGTCGAATAATGGAAACGGAATGATGCACAACGAATGGCATTAGAAAACCCGAAAATTTCGAAGAGGTCAATCTCTTTTCCGTCGATCGATTCAATTTATTTTAGTTAATGCTGATTGCTGGCACATTCTCTATCTCGCGCTAGCACCTCTAGCAGCACACGCTATTCAACTCCACTCGTGGATCTCAAATTTTTTTTTCTCGCGCGCTTCGTATGAATTAAAAATTTCTGAAGTCAAACGAAACAACAAAAAAATATGATAAATGTTTTAATATCGATTACAGCGCCGCGTCGAAGTGTTCCATAGCAAATGGTAAACTGGCAAACAATTGAAAAATCAACGTTTTTTCTACCACTTCTTTGGTTCATTGATTAAATGTCGAATGTGTTAGCGCCCGGTGTGTGGTGGCTCTTGTCCATCGGATAAATGATTTAAATTGATCATTCATTATGCAAAGAAAATCGGTTTATTCCCGTTGTTTGCCCATTTGTTGTTGTTGTTGTTGGTCTTCGATTCGTCAGAGATTTAATTACCGCGCATCGATTCGTTCATAAATCAGTCGACGCTAATCGCTGAGTATCGACTTGTGTGATTTAAATCTCACTAATTACATTGTTAATATTTTATGGCAGATTTGCTTCGAAGAATACATCAAAATATTTCACAATAAATATGAATTATGAGGTGCGGCGAGCGCATGTCGATTACATTATTTATTGGCCATCGAAATCAAATTCAATCACTGATATTTTTTTTCTCCACAAATCACGTTGCCGCAAAGTGATCCAAGTGGATTTTTTTTGTTTCGTTTCAAAAAGAACTCTTGTACACAATATGCGAAAATATTGCCAATTTTTCACCTATTTTTAGCGGCTCGTCCAATTGAATTGCCTTTTTTTGTACTTTTCAACGAAATACAGTCCTTGAACTGGCAATTGGAAAAAAAACCAACATTGATTGAACGGTTTAAAAAGAAACACCAAAAAAAATGATATGACTTTTGTTTCTCCAATTCTTATCGTAACACTGATTAATTACGTTATCGCGTCGAAAACGAAATATAGACCTTAGATGTCAAAAATGATTTTCACCAACTTGCCAGCCATTGATAAGCGACATTGTTCCTATCGCAGAAAAAAAAAACGTTTGTGCTAAAAACAAATTTGCACTCCTGAGTATTGTTCTTTGTCTATTTTAAACACCAAAAAACTTGAAGTGCCATTTTTCAGCGCCGATAATCCGGTAAAATCGATAAGAATCAAACAAGTTGAGTGCACTGATTGAATGTGACCGCTGAACGGTCACAGATCTACACATCGAACGGAATCCGTATGACGGATATGTGCCAATACAATCGCAGTGAAACGTTTAAAAGCGATAATTTTGTTTTAAAAATTTCAATATTTCATCAGCAATTTTCCGTGATGATTAAATTTTTCGGTATAATTGCTCATACTTAAGATTGATTTACCGTTAGGAACAGAAAATCGATCAGCCCAAAGCTGATTGAAAATGTTAATCTAATTTCTTATCGCCGAGATTGACGCGCAACAAAACACACCACACTGCAAAGTGCGTTGTCAATCGATTAGATTTCGGCAATGACAAACGCACAAATCCGCTCTGCCTGATTTGTCAACAGCTTGCTGTGCGATTAGATGAAATGGAATTTCCTTATATTACGATAAAAGATAAATACATGTACTTTAAAATCGAAATAGCATTCGGTTCGGTTGCCGTGTGTTGTTTTTGTTGTCCAGAATTGTCAAAATTATCTCTATAAAGCAATGATTGATTTTCCACATTCTCTTTTCTTGATAACGTGAATTGATTCGCAAGTCGGTGAAATCAATGCCGTTTCTTTTTCGATGTTTAGCCATCGAAAGGCGAACGCGCGCTGTATCTGATACACGTATCTTGATGTCTAGTAACGTTTTATCTCTTTGGTATGATAATCGCAATGGAAAATGAACAACAACAAAACTCAGCAATAGCTGTGTACACGTTTTTATTCGCAGTTTGATCACCAATATTAATTACATAGATGATCAGTTGAGCGATTGCTTTCGTTAACCATCGACAAGTGTTTGGATTTAGAAGGATTTTATTGCATCGATTAATCGGCCGTTTTGCAGTTATATTCCATACAGTAATTGAGACACGACGTTTTTAAATTGCAGAAAAGCTATTAATCAATAAACGATCACGACTCCATTCATTCGTTCATTCAATCAGTCGGTTGCATCGGTAGTTTACAAGTTTTCCGCGGATTGAAATGCATAACAATTTTGTTGACAGATTTTTTTTTTATTTTTTTTTTATTGCATTTTGAGTTTTTTTTTTTTTAATTTTGTGACATCTTTTGTATTTTTGTATCTTTTTTCTCTTTTTTTGCCTCTTTTTCCATTGATTTTTCAATACTCTCTTCAATATTGAACTCATTAGGCAAAAATTGAAACGAATACTCTGCCAACGAAAGAACTGACCTCGAAATTGTCACACAAAAAACCGCTCATAAATAGTTCTTCTACCTTATTTTGTGCACAATGTTTCAATGGTTTGTTTTTCTTTCTGCTTCCTTACAGATCATCCACATACACACACAGAGAGAGAGAGACATCGATAGTAAATCGGATATAGGATCATTAGGGGTTGGCGCCTGACATTAACCGATTAGTAAGCATCAACAGAAGAGAGACAGAGCAAAGGTACGGGCGGTGTGCAACACAGTTTCGTTTCAAACAAAAGGAACAAAAGAGACGAAGGTGTGAGCGAGACAGAACGAGACAGCCGAAGGATTTTCAATTGTGGCAAATAGTTGTCGCACACACGATCGATCCGAATAGATTTTAGTATTGTGCACGCAGCCAAGGCAGTCGTACATAGTTTTTTGTGCACTGCTTGAGCAGTTGGAATTTGTCTATCGAGCCATTTTCAATCGATTTGTGCATTCATTTTCATCCGCAAGTTAATAACCAATGAAATAGCTCAATTAAAATTATTTGTGGTACAAGATTCAACGGAGAGTTAAAAAAAAATCCACAAAAATACACTTTTTAATCGGCCGTATAATTTAATTTGTGGTGAGTCAAAGTAAACATAAAAATTCTGTTCGCATGTGAATTATTTAAGAAAAAAAAAAACGAACGAACTTGATAAAATATCGGTATTTGATGGTCAACCTAAAAATATAACATTTTCATCGTTTCTTCTCGACTAAACGAAAAAATTCGTCGTGTGGTGTGAGAGTACCAAGAATGATAGTTTTATGTGAATCAAAGACTCTCACGGTTCAAAAAATCGAGTGACATTTTTTTATTTATTCATTCTTTTTGCTCCGTCTCCTGTGTCTGTGTGCATCATTTGGATATTTTGTTTTATGATCAAACATATTTTATTTCCAATTGGCTCCGTGTCTAATACTTCGTTTTTTTGTTTTATGTTCAGTCGTCATCGTGTGATTTTATTACCGAACGAAGAAAAGAACCAGAGAGTTGAAAAAAAGAGCAAGCAAAAGAAAAAGCAAACAAATAAAATCAATAAAAATAAAACCACAAAATAAAATGATGAGCGAATGTCTTCTTAATGTAAAAACAGTCGTGGTCATCGAGTAATTCATGGACGAAGAAAGAAAAAAAAAGAATCAAATCCCATATAAATCGATCAACAGCACACAAATCACAGCCCAATTAGTGCGTGATAATAACAGAAACAGTATAAAAATTTAAGCAAAAAAAAAAAAACCAGGAGAGCGCGCGGTGTGTAAAATTTTTGTTTGTTTCACATATTGAAAACGTAAAGAGAACTCTATGATTATGGATATGACATCGGCGGCTGAGTCGAGGTGGTACGACAATCCACGATTGAGTGGATCACCAAATGCTGGGACAAGCCATCAATCGACCGGCTCATCTGGCACCGCAAATGCCAACAATGGAGGCATCGTCGATGCATCCGATATGGGTGCATTCTATTCGCTCGAAAATGCCGGCCATCGAAGATACTACTCCACTGGATACGGACCACATGGTATTTATTTGAAAACTTCTTTTTCGTTGTTATTTCTTCATTTTTGATTGTGATGAACGGTTTGATCATAAAATTATCGCATTCTACCAACAGAAACGGGAAAAAAACATTAGAAAACTTGGAAAAAAAGTCAAGTCACAATCCAGAATGAAGTTATTTTTGTAGAAATTAGAATTGATTAAGGAAAATCTAAAAAAAAAAAACAAACAAATACCTATTCCCATGAATATACAAAACAAAAAAATGGTTAACGAAAAAAAAAAACGAGTGAAACAATTTGGATAATAAATTAACAAGTTATGAATCACATTTTCGGTCGCTCGCGCTTTTCACACAGGCGGACCAAGGCAAAATGAATGCGAAAAGCCAAATGAAGAGACAGATTCGCGTCGTTGTCATTTGACCACCGTGAGATAGCACCGTGCCGTGCCGTTGGCTATTTGCATACTTTACACGGTCATTAAGCGCACAATGTATTTTTGCGTTTGTGTTTTTTTCTTCATCTTTCGACGAGACCAATCTGCAGGAGCCCAAAATTGTGTACATTGCGTGCAACGATGCAAACGCGCGCACACACGAAACAGCCGAAAAAGTCGAAGCTCATAAAAATTAATTCAATTATCAATAAAATTATTTAAATTGATAATTTTATAATTCGGCTAATGTCAATTCGATAAATTTTCGGTTATCGCTTTTCGCTTACTGCCGTCCCTGTCGCATCCAAACTGCGGCTGTATACGCAACGGACAGCAAGGAACATTGCGAACAAGATTGTGAATATCATACGGTCGACGATTTCAAGCGATAATTTACAAGACATATCTTCTGAACGTGCTGGTTCTGATGTGTTTCGGATTATAGATGTTTCGCTTCATTTCAAGTGGTTATGTTTGGGCAAGTTGTCATCGTTATATTTTATGAAGGTTTGTTGCTGTGTGCGCGCACGATCGCGCACAAACAACCGACTCAATTGTCACCGGTGCTGATATCAAACCTGTGCCTTTTTCTTCGTGGCACTTCTCGCAGCTTCATTGTAGTAATTCATTTTTCAAGTAAGTAGTTGAAGTCAGATACTTGAGCATCAAGTTTTTTTCCGGTGCGCATTTTTTTTTCTTCAATTCTCTCTGCTCCTTTAAGAGAACGATCGAATGAGTGAGCAAACGATCCACTCGAACTGGATATTGCTTGTGGTAACTTGTGGTTGGTAATCATTATACATGTACGTCGGGCCGTTTTACGAGCGCGTGTATGTGTCTTGATTTAAATAATTGTCGCATCATAATCATTAAAATATCAAAAACAAAACGATGTAGAAGAACAAATCGCGCGAGCGCAACCGCACACACACATGAAACGCAAAGGAAGGCAAACGACGAAAAGGAATACCAGCAATAAACCAAAAACAGAGTGTGCAGACAAGAAAAGCAAACGGACAGCACTAACAAGCAACAACAGCGTTTTCACTGTGTTCAACATTTTTTTTAATCGATCGAAGCATTGAAGGAAGATCGTCTCTCTCTCTCTCTCTCTCTCTCTCTCGGTGTGTTTTTGTTTGCCTTGTCTTGTCTCTTTGCCTCTCTCCAAGAGATGTGTCGCGAGGAATTCTCTTCCTTTTTGCACTCACAACTGCCACAATTCGACGAATAACATAATATTGAAGGCGATACAGCCGCGATCATCGTCTAACCATATATGCACCGATTTGAGAGCTTTATGTGTGTGTAAATTTCACGGACCCAATCCAATGAAAATCTCAAAGTGATTCCGTTCCAAATCAAATAATAAACGGAGCTCTCTTGTGCCTTCCTCCTTATCATTCGTTGTAAATTTTAATTTTATAATTTATTTCAAAAGCCCCAGCACAAACTAAAAACAATACGCAACAACACACAGCCACAGGTTTTTTTTTCTTCGTTTCTTCGTTTTGTTGTTACTGGTTTTTCAGGTGCTCGTGCGCTCCTACCTCGTGTGTCACTAACACTTGTATGCGATAACAAATGTCACCCGAAAATTATTTAATTTGCATATTTCGATTCCCATGCTATATTGGACGCGTTTTGTCGATGACGACGCCAAAAAGTATAACGACAGGCCAAACACAGCAACAGGAGAGAGAAGAGAAAAAAAACACAACAACAACCACACGTTTAGTAGCAAACACGCAGTAACAGTTAAAATCACAATTTTATCTCGAACCATTTATTTGTTGTTTCTTCTCTCTAGTCGGATTTTTCGGTGCTTCTGAATATAAATATACTTCTCTCTGTGTGTTTGAAATGAAACACACAACATGATTAAAATGACAACAGTGAAATGGTATCAGAGAGTGAACGAGCGAATGCTTTGCATTTTCTTAATCGCCATGCGATTCGTAAACTGATCTACATGCAGTGATCTTAATTTTTGGCACGATTTGCTCGCAATCTTTGGTCTTTTTGCTCAGAATCATCTGCTCTTTTTTTCAATCATTTAGAATCTGCATCTGAACGGATTCACAGCCCAAACAAAATCAATGTTCCAACATTTTTTACCACATGCTAAATGACATTATTAAAATTATCGAAAAATATGGCTTGCAAAGAAACAACACAGAATCGTTTTGAAGCTTTTTTTCTTCCAAAAAAAAACCTGGCTCAAAGAGGAAAAGGCATTTGCCACAAAAAAAATGCAAATACCTGGTTGGAATAAATTAGTCGTGATACTAATTAACATTGGTAAATCTTTACTTTAACTTAATTTACGGGGGGAAATGTTTTGAATTCAAATGTTTCGTCGTTTCATTCGGTCATTGGCTGTTTTATTGTGTTATGTAATGGAAAAGGTTACCAAAACGTCTTTGAAATGACATACATCAAAATCGGAGCGCAGAAATTTCGACTCTTCCTTTGAGCACAAGATCTCACATTTGTTTTAGAGTTCGAACCTCAATTCCACGGAACATTGGGTATTGCTTAAAAAAAAATTAATTTGCAATGTTAATCTGCTAAGTGGCTATCGCGCGCTTAACAATAGATACAGTAGTAAAACATTCTTGACGTTCGACCAGGAAAAAATACGCAAGAGAAAAACATCCAAAATATTTGAAATGGACATTTTTATCTTGGCTCATTTAGTATAATAAAATCACCGATCAATTTAATGGATCACCGGTTCGAGAAAAACAAAATGTTTGGCTGTTGCGACCACGACGATGGAAAGACACTGCGCAATATTTTGTAGGTTTTTCAAAACTTTGTTCAGTTTATTTCATTCGGACGCGCTATCAATTAAAATGTCATTTAGTTGGCTGATTTGAATTCTTCCAATTAAAACGGCTGTGCAAGAGCGGCGATATAGGCTCACACAAGCACACAGCGACACCAACAGCCGACCCAATGAAAACCTAGCCAGAGAAAATATATTAAACATCAGTGTTAATTATATTAAATCTATATTTAATTATGCTCTTTTTTTCTCCTCTTAACGACATAATCGTTCGCGCGGATCGATTCCAATGAAGAGTGCAAAAAGGCAAACCTTAAAAAAATAGTCCGAAACGAAAGACGAAAAAAAATAATAATCATTATAACACGTAATAATTAAGTTGACTTGAATTATGCAATATAAATTTATTTTGTTTCTCCAGTTTTCTTAAAATGCAATTTACATTGTAATTTAACCGAGTGTGGCACAGTTTGTGTATGTTTTTCTGAACAAAAACAAACATGCTAGAGCCCAAAGCGCAAAGCGCAAAGCTACCGCGTGGCTCTGAGTCAAATAGTCATATACATATGTGTATGTGCAGATGCAGAAAAAACACACTCCACATATATGTATAAATTGTGGCTGAATGAGAGGAAAAAAAAAAGAATTTTATTTTCGATTTTCGCGCATAATTTATCGTGTTGAATTTTAAACATTCATCACCGCACGCACATTTTATAATGTGCAATTCGGTCGAACTTCAAACTGTCGACGAGTCAACTCTATATATAGTTTTGTCTCAGTTCACGGCGAGAGAAAGAGAGCGAGAAAAAAAAATGGTGGCTGGTTTTGTGTTCACGTGAGTGCTCCGCGGCTACTCGCTTATTTGATTATAATGAAGATATTGCATCACATGCTCGAAGATGGATTTTGTGGCCGCCACTACTACTGCATGTGTGTGTGAGCGGTGAGTTGTTCTCGCACCACATCTCGGTGGCACATTTCAATTAAATTTATTTCAAACGCATTTGATGCAAACGCAGTGTCGTGTGCAACAGCAACAGCAACGACAGAAAAAAATAAGTGGCAGCAAATCGATTAAACATCGAAGCCTACACACAACCACGACTATCATATTTGTTATGTTGACTGGTCGACTCTCCATATACAACTCATGAACGCTCACGCACATCGAACAACGACGCACACAAACACAGAATAACGCCACACAGTCGGCCAAGTCAAGCCAAGCAAAGCAAAGCCAAGCACACCACATCCAATCGTCAGCTAATAAGCTGCCATCATCACCTGTTTAGTTCTTCACACAAAACAAATAACACTTTTTTTTCCATCGTCGTCGTCGTCGTCATCATCATCAGCGTCATTGTCTTGTTCTTCTTAAAATCCATTGATTTTTGTTCGACTTTTTAGGAAATCACATCAAGCAGATCGGTCAAGCACGAATAGACGCACGATCGAAGAACAACAGCAACCACATTAAAATGTATAAAATTAAAAGCCATAAATATTTATAAGAAATCGATATAGATACAATTTCATTGTGTGTGTATTGGTGTTGTCAAGTACGATGCCTAATAGTGTGCGCGCGAGCAAGAGAAAGAAGAAACGAGAATTCATTCTCGTCCATCGGTTTCACACACATATCGAGAAAGAAAAAAACCATTGTGATTGTCACCTCAATGTATTTCTCCTCGCTCATTGGTAAAAAAATATGTAATTTTAATAGTTGTTGACACATTCACACGATCTTTTCCGATAAAATACGATGTATACGATTGCCCCGTTTTACCGGTGCAACTATCTTATTGGAACTGAATTTAATTAGTAATCAATTAATGGAAAATTTATTCAAATTCATCCGATTTTGGTATTGGCTTGATCGGTTGTTATTTTGCATCTCAACATAAACACCCAATAACACTTGATATGTATAACTCGGCTACGGTAGTCATATGTTTTGAGAAAGAAGAAAAAAATGTTATGCAATAATCGTTCAATGAATGGCAAAGAAAAACTCATCGATTCGCACTCCGGATGTTCGACTCTGCAAAGTTGTTTCTTGTTGGATGTCGCTTGAGCGAACTTTCCGGCATGCTTAACTTCGAGTCATTTACATTTCTCTTCATTTCAACTGCGACACGCACATGGAAATGCTGCTATTGGTGCTGCTGCTACACGCACGCACGCACGCCTGCCAACTCTCATAAGCACAAAATGAACGCATTTCGAAGAAACTAAACCGACACTTACAATAAAAACCGTTCCAATGGTGTTTTTGTGCATACATTTAACGCTTGACGTTGACGTCGGTGAATTGAATGTTCCACCCGTCCGATACCGTGAGAATTTTCTACTTGAATATTCATGTGCAAAACGTAGGCCAAAGAGAGACATATGATTCCAATTAAAGCCGCATTTTTAATCGAATTTCGGATCTTTGCCACACATCAGCGCGATTTATTTCAGATCGATCAGTCTGGTTTCAAAGTACTTTTACCTCTTCAAAATTGAACATTCAGAGAAAATAGTTTTCTAGATCAAACGGAGAGAGAGGCAGAGAGAAAGAGAGAGAGAGACTTTCGTCGCCCAAACTTTCAGCTCTAATTTACTTTTTCTCCAGATTCAGAGTAGCAGCTCACAAAGAGATTGTATCGATGAGCACGTGCTGTCAAAAAGAAAGAAAAATCTATTATATTAACCGAATCGCAGCAACAAAATGAACGGTATCCATAAAATTTCTATTATCAATTTCAATTTCTGGTTTATTTAAATATAAATTTGTTGGTCATCACACATTTATATCTATTTACCATAAAATGCTGTTACTCTCTTTTATTTCTTTGTCATCGTTAACGACACAAAGTTTGGTGGAAGAAATTGGAAATGCGATTTCAAGAGATTTATGCATTTGAAAGTGTATGCAGTTTATAGAAACCGCAGTTGGTCTCTCAGTCCATTTGCATGCCAAATGGATATTTATGAACACGTGCAAAAAAATAAGCGCACAAATTTCAGTGGATTTGCATATGCGATAAGAGTATGCTGCGATCAATCGTTAAATATATCGGTAAAAATAATAAAATTGGACTAATCAGTTTGGAACGGGTTTAAAATTGGATTCATTTATTTAATGATTAGAAACTGGGAGATTTCCTCTGAACTTTTTCAAAACAAAAGAATATTCGATGTGACATGAATGTTATTCAAATATTCATCAAACAAAAGCCACATGACAAAAGCTGTTGTGGAAACTTTAAAAAGTTACGACAATTAAAATTGTGCGACGCGAAAAAATTCTCTCGGTGAAAAGTCACACGCAAACCTTCGAACTAATTAGTTCGTGTACTTTTATACACATGACAGTTAAAAATTTATCACCGTATTTGGGGTGCCAGTATCAAGAGCCATCTCATGTGAAGTGCATTGCAAATCAAAAAAAAATGTCATCTTGAACCGCTTTCGCCAAATATAATTGCCGGTTCGAATTGAAAAAAAAAACATAACAAGACGCTGTAAAATTAACAAATGCACACAATTACAAATGACAATTTTTTTCCTTCATTTCATTATCTCTGTCGTGTAGATAGAATCTGCATATAATTATATGCCGCCTTCGACATATTCCGTGCAGATATTAAATAGAGTGTTGAGCGTCGTCAGACATTGATTGTTTGTTGCCTTCACACAAAACCCGAGCGAAAGTCTCTCGCACTCAACAATCACATATGTACGACAGTCTTTTTGAAACATTATTCTCCCTTCAACACACAAAATGACACAAATATTCCAGAGACTAGTACACATAATTAGAAAATGAAAAAAAAACCGATTTGATTGTGTTCAAAATGAAGATGTAGCGAGCAGATAGCGAGCAAATCCAAAGCAAAAGCATATTTGAAATTAGAATTAATGCTGTCATACGTATTGTTATGTACAATGGGACCGAAAACATTTTGAAATGATTTTTCGAAAATAACGGTGAAAATCAGGAGACGACGACATACATAAGGAGTGTGACAGAGTGCAAGCGGTACTAGGAAAAAGGAACTGACCAAAATCATCATTGGTTTCAATGTAATTCCTGTCCGGTTTTCTGCCTCCATGGTATGGTTCCATTTTCTATAAATTAATACGCACGCACACCGAATTACAAACGTCCGGTGCATTGAAAATGCATAAAAGCGTCTGCATTATTAATGTATGCACACACGAAATGTACACACCAATGAAATATAACCAAGCCATATGGTTTTGTTCTCGCTGTGTCTGCTTTCAATTTGGTTTACATTTTTTTAACGGTTTTTTTTCTATATTTCGACATATACAGACATAGATAGTTAAAATACAGGAAAAGGATCGCTTGGAATGCTATTACCGATTTCGTTCCATTTTGCTCTGCTCGATACCTAAACAAAGGCAAACCAACCAAATTGTAATAATGGAAGAGGGATAAATTGTTGTTAGACAAAAGTTAAGCTCGGCGGGCATTCACATCGAAACCAGAAGAGAAGAAGCGAGCGACGTGAGTGAGTGAGTGAGTGAATGAGTGAGAGACTGTGTGAGTGTACAGCGACGTCAGCGAAAATTTCTTGATGGTAGCAAGGACGAGAAAGGGAGTAAAGTATACGAGCGGCTCCGAAATGGGCAAAACTCAATGTGTTACAAAGTACACATACCCAATTGTGTATGCCCAGGCGAAATGGTTGAGTAGCGAAAGAAGCTCAAACGCAAAAACAGAAAGTAATAATGAATAACATAGAGAGAGGGAGGGAGAGAGAGAGGAAAAAAAAAACAAACTACGAAGCGATTTTAATCTCCGTCATCACATTATACACAATGCATTTAATAGGCTTTTATATAGCAGTGCTAGCGTACGCATTTCTTCTTCTCGCTGGTCGCTTTTTCTACATTATTCGCTGTGTGAAACAGCTCATCGGGAAGAGAGCGAGAGAATCATTGGTGAGTACGCGCGCGCGCGCTCGTACCATTAGATCAGCACTCTTCGGAGGCCTTTATGCGCCACGCAGGAAAAAAACACACCAACAAATGAACGAATGAACGAGCCAACGAATCCGCATACGTATTGAATAGGTGAAAAAATGTAATAACACTTTTTTTTTACTTCTCTTCATTCCTCTCATGAAAAAGAAGAGAGAAAAAAACCAAATGTACGAACGTACAAAATGGCGGAGACTCGCACACAGCTGTCACTCCAAAACCGTTCACATCGCCTATACAATTTTCGTTAATGTTTTACTCTTGCTTCTCTTCCTTTTTGTTACAATTGTTACAATTTTTTCGTTGTCGTCGCCGTCGTCGACGTTGAGTGTGTGTAGTCTCATCGGGCTTTTGTTTCGCTTTTATTGCAAATAGAGCAAGAGCTGTGCGATCTCGGGTGTTCTCTTGCGCACGGATAAAAGAGGTTTTTTTTTCAAATCGTTTCATTGTACGTATGTACGATCCCTATGTCTATAAAACACAATCGTCGTCACCATCGTTATTTCAAGTTGATTTGAGCACTCACATGAACAATATCTCTCTCGTCAGTTGATATTCACATTTGCTCGATGTGTCGTCGCTGCTTTATTTTCCTCCGTTAATTTCATCTATTCGCAATGACAAAGATCACTTCTACGTATCTACGTGTGTTTTTTTCTATTCGTCATTTGCAATTTGCGCTGCTCATTGTTTTAAGCTTTTGTGCTATGCGGATTGACAACACTGCATTTTAGCTTTTTTTTCCACGTTCATGACACAATCAACGACGATAGAAAAAAAAGTGCACCGATTTTTTTTCTTCTTCTTTTCATCGTTGCTGTTGTTGTCGAATTGTTTTAATTATAATTCAAGATCAAGTCTATTGAAGAAGATGATGCACAATGAGAAAATAACACCGCTCACTCTCTCATTAAAGCTTAACTATTGATGAATATTGTGCATTTCACATTCTTCAGTCCGACCATCCGCATTTCAATTGGTGCTACCATAAATGATATACTCTTAGCGCATTTCCTCGTGAAAACCTGCGATTGAACGCATAGAAAGAAGTTGTTTTGTTTCCAACGAATATACCCAAATGGGCGTCATGTGAACAATTCGAATTGTTGGCCTGTGAGAAGATTACATAGATTCTAGAAATGATTTTATAAAGGTAAATTAAATCAATTTCAAAGAAAGAAAGAAACAAAAACAGTCCACCATGTGAAGAAGACTTATTCTTGAAAAAAATTACACAAAAATCATAATAAAAAAAATTTGTGAAGAAAAAAAAAACAATTGAAATGAATGGGCGCGAAAATCAACGAAAAAAAATATATGCCGAATTAAAAACGGCGGCGAAATGAGCCGCACACTGTCGGTGCCGTTACGGTGATTTCAATATTAAATAATGCACACACCGAACGCGATGTGCACACAACCAAAAATTTGAGCATGAATAAAAAATTGAGTTAATTATTTTCGTTCGGGTCAAAGTCCCGTTCGTCTCTCTGTCGTGATTCGTCTTGTGCACGACGAAGAAAAAAAAATGCTTTTTTTTCGTAAAAATTATAGATTGAATTTATTGTATTTATATTTTTCTTTCGAAAAAAAAAATCACAAAAGCAAAACGAAGTCGAGCAACAGCAAAGCATGGAGAAACCGAACAAAAATATAATATGGAAATGGTTTAACGGAAGCTAGAAAACAACCATCGAGATAAAAATCTGACTGATTCAAAATGAAATAAAAACAAAGCAAAAAAACACACACTCACACTCGTACTCGCACTCAGTCAGAGAGTGTGAGCCTAAAAAATGTGAGCGAAGAAATGCGAAACAAACAAAGAATTAAACTTGACTTTTTGGCTACACACCGAATAATAATGACAAGCAACAACAGTAATTATTACCATGAAATTGCCCGTTTCTATTACGAAAACCGCAGCCGCGTATGACCGACCGACTGAAAGTGTGTTCGAGCGGGCGGTTGGACGCGGGTAAGCGGGTGAGAGCAAACGAGACAGAGATATTGGCGCGAGCTGAGCGCACACTGAGCGTTCTGAATGGAAAATCACGAAACACACACCAAAAATTTTCGGACACTCTGTGCACCGAAAATGAACAAAACGAATGAAACTAATTCAGTGCCAAATGACATGATATACGAACCATTGTTTCATATTTCATTCAATCAAAATGGAAAACCATTAATTTGATTTTTGTTTCGTCTCTCATTCGGCTTGAGAAAAGCGCGCGTGTGTGTGTGTTCTGCCGTCCCTCATTTTGAAAAATCTTTGTTGTGTGAAGCGCAAAGTGCGTTTAATTTCTCAGCACACACACACATACGGAATGGGAAAAAAATGGCAAACGGCAACCATTTTCCAGTATCAAAGCCGACATTTCTTCAGAAAGAATTTCCGACAAAATAAAAATAAATAGAAAGTTGAAATTCACTTAATGGATTCCACACACATCTATTTCGGAACTGAAAGTAATTTTAAATGACATAACATTTAGTGTATTATCGATCTGTTGATAAAGTAGCTACTAATTGGTATTTTAATTTGACTTTATGGCTGACACAAAAAATTCGATCAGTATTTGAAAAACGACGACCCAATACATTTGATATCAATTGCGAAAAACACCGATAAAACCCATTAATTATGCAAATATTTTTCGGTTTATAACGACGTGCATACATCTCTCCCAATTCGACAGTCTCAATGCTGTCCGAAAATGCCTCGAACAGAAAAAATCTTCCGCTCTTTGGCTCATTAAATTTTAATTTATACCATCAGTGATGGTCCATCACATTTATATTTTTCGTGAAAGACCACGTTGAAATCCACTGAATTTCTCACATTTCGACACACACGAGAAAAAAAAATTGTCTCGAACCGCTGAAAATAGAAACCATGTGATTGTGGACACAAGAGAGCACAAGAACAGAGAGAACATACTATTCTAAACGATTGTTTGATTTGTGATGCTACAAATGTGGAAAACATTGATCAAATAATTATACGATTTTCCTTTTACGATCGACGAATATCATTTTATTGTCACCTGTGCCGTGCGTGTGTGGATGTGTATGCATTTGTGTTAATGCCATCTTTGGTCGCGTTCATTGTTCGCGTTAAATGCAACACTATTCCGTGTAAACTTATTTAATTTATTGAATCACACATATCGATCAGCATCGTCTTTGCCACACGACGTTTCGTTGTGCAGACGAACAGAACGATTAAAAAGAAAAAATTTCAACTGCAAAAATTACATATGTAGACGACGTGCGATTTACACGTATCACACAAAACCGATCACAATTCTGCGTAGCCGATTGTCAATTCAACGTGTAAAGTGAGTGTGCACGCGGCTACTTGTGTCACTGCCCAAACTTGCACATCAATAAAATAACAAAGAAAGAAGTCAGAGAGAGAGAGAGAGAGAGAGAGAGAGAGAGAGAACCTCTCTGACTGATTTTTAATCGAATCTGCGAAAATCAGACACAAAACCGCAAGAAAATGTTTAAAATACATTCCATTTTGATAGCTGTTTGGTCAATTCAATCAATTGACCGGTTGGTTACAAAAAGTGCATAGCAGCAACAACAGCACTTGGACCGAAATCAGAAACAAGACAAACCAACAACAACGGACAAAAACGAGCCAACATTTGGAATTATTGATGAAGTGAAGAGCAAAAACGCCAGCTCGTTTCATTTAACCCAATCGAATGTGCTGAACACACACACACTCACACGTAGCGTTTCGCATTCGGAACATAAATTGAAAAATAAATTCCACTGTGTGCCGCAGTTGACGCCAGTTATAAAAATCAATTTCTTTATTTGGGAAAATGACTCTTTCGCATTTCGTCCTTTCCTGCTTTTCGTTTACGAACTCAAACACACTTATTTCATTGGTACGCGCGCGCGCGCGCATATACTAAATAGTTCGCAGGCTTTTAAGACACGAACGTGTGAGTGTGAGTGTGAGTGTGTGATGGTTTTAGTTTTATGCGATCGAAACTGATAATCATAGATAAACGAGCTGATGCGATGTTTCGTTCACACGTACAAAAATGGATCGGAAGTAGCGCCTACGATCATCATTTTCACAATATAAATAAGAAGCGTGGTCAAGAGAACGGGTTTTCTTTTTCGGACGGTGGATTATACACTGAATTCAACAGCAGTTTTTTCTTTTTCTTCTCGTGCTTCAATAAGAAAAAATAAAAAACACGTTGAAATCATTACATTTTATCGCAGATCTAAATTGACACACATCAAAAGATAACCATCGAACAAATGATAACCGAGATTCCATGATATAGCGACCAAACAGCAAATCATAACTGACACTTGATGCAACCGATGCTCTTATGTTCTTTTCCCCTTCTAAACACACAGCAGAATTCCTTTTGAACTTCAAGTTCATAAATTCGACACAAAAACAATCGTTCAAACCTCATAAATGATTTATGTTTCAAAGTCACAAATCTTTCTCTCTCTCTCGATATTTTTTTGTTGGTTTGCACAAAAATTCACCATTTTCCGGCCGAAACAAAAAACAATCAAAAAGTATTTCTCCAGTTCATTCAATCAAATATTCATAAAAGTATAACTCACGACAGACGAAGCGGCTACAAGCAAAAACCAGATGCACGAAACATGATACACATAGAGAGAGGGAGAGAGGAAAAAAAACAGCGGATGAATGGAGAACAATCAAAAAAATTATATGTATCGAAGATAATAAGTGTAACGTGCGATTGATTCAAGATTGTTTGATCTTGTAGATAGCATCAAAGTCAATTTATCAGAGAATGTGGGATGTTGACGCGACCACTGTGCACGCAGCAGCAACAAATTCGACTTGAATAAAATGAGAAATGAAAAAAAAACCACTGAAATGGGCAAAAAGCAACAAATTGAATTTCATAAATTAAATACCGAAGTTCCAAAGAAATACATGTCAAAAATTTCAAACCAAAGACACATTCGCCGCCACCGCTGTGCTGCATTTCCTTTCGGCGGCCTTTGGAAGTTGACGAGAATGAAAAAAAAATCGAATGATCGATTCGGCATTTCTGTCAATTCATCGAATTTTTGATTTACTCAGAATATGATTGTTCACATTTTCAGTTCGGTTAATAATTCATATCACACAAAATGCATCACGTTTTGCACCGCCGCTATCGATGGCATTCAAGCCTAGCGCGCTTAACAAATATTTCGGTGTTTTTCTGGTGAAACAGAAAATGCGTGCGCGCACACACACAATTTTGGACGACGTATGAATTTCAATGTAATTGCAAATCGAAAATTTGTGTCTTTTTTTCGTGCCAACCGTTTCGGTTATGCATTTTTCTCGCATTTTTCGATTTTCTTCGTGTGAAGTCGTCGCAGCTTTTTTTGGTCTGTGTGTGTGTATGTATGTTATCGCAAAGTGACGTCCGAGAGCCCATAAATTCATTCGTCGCTTCAAATAACAGAAAAAAAAACATTTTCGTTTGCGAACAAAAGCAACGCAGAAACGAATATTCCAAATTGGATTCCGTTTCCATCGGGTTGTTACGATGGATTTTTGATTATTCAGCCGCAGCGGCCGTCATCATTTAGTAGTTGTGTAGTAAACTACAAATAACAGCGATCTGTTTCAATTCATTAAATTTCCATGCCAAGGTTTTTCATACACAAAATATCGCGCACGATGTGCACTTATGCTGTTGCGTTTTTCGAATGCATTGCTCTTTTTGAAGGAATTCGAATAGAAAAAAAAGCAAACAAACAGAAAAACCGCGCGTATTGAACGATGTAACGAACAAGTGGTGCAAGGCTAAGGGTCAAACCGGTAGCCATATATTTGAGCCAATTCATTGGACATTCGGAGCGATGATGATAAGACTTGTAGATCGATAAATGGAATAACAAAACACATTTTTAGAGGGTCGCACTGAAAACACACACACACACACACCAACGTTTTATCAATATATTTGCATCAGTTTACGCTCATTACGTCACTTAATCAACACACCGCAACAATACGTAGGAAAAAAAACACAAAACACAAAAATTATAATGTATATCTTCTCTGTGATTCTCACATGCATTCGATATGCGGTGCTGCCACTTGTGCACAAACCATCCATTTCAATAATGATTAATGACCATGAATTTATAATTCATGCGAACATCGAATTCATTTATAACCAGCCCAATATACACGTATAGAACGAGAGGAAAACTGAAAAAAAACCAACACAACCAAACCTAATACAATAAACAAACGCTTTTGCTCTATTTTTAATTACCACTGAATTTAAAATTAAAAACAATATCCGCCAGATCAAAATGATTAACATTGAATTGAAGTCAATGTAAAATGTTGGAATTCTATTCGCATCGGAACCAGACCCACCAATGTGAATCGCACACTCAATCGTCCGCCCGCTCGTTTGCTCCCGCTTGATGATCGGCTGAGCGTTTGTGTGATTAAAAATGCACAATTTTTGCAAATAAAGTTTCGTGCAATATTCGTGCGAGCGGTTCATTCTCTGCTCCATTCAATAGCAGCAGCAGCGGCAGCAGCAGCAAAAAGCCATACATTTTCATTCTTTCTTTCGTGGTGGTGCTGCTGATTGAGACGCTTCCTTTGCAAACACACAAACGGACGTACGCTACAAATTCAGTTTTCAATTCATTCACAACGAACATTACAATTTTCGTTCGAAAAAAAAACACACACACACAAAAATTCTATTCAAATCGTACCTTTTTTCCATCCATAAATTACTTTTTATGCAAATGCAAAATTTATTAATTGTATTAAGTCAAGGCCTTTAAATCTATTTACGTATTTTTTTTGCCTTTTTTCGCACGCGTCCAATATTCATTGTAAGTTTTTCAACAATGGCCATGCAGCGCACATTATTTCGTCGCTTTTCTGAGGTACAAAACTCAATCAAACGCTCCATTTGATTTTCTGATTGGACCAAATTCGGTATATTCACTTTTTGGCGCCACATTCACAACTCACAACCCAAGTGCAATCGGCCACTTTCCTTCAATGGAAAGAGAGAAGCGAGAGAAAAAAACAACAAACCGCACACGGCTACGGTCATTGATGTGAGAGATGTATAAATTACACTTGTTCATTGAGGTGTGAATCGGTTTTTGTGTTTACATAAAATTCTATTCATTCATTATTATTGAGTGCAAAAGTGAAAAATATATACTCTGCATTGTGTAATTGTTTTCTGCTGTTGCTGCTGCTGCTACCGTTTAGCTATTTTCCGAGGTGTTGGCACACTTGTTCTCACTTCTTGATGTATTTTATGATAATTTAATTCAATAATTGATGTTCATAAAATGTTTGCGATCAATTTTATTCAATTCATTAAAAATATGACGCCACTAAACAATGAGTATGAGTGATACGTGAGTGAGGCGATGTGTATGTGTGCGCTGAAAAAAAGCTTAAGGATAGACCAGAAAAACGAAACTAGTGCACGGATGTATGAAAAAAAAAGACTGACCATATGTGCCACGGATAAGCACAATATGTGCGTTATCTATAGATATGTTATGTGATACCGTTTGTTAACACCTCTCTTTTGTCTATAATTATTATGAACGTTATGGTTTACTTTTGCTTTTATTTTCTTCCACTGTCTTACCGTTTTTCCACCAAGTGCAAAAAAAACGCGTAGCAAAAAAAAACAAACGCGAGCACACACCGAAGATACTTGAAACAAAAACATATGGTATTGAAAATTGTTATCCATAATTAGTGCATCATTTATCACGCTTGATAAAATTGTAGTTTGAATGAGCGCCGATAATGTACGCCGAGGTGTGAACACACCGGCTGAACCATAAATTCAAGATGAAATTACAGTTTCGCTATTATATCGCTTCGTTTTTCTTTTTCGCTGCCAACTTGTTAATTTCGATTTTTTTATTTTGCGCATGCCACAATTTTTTTTTAAACTACAGCTAAACATGCTACCGAATACATTACAATCGAATTTCACTTTCGTGTGCATCATTATCGTCATCATCGCCTCGTTCAACACTACATCTGCATTTGCATTACTTTTACTCTTTCTTTTGCTCTGATTTGATGGCATTCATTTTATGTCTATCGAGCTCTTGACACGACGGCCGATAAGCAATCTAAATAGATTATGAGTAGTGTGACTAATTTTAATAAATTGTTTAAATGGCTTAGATTGGACGGTTTTCTTCCCATGCATATGGCGAGCCCATACATGAACACGTGGATTATGTTGTCGCGGGTCACCCATGTCTATTATGCAAAAGGAAAGAGATAGAGAGAAAATAGACAGAACAATAAAGCATTAAACAAAAAATCCACCAAGAACATCATAATTTTCTGCAAGTTCGAACAAACAAACAACATACGTGCGATTTGTTTTATTTGACCTTACAAGTGTATAACACTCAACGCCATGACCACCAATAGGTCAGCTCACTGTATAAAGAGATCTACTTGGCTTTTTTTTCATTCGTTGTTTCGTTCGAGCTTTGTTTTCTTTCTCTATCTATTTTAACTGCTTCTTTTGCTCCTCCAATCCACGAGTTGGTTCGGCTACTTATCATACGACGACTTTGACCTATTGTCGAGTTTCCTTTCTTCTTTGTTGCCACTAAAACTTTGGCTTAACAATACACTTTTTGGTTTCGTTCGTTCGTTACATTTTCGCGCCGGAAGACACGTGATTCATTTTCGCAATTAAAAAGCAACCAAAACAAAAAACTTCACAAACAATTATTTTCGCCGTAATTATTCGGAAATTTTCTGAGTTACATAGCGTGCCGAATAACCGTTACGCTTAGTACAATATGATAGCTTCATTTTATTTCTCTCGTTTTGTGGATTTTAAGCACACATTTGGTGAGTAAATCATTCGTGGCTTGGATTCTAAATACATCTCTTTCTTTTTTTTGGGATTTTTTTTTTGAAAAAAGAAGATCATTTACATTTTGCGCTAGTTTGGAATTCGTGTGGAGCCTTCGAACGCCTCATGATTTCGCTGAAACGGTGACGCTTTCGATTGACATTTGGAGTAATTAAAATCCAACGTCCCCAATTCGTGTTCATTTTCACGGAAACATTCTCACTTACAGATCCAAATCCGAATCAGTTTGGATTTTTACAATAAACGAACTTTTAACTTTATTTGCCACACACTTTGAAATAAAACTTGTTTAATGAATGTAACATAAAGCGCTTTGTGGTCATTCAAAATGAACTGAAGCGTGTTTTTGGTTGTTTGTTACCTTGGAAAGAAAACGCGGTGGCATTAGAAGAATAAATGATTAACGAAAATATAAAAACACACACACACTCACACTCACACACAAAGAAATTAAAATATACTCATTATGAATGCATTGTGCGCTTTGCACAAATCAACAGACCATTTCGCGTCATTCCCGACCATTGGCAACCGTAAGACTCCGCGCAAGCATTTTGTTTGTGCATAAATTTTGCAACGCTAAGTCATCAATCTAACGAAGCAGTTGGTGGTGAGTGCAAGTTGGTCATGGTAAAAGTCCGAACATTCTCTCTCGCAAAATGCGCTTCAGAAACGTCAAGAATTTTGGATTAGCAGCTTTAAGGTTTTTTGTTCATGTTTTTCTTTTTTCTTAAACTTTCAATAGATTTGGTTTGTCTTTAAAAAGAAGCAAAAGGTTCCATTGCCACCGAAAAGACAAATGGACACATATCAAACAATTTATTATTTTCATATAATTATTGTGTGTGTCTTTTTTTATTTGCGTTGTGCAGCATTCTCTCCTTCAGCTCTTTCTCTCGTGTGCGTTCGTTTGGTATAGAACACACGCCAAAGTTTGTTAGATGGAACAAACGGGTCTTTCGAACTCAGCTGTAGCATTGCGTTTGTACGCTGTTCTGTGCCATTAATATTATACACCATTCAGGTATAATGTGTTCGTACATAATTAACAATATTCAAGCTTGTTCTATGTCAGTTCCATAATTTTTTTGTTTTTCGGCGTGTTTTCTGCTATCTTTTTTTGCTGAATAATATTCAATTTTGACAAACAACAACACAGTGAACAAGTACACACAAAGAGAGGAAAAAATACACTACGAACAGAGAAAAAAATTAGCCAACCGAAAAGTTTAACACGGCCTGAGAGCGAGTGAGAGACCAGCCACACCGTCATCGTCGTCGTCGTCGTCGTCGTCGATGACGATGTGAGAGCAACGAAACAAAAAACATGAAGAAAACAAAGTGTATGCCTCGCGCAAACACATTCAGAACTCAAAAAAAAAAACACACAAAAATAATTTCGAATTGATATGATTAATTCAGCATTTAAGCCAAGCCGCTCTGACGCTGTGCATTTTCATGGAGCGTTTTCTTGTTAGCTGTTATTACAAAAAAAAATTCTTCTTTCTGCTTCTCTCGCTTCATTTTGGGTTGGATGGTTTCTCTTTCGCGCGCTTCGAACGTGTGAGAAAAATTGTTTTATTCAGTCGCCTAGCGAAATTCCACTTCCTTGGTATGTTTTATGTAAATGTGTGTTTTGGGTGAATGTGTTATGTGTGTGTGCGGCAACGTTTCGAAGACGGCTGCATGCAAAAGCAATGACACAGTTAGATTTTTCGGGGAGATAACAAAAAAAGACGACGACGACGACGAACGATAGAGTATATAACCACAGGAAAATAGGGAGAAATAAACATTTATACGAATCAACGGAGTAAAAAAGAAATATGTACATATGTTCCGTTGACGTCTAACGAGGCTGGCAAATCGATCGATTTAGTGTTATTTTTTGCATGATCTGCATAATGTTCCCGTGCCTAGGTCAATGTTTCCGAAGCAAATTCTTGCACAAAAATTGAACTCATCTTACAATGAAAAAATTAATGGAACCCTTCCAAAATCCGTTAAACCAAATACATCTGCTAAATGGGATATAATTCCAACGCCCAGATGAGGCTAGAACAATCTGAAATAAAGCCCGTTGAAATGAAATGTAGCCGCGTTTAAAATTTAATTTTTTTCCCTCGAAAAAAACATACAATTACTGAACTTGAACCTTTCCGCAACGAAAAAAATGCCTTCAATAAGTCAAAGACGGCGCACGCGCTAGCATCTCACACACACAAATGACCACATAATCTTGTAATGAGAAATTGTTGCACGCGCATTTATTAATGACACAACATTCGATTGTTAATGTGATGGACGGGGTCCTTAGACAAGATGCACTGTTAGTAAAAGCTGACAAAAAATGACTATAGTTAATGCCGTATTCTTTTTTTTTTGTTCGTTTGTGCATTGCCTCCGTGTCCAGCCACAGATAAATATTAACGAAACATATAAAATATGTAATATTTAAAAACAGAAGAAAGAACGAAAAAAAAAAACGCACAACACAACCATTTCACCTGCTCGTGATTGTCGGGAGCACACAGTCATTTCTCATCGGGCCGAAAACCATTCGACTTCCAGTCATCGAAGAGAACAGACATGAATGGATTAAAAATGCAAACGGAATTGTACGCATTTTCCCTTCCTCACCCGAAAAAATGTACGCACGTCAAAGATTCACCTGCTCCCGCTCTCTCGCTGCGTCCGGAGTAAAGTAATGAAGTTGAATCAAGAAAAAGAACAAAAAAATGAAGAGAAAAAAAAACAGCGCTGACTGTTTGAAATAATCATAACGTAATAAAACGGAGACCTTTAATAACGTACAGACTGAAGATTGGTTTTAAGAACAGTAGTTAAAGAAATACAACTCCTAAATTTCATTCCTTTCGCAATAATTTTTCGTCCGTTCAGTTTTTTTTTCTTCTCACACCTTTCATAGCTGGTCACAGCCGTTGAATCTATTTTTAATAGCTAAAAGATGTGCCGCGTCGATCTTTTCCGGTTTTTCATTTATTTATTCCTCTGGACGATGTAATCGATCTTGCAATCGAAATGAAATTTGCCGTCGTTTTTAATTGCAACATTCGCAAAACATTAAGGAGTAAAATAAGGCGTTTGGTTTCTAGAATCCACCACAAAATTTACATATAAACTTTTAATTGCAATCGAATAGACAGAATAAACATTCAGTTCGTATATTTTTAGCTTGATTATTTAGATTGAAGAAGTATGACACAAAAAAACGGAAAAGAATAGTGACCGCGGTAAAGTTTAGTTAATGGGCAACAAAATTATCAAGTATTAATACATCCCTTGTGCACAATTTCATTTCGTTGGCTAAAATAATAATGTGTACAACAACCGACGCACAATTGTACAATTCGCCACAGGCTACTCTACATTAAAAATGCAGAAACTTTTTTTTGTCCTTTTCCTTCATTCGTCCATTGTTTGCGAGCCATATAATTATGCTGAAAATGTGAAATTCTGTCAGGTTGAGGGAGCGAATGATGAGTATTTAGGCGCTTCAAGAATGTCTTTTTCCCCAAATTGATTTCCTCAATAAAAGAACAAACTTTTTTTTTTCACCACTTTAAAATAATTTTCATAATGATGATGCAGATGTTGTGTTTAAAGGCAACAAAAAATGTGACAATGTTCTGATGTGATCCAAATTATACCACTATCAAGTCGTCGTGACAATAAATCAGATGCGAAAATTCTGCAGAATACAAAAAAAACCAACCGCCAACGATTTTTCCTTTATTAATTTGCCACCGCCAATCCAACGATGATTCCGATGTGATTTAGATAAAATGTTAAATGGCTTCAATCGTTGTGTATTCTGTCAACTTAAAACCATTGTTATAATCGTCATCTTGACGGTTTGGTATTAAGGATCAAAAGTGACAGTCAAACAATTTGACTCAAACCATTCGTCTAATAAAGAATGCAAAACGCAAAAGGGATTTCAAGAACGACAAGAATATACCATCAATATCCACACAAAAAGCATGAAAATCCTCACACCGATACAAATCTAAACAGAAATAAACATTCCGCAACATCGAAATTTCGCGCAACAAAGAACACAAGAAAATTTGTCAAAATCGAAACAGATAAAACGGACGAAAAACAAACAAAACGAGAGAGAGAGAGAGAGAGCAGCTCTGTGTGCTCTCCTGAACCAAGCGTGCAACATCTCCACGATGCAATGTGCGTTTCTCTCTCTCGTTTCGTTTTGGTCCGCATTCGCGATGGAAGAAAGAAAAAAAAAGTTTTCTGCATATTTTACATAATTTTTCAATGAATGTTTTTGTTTCAAAATTTAATATTTTATTCGCTTGTCGTATTTTATCCGTATTATTTGCGTTGTCTCTCCATGTGTGTGATTTGCTCACTCAATCGCCATTGATCACATGGCATGGTAATGTATCGATACCGATTTCTGTTGCCTTCTTTTTTTCGATTTTTTTTCATTCGTGCTCAAACATTGTAATACACATTTGGCCAATGGATTTCAAAGAATTCTAGTGAAATGAATGTGATATGACTTGAAAGTTGTGCGTGTGCGCGGGCGCGCGAGCGCGAGCATTGCCATCCAAATTTGAACGTTCGACATTGGTATTCTTCTCGTTTGGAGATAGATATAGAGAATACACCAGATGCACTGCGACATCGAGAGTTCAAAATCGGTTTTTGCTAACGCAACACAAATATTCTCGAACATGAGGCGGTGTATGATATAGCCGTACTGCACATATTCCAAAGAATGAAGAGTCTTGTGTGTTTTTTTTCTTCTCTCGTTATTGTTGTGATTCATTTGTCAAAATGTGTTTGAAAGTTACACTGTTCATTGCGCGCACGTTTCATATGTTTTGCATTTTGTATGTTTTTCGCTGTGTGTTTTCATTTTTGACTTGTGTGCGCATATCATGCCATTTTTACTTGTTGTGTGTGTGTTTTTTGCTCTCTCTCTTCCGCTAGTGCGCATCGTATAGAGACAGATCTTTGTGGTTCGCCAATTGAGAAACACGGCAAAATATTAATGTTAATGTGTGTCGTTCACAACAACGACGACGACGATGGAAAAAAAAAGTTTCTGCCAGCACTCGAACTGGACCAGACAATCGAGAGACAATAAACATGCGCGCGTACTCAGCAAATATGAATATGAAGAGAGCGAGAGTTGGAATGCTCCGATAAACAATATAAACACACGTATTTTTTTTCAATCGCTCATGCTGCATTTTTTTCTGTATTTAAATTTAAGCAAATTCGTCGTTCACCAGGCGATCGTTCATGCGAAATCGTGTCGTTGTCATTTGTTCGCTGAATCTTCATTCATTATTTGCGAATGCAGTTCCTCTGCGTTGTTGTTGTCATTCGATTCGTGCACATCGATATTTTCACGAGAAATTCAATAAAAATGCTAAACAGGCGTTAGGCAATTGCAATCGATGAGACAAATTCACGAGAAATATGTGTTTTGTTGCTGACCGCAACATACAGTGTACTGCGCACATTGAAAGTGAATTTTCATATTCATGTAGAAGCAGAGGATGCTTTTAACGCCTCAGAATTCCAAACGTTCACAGTACAAACGCAGTGCTTATTTCTAAGCTCATTGCATCGGTATTTTCGTCCTCTCATGTCTGTCCTTTCAACCTATAGTCTAACATGCTTTGACTATTCTAGAAGCAAAAAAACACGTTAAACGACACTTGAAGTACGGAAAAGAATTGAATGTGTTTTATTGGCCCTTTGTGGCATAGAGAATTCATTTTAGCCGATTTCAGAGACTAACACAGAGACATATTGTATGTGAGTGTGGACAATGCAACTGTGAAACGCCAAGTCATTAATAATACATTAGGCAGTCTCAGACAGATTATGTTCTCTCTTTCGCACTGCCAAAACAATGGCCACCAAAAGGCACCGTACAACCAAAAAAAAAACCATACACAAACGCCGTAAATGAACTTGTTTTAACGTAAGAAAGGTTAATCTATATATCCGTCTTCGATTCTGCTTTCTTCTTCCGATCAATACGTACATCACTTATTCTACCTGAATTTTTTGAGATTCGCCGAATTCAAGTGCATTGAGAACAAGCACAAAATCAGAAAACATTGCAAGATTGAAAACAAAATCCAAATGAACAAATTTATGACCCAAACTTATCAATTCATGAAAATTTGGTGAATTATTGTCACTCCCAAATAGTTTCCAGGTAAAGCAAAGCCTAACTTCGACGCATTTCCATAAACAAAACGAAAAAAAATGACAAAACTTTATTTTATGGCCTAATAAAAGAAATAAAAAAGTTCATTGGTTTGACACAGTCTGGCGTATGAAACAAACAAAAAATCATGTTCGGCGTCATTGACAGGAATTAATAAAGTGTTTTTATTGTTTTATGCGTTTTGTGTTCATCAGTTGGCTAGACGCTAGACGAAACGTACTTGATTAATTTCGATGTACTGTGCAAAAATTTGCGCCATTTTTTTCTGTCGTCGTTTTTATTGTCGATTCTGAGCACACTTTTAGTATGTTGTGGGCTCATGCACAGTGACTATTATGCATTGAATGTGTTTTCGTTCCTTTTTTCGCCTCTTTTCGGTGTTTGTTCGTAAAAAATTACCATTTTGCATTGCAGTTGCATCAATGTTGCCGATAAGCTGGAGCACAATGTCTCAATTTTTTTTATGGGTTCGACCACATGAAATGTGGAGCAACGCATACATCGATCGAATACGATGATTCGGTTGTCGTGCGCGCGTCTGGAATATGAATTGAGCATTTTCTTGTAAATTTTGCGTATTTACTCACATCGTCTGGGGCAGAATTAATTCGTACGTAAAGAAATGAGTAATATACACATAAAAATAAATTGTAACGCTTGCTATTTTGGAATGGTCGCGCGAAACCGACCACACATTTTATCGACGTCCGATCTGACTGTCTTAATTGCATAAGCTCACATCAAATCGCTGACAAATTTACGTTTTGAAAAATCAGCAGACACTGTGTTTTGTGACGCTAGAATTGAACACAGAGTGTCGAGTGTAGCTAGTTCTGGCTACTTGAAGTTGAAATTAAGGTTAAATTTATTTTTGCTGAAATAATAACTGTAATCAGCGTCATAATAATCATTAGTGTGATCATATTGTTGTCGAACGATGTACAAATGCGTTATGTACCGCGCGTAAAGTATGCCAAATTGGATAATTATCATTTAAATGCCGGCATATTAGAGCATATGGTTCAAATTAGATTGATACTCTTCTTCATTGCAATCAATTTCACTGTCCAAATAGTGGCTTGTTAATCTAGTTCGTTCGCTTTTGTTCTGCTATGGGTTGAAGAGCTAATTTCGCCATTCAATTGGAACAAATTTCGCAAATGTGGAACAATTTTCTTGAATTCCTCAGCGAATGAGCAAATGCAGACAGCTTGGTTAAATGTCCCCACTATAATAGAGCCTCTATTAAAATGAGCACCAATAGAAGAACGAAAAAAATAAAATAATGGCATTAATGCTAAATAATAAACCCTCTCTGGTTCCAAGTACTTTGGAAATGTTGTAATGTTCATATCTCTTATCTTTGAGCTTAACATTTTCCATTTCGGTACCTTATAAGAACCGAACAGTTCAGAATATATTCAGTGAAAAGTACACACAGACTTGAAGTTAAGAAACAAGCCAACTGAAAACTCCAAAGCCAATGTGAAAAAAGAAGCAGAGAGAGAGAGAGAGAGAGAGAGAGAGAGAGAGAGAGAGAGAGAGAGAGAGAGAGAGAATTAAACAGGAATGAATATGCACCAGGTGTGTGTTACAGCGGCAATGTGTGTATTCGGTTACTTTTTCGCGTATGCGCGAGTGCTGTGCATGCCTCTTGACTCTCTCTCTCTCTCTCACTCACACTCTTGGCCACTGTGAATGTGTGGAGAGTTAGAGAGAGGCCTCCTTAAGCATACATAATAAAATATTTGTTTTACGTTGACTTTACGTCTCTAACTCGATGCGACCACATACTGTGAAGATACATTCGAAGCTTAAGTGTTTGTGTTGTGCAGACCCAAAACTTTATCATTTCAACAATTCCAAATTCGTTTGTTGTGCTGTGTTTGTTCCACTCGCTCTTTCTCCCTCACATTCTCGCTCGCTCGATCGCCTCTCGGATTATCTACACAAAAATAATGTAATGACTGTTCCTTTTTTTTCTGTTACTTCTCTGAAGCGATCTGAAGGAAAAACATGCATATAATGCATCGATATGTTTATAAATTATTTATAAATTTATTTTCAATGAAATTATTATTTAGCTGCAAACAAAACACTTACACCGTTTAAGCAACAGAGATTCGTGCTAAGGTGAGCGCAACACAATGTAATGCGTGTGGTGTACGTTTCTGGCCATTTTCTGATGTTTTTTTTCTTCGGTCGTTTCGTTTTGCATGCATGATCGGAGGCAACACTCTCGGCAAATATTGGTTTTCATCAGCAAATTCTTGTTTAGATTAGCGATGTCATCTGGACCCGATTATAAATTGCAATTGTTTTTTTCCGTACGCGCTGCAGAGAACTTGTCTGCAAGCAATAAACGATATATTCATAAGATGCCATATTTAATTTAATGACAACTTCCATTGAAAAGGTGCTAAACATTATTATGTTATCAATAAATCGATTTTGTTATGGTTTTGATCGCATCTTGTTTGAAGAAAATCTCATGCCGGGTCAATTCAATTCATATGCCGTTTCATGTATGTGAGTTCTTCCATGCGAGGTGGGAGTACGTATTGAATACACTTCTCTCTGATTTAACTGTAAAACCATTGGTGGTGTAAATTGCTATCAATTTCCCAATGATCATAGGCAATTTCTTCAGCATCCGTGTGCGTAGAGCGTACTTCCAGTTTTCAATTCCAGGAAAATCGCGTCATACTTCATTAAGAAACAAAAGTGTTTCTTTCACCCCAAACCAAAGTGAAGAGACAAATAAAACGAATTATATAAAATCTAATTAGAAATTCAAACCACGAAAAATTAATTTAATGAATAATCTGAATATCATTTTGTTCGTGAACTAAAATAAAGTAAAAGTCATTTATTTAATACCATTTTTTTTGTCGACGAAGAAAATCACCGAGAATAAAAAAAAAACAAAGAAATCAAGGGAATGGACAAAAACAATGATCCAAGAGTGCCACACTCATATACACGCGGACAAGCGAAAAGACAAGGGAAAATGCCATAAAAAAAATGTTGATTAGTTTGTGTACGCGTTCGCTTGCTCGCTTGCTCGCTTGCGTTCTCTGTTCGTTCTTTTGCATCCATCTTGGTGCGCATTGTATTAAATCAAATACCGTATACACACATCAAACATACAACAATGAACGACGTCTCATGTGCGCAAGCGAGAGAGACCTTAATGAAAACTTAAAACAAAACATTCCATCGCAACAGAACTGAACAGAAACAGAGACGAAACAAAAAAAAAATGGGCAACGAAGAAAACACTTTATAATCTTAAGCAATAAGAAGCCGTTCGCGCAGGCATTTGGATACACTCTTAGAATTTCTTCAAACGAAACGAAGCGCAAATGAGAGCGAGGATGAGAGAAAACAGAGATGAACACACTTTATGCGCAGTAAAAAAATTTAATAAACAAACACATAGAACTACTAAAACAAAAGCCAACCACAAGAAGGTGGCATTAAGAAATATACGCGGCACGGAAGACAGAAACGAGCGAGTCATTTTTAAATGCAGCCAACAACACCACACTGCAAAATGAAATATGATTTTGTTGAAAAGAGAGATTGTGTGTCCGCTTGGATCGGGCAGCATTGAGATGGCGAAAGTGCAGTGCATTTCAAGACCGAATTCTTAGAACCTTATGTCATAATTATCTGCCAAGCGACTATGACGGATGGAATTACGTTCATTTCAACTCCTGCAAATCAAATGGAAACATTATCCATTCTAATGTCGCCTCATCATTTTGATTGTGCATGTTCTTTCAATTAAATTTTTCGGTATTTTCACATAAATAACGGTCGTTATCACAGACACAAGAAAAAAAAGTATTATTTTTCCTCAAACTGTTTGGCTTTGCAGTTGAGATCACTTTCTTATTTCACTACATTAAATGCTGTTTGTTACAAGTGATGCAAACCAAAAGGAGCTCATCAATAGCATTAAAATGCGCCCCGAATATGTGCGAATGAATGCGTGCGGCGATTTATGCTTTTATCAATTAAACCACAACAATAAAGTGCATTTAGCGTACGGTCTGGCAAAACGTTGGCCACAGCCAACATATAATTATGATTTTTTTTTCTTCGCTTCGTGTGTGTGTATGTTTGATACAACAGCTATTTAATGCAGCTGAAAAGTTTCGTCTGTCGGCTAATTAACTTTTTCATTCAGTCTATTAAAACTGGTAAAATAAGCCAATTTTAATTGGAACTAAATTGAATAAATATGCTTCTTTTCTTTCAATCTCTCTCTCTCTCTCTCTCCTTTCATTCCTTTCAACTTCAAGGAAAAATATTTGACGGCACATGACTTTTCTTATTATATTTTATATTGGCATTGTAGACGAAATGAATTGAATATAATTCAAGAGCAATCCGTTTCATGTATCAATGTTTTTTTTAACTCACAGAGAAAAGCAATCTGCAGGCATGTTTGACTACAACAGCAATATGTTTGGTGAAAATTGCTGCAATTGCTACGATATGATTTAATATTACGGTATAAAAACTCCTTCTATCACACCAATGCACTTTCCACATCGTAGCTCAAGATGTATTTGACCGTGGAATTATTGACCTCATAAAACCATAAGCACATTTCCGATGAAATCATATCTTTTTCCACTGGAACAACAAGTATCTAATTGCAATACGGATTTGTTTGGTTTCATTCAATTTTGTCACCGAACAAATTTCTTCGCCAAAATAACAAAAAAAAAACAAATGTTAATTCGCAGTTGATTAGCGTCAAATGGGCACGAACCAAACAAATGTTTGCAGCTTGTCAAACACGAAAATTGCCAAGTTTTCGGTCCATTTATGCGATGTGTAGCAATTATTATAGGAATCCAATTGGTTTTGCAATTGTTGGCATTTTGCTTTGAATTAAAAGAAGAATGAAACAAAGGAATTGCATACAATGCGCGCGCACACACACAACAACAACAACAACAACGGCTACGACGAAAAAAAGCATAAGCGCAAGCTCAATTACATAAACAAAAATGTTCGACAATCGTCCAAATGAACAAAACCAAACAACGAAAACGGTGTGTAATTGAAAAGGAACATAAGTTGGTGGAAAAAAAGCAAACAAAACGAGGAAGCGAAATTGAAACGAATGTGGAGAAGAGAAAAAAAAGGTGTAGCTTATGGTAAATGGCGTTCTTGACTGCTCAATGCAATGCGCGCTGCTTAGGCCATACGTAGGCTCACTTCGTAGTTAATGCACACAATGAACACATATACAAAACACATAATGTGGAAAGAAAACGCAACGGTCGTCTAATAGGCATTTTGTTTTCATATATATTGCTACAAACAATTAAATGGATTCCATTGCAAAGCATTGTTCTAGCTGCACATTTGTGCCAAATGTCATGTAATCTTATTTTCGTATCGTTTTTCTCCATATATTTGTGTTGCGGTTTCTTCTTGAGTAGCCGCACCGAGATGAAGATTGTACTCGGAGCATGCGGGAGAGAAAAAAAAGGAAAGAAAGAAAGACTTATGGCTCGTTCATTGTTTGCCAGATAACAGCAGTGAAAGACAGAGGGAATATCTGAAGTAGTTCGATGTCGAACGTACTATATTACTTGATGTAATATCAGATGATTGATAATTTATAATTTACACGTAAAACTGTCACATTTTGTTTGATTTATGCATAACTGTATGGCCAATAAATGCACTTCCATCACCTTGCCACTTCAAAGCCCAATTGATATTCAATGCCGCACGGTGCGAGTAAGGAGTTGAACCAGATAAAGACGGAAAAAAAAACGAAGAGATGAAACAGAAGAAAAATGCAGAAAAAAAGACCAGAAATCGCCAGAGGACATTGATAATCCACGTATACACGCGGTAGATTTAGATGATGTAATATTTCATTCAGCAGCAATTATTTACCGATCGATCGATCGATATGAAATTGTACGCTTCTTTTTTCCTACCTGCCGTTTCGAGATAGTGTGCGTAATTGCAGCGATTCAGCATCAAAATGATTGCGGAAATATTGATTCAGAAGAGTATTTGTCACGCAATAACAGAACAAACAGTTTTTTTTGGGCAAAATTCCTTTTCCAATCAAAACCCTTACTCTTTTTCGAATTTGAATTGATCATTTTAGAACAATTTACCAGAAAAAATTTCCGTGTATTTTTCTGCGTTCTTTCCAAACTTTTATGAAGATGATTGATTTTTTTTCCTGATGCAAAAATCACGGCAAATTTTGTGAGTGGCATGATTAATGATTTTTGTGTTGTCATAACTTGGCTTTCGGTATGTTTATATGGTGGTTTCAGTACGACACAGTCAAGCGTATCCGTATCCACTTTTGCGATAAAAACTAAGAAGGCCCGAAGACAATTTGTGATGTATGAGCCAAAGCAAAGAATCACCTCTCGGTTAAAATGCCGTCTCTGTGGTACTTTGTGCTGAACGACAACAGAACCGTATTTTAACCGCGATTTGTTCCAATCTTTCGATAAAAGAAATATGTGCTCTATGTATTTATCCTTGGCTGCCAATAAAACAGTGAAAGAAAATTATATGTACAGGATTGGGAATACATTGCATTCTTCATAGAGCGAAAGAAGGTGCACAATGGCATTACTTAAGAATGTCGAATGCATTATATTTATGGCGATTTTCTCCTCTGGTAGTGTTTTCTGTGTTGTTGCTATTGCTGTGCCTACTTATTATTGTTATTATATTTCATTTCGAGCATTTCTATCGCCATTTCAAATAACTGACACTCCATTTACTGCCGACACTCGACCATGAAACGAAAAGTACACACTTTTCGATCAGCATATAACTTTTTTTTTCTTCTTCTCTTCGGTACATGATTTGCTTTAATTGTGACAATGTCGGTGCAAACGGATGATGGCATTTTTTTTATTGTTCGCCACTCTATCGCAAAAAAAAGAGTTTGCTGGACAAGAGGATGGTGAATAATAGCAATAATAAGTGGTGTTAGTCATATATATTATTACTGACATTATGCCCAAACCGTTGTTTTATCACAATCGCCTCGAGACACTTAATGAAAAAAAATGCGATATCAAAGAAGAAAAATTCGACAAGATGCTGAATTGCGGTCACTGCATCTCCTCATTTGAACCGCGGCGCACACATTGCAACATATTGTTGCTGGATATTGAAAGTTTTGCGGGACAATAAAGTAATCGTAACTACTTACTCACGCCAAAGAGTTACAACGTTTTGAGTCCACTCACACATACACATTCCATGGACGCGATCGATGCTCGATGTTCGATGAGTGTTTAGCAAATTCTTTTGGATTGCTCTCCAGTATGTGTGTATGTGTGTATTTATTATGATAATAACCGGTGTGTAAAACGTTCCGTCAGCACTACGAGCAAGTACAACATGAGCATTGGCTTTGCTTTGCTTTGCTTCAAAAGAGTGCTGCACTCCATATGAATGGGCAAGCGGAATAATGAAACGTAATTCTGTTTTCAAATGAAGTGCCTCTGAGAAAATTTTTCAGTAAAAAAGCCCCACAAAAATATTGTCTGATAAAAATTTGTATGAAAATCTTATTCAGACAATATTTTTGTGGGGCTTTTTTACTGAAAAATTTTCTCAGAGGCACTTCATTTAAAAACAGAATTACGTTTCATTATTCCGCTTGCCCATTCATATATAATACCATTTTAGCGATCATTATTTATTTTCCATATGGACAATGAATAAATTATGGAAGTGCATTATTATGTTAAAATAGTCTCGTCTCTGTGCTTCATTCATTGTCGGTGTGTCCATGTGTCCGTGTGTTGTGATGGAACAAAATACACACTGTGCGCACCTTTCCTTATTGCACATAAAATAATTATATGGATTAAAATTAATGTAAAGTGTTGTGTTATTGCCGGCACACATCGTGTGTTAATGCCCATAAGACATATGGATGGAAATTTTTATTGTCTCTCCTTTCGATGATATTACTTACCATCTCAAATGACTTCTAGTTTATCTCTTTTTCTCTCTCGTTTCATCATCAATGAATTCGAATCTATTTGAACAAAAGGCATTTTTTACCGATTTCTATTCAAATTTGTTTTTAACATTTTCTCTCCCTTCTTTTAATTGCAGCTTCACGAATGTCATCGTCGCACAGTACACAACAAATTTGTAGGCCGCATTTCCATGCGCCATTGCATCCGTGGCTAAGCGAACCAAAATCACTAGCGCCTGGCAGTCCATGGGGTAGCCCATTTGCTTGTCCACAAGAGCCACAGGATAAAGTTGGTCAAGTAGTACAAAGCCATCAAACCGGCCAACATCTATTTTCGTTTCCTCCAACACCACCAAAAGATTCAACACCTGATTCAGTACAAACAGGACCTTCCGAATATCAAGTGCGTACATTTCTAATTATATTCTAATTTTTTTATGTTTAATTTTGAATGTTTTTCCTTTGAATTTGAAAAATCTACTAGATAAAGTCGAAAAAAAACTTTTCTCCGAAAACAAATCTTCCTGTGTTTTCCATTTACTAAATAGATTCCGTTTCCATTCTCTTCTTTTTTCTTGTAAAACCTCAACCATTAAGGCTGCCGTAAATGCATTTATGCACCAGGCTCAAGCATCGTCAACTACCTCATTATCAACTGACAATTGTTCGTCGTTAGACATAAAACCGTCGATACAGCAAAATGGTACAAGTCAATCGTCAGCGCCGAAACAACGTGAAGGTACGACATCATCGTCAAGTGGCAATACCAATAACAATAACAGTTCGAATAGCAATAATAACAATAATACGAATAGTAGTAGTAATCAAAGTAGTTCCTTAAACGGTGGACTTTTCGATAATACACCAAGTGTGTATGGAAATAGTGGCAGCGGCTACGAGAGTAGCTATCAAAGCTATCATCCATCGAATAATGTGGCCACAGCAACTGGGTCATTTCACAGTGGTGGCAATGCGCCCAGTAATAGTGGCCTAGGTGGTACAAATATTGGTGGTAATATGCGAAGCAATTTAAGTCCACCACTTCATTCCCACCATCATCATCATCATTCGTCGTCACTGTCTTCATCATCGTCGGCCGGCAATAAACCACAACGGACCAAACCACGGACAAGTGCTGGTGAGAAAGAAACGTTTTTTCGTTTAGATTTTTCTTTAAATACATACTGACAACATGTTTCACCCTCTTGAAATTGTTCTATGGATCGACTCTTTTCGGTAATATGAAAAAGGAAGAAGCAAAAATAGACCAAAACAATCCAACATAGAAAATTGTTTTGACCTCAAAACCGTTGTCAGTATGTTTTAGAAGAAAAAATCAATTCAATAACATCAACACAGAGAAAAAACTACAAATCCAAGTTAGACACGGTTTGTGGGGATTTTCCCATTTTATTTCTGTTATTTTTACAATTTATCATTATTGTTTATTTTGTGTTTATGTCAACTTTCTCCTTTCGTTCTAAGTGTTTGTATTTATTATTATTAGTTTTATGTGATTAATGCATTTTTGTTCGGTTCATTTCTGTTCTTTTGTTTCTGTTTATTTTTGCGCTATTCTAATTTCACTGACTCATTGATTGTATATGCAATTTGTTGTTGATGTAATGAGCAAATAGAACGACACATACACACACTCATAACGAATATGCAAACAGTTCAATATTAGAGCACCTAATCCACCGTTGTGCCACCACTAATATTCACCACTCTTTCTCTCTCTCTCTCTCTCTCTATGTTTCTCTGTGCTGCAATGTTTGTGTATTTACTCATCCGTACATACATAATACACCTTGAAGTGTGTGCGTGTTATTCTTTGATCTGTTGTTGATGAATGTTCGTTGATATAACGTATCGTGATTTGTTTTTTCGTAATGCTAAATGTCGCATCGTAATTTTGTTGGTAGACGCCACTGCAATCCAATTTTGCTCACCATAAACCAGTTAAATAATAGCACTAAACTGAAACTTTCAGCCGTTCTAATTTTTCAAGTGTTTTCAGTTTAGAAACGCCATTATTTTTCTACCATAGAACAATTGATTTTTGATGTGTTTTTTTCTTCCGTTCACTGCACATTTGTGGCTTTTATTTTAATCATCACTCTTCAAATATAAAAAAGGCACAAACTTCAAATGTTTCACTCTTTTCCACCCAAAAAAAAAACACTAAACGAATTAGCAAACAATCGGCAGGGGAACAACATAATTGATTGCATCAATTTCGATATACACACACAATTAATAAAGATTGTTTGATTCAGCCAAAGCGCACGGACGGAATGTGTGCCCGAAAGAGAAAAAGACAGAATCATTCAATTTAATAACAACGAAGAAACCGAATGAAAGTAAAACATTTATGAACTGAATAATAAGCGCTGATAATTATGTTCATCTGGCTCGCATCGATTGTTTGTCTTAATCAATACCAATTACCTAAATCGACACGATGCGCCATATAATTATATTGGTGGTGGTTCTGTTTGGAAAATTCGTTCAACAAAGGAAGAAAATAATTGAAAAAAAAGAAACCACAAATTTTTTGTGGAATCATTGTGTATTTAGAGAATGCGGCACAACTTATAATTTAACAATTTACGTCAAAATTGTTGATTGTCTGGCTCATGCCCGGCATTTGTTACCGATTTGATAGGTGCATTTCGCTCTCCTTTCACGTATGGATTGATAAGTCTTGAGCTCCTTCAAAAACAGTTGTAGAATCCTCTAAGAAAAAAAAAACTCCAGCAAAATCTCCGAGCAAAACAGTGTAGCAAACAATGATTTTCTCACTGTGCATGTTCTCGGCTGCGGCTGCTGTATTTATTTTTTTCGTTAAATATCGAAGGTGAACCACTTAATAGCGTTTATTCGCTCAGTTTTTCCTCTTCGTTCCACACGCGCGAAATCCATCTTGAGCACGATCTAAACAACAACGAACACAAAATATTTACAAAACCGTTACAAGAGTGCTACATATGTTCAGTGATTATGGTTCTCTCTTTTTTTCGGTGTTCTCGGTTAATGGAGTGTCTGTTTTGCTGTTGTTGTTGCTGGTGTGTTTTTTTCCTCTCTTATCGTTGGCAATACGAAGTCGATGAAAGGTTCTTGGCTGCCAGCACGCACAAATTCTCATACGTGGTGACACATGTACCAACAATTCGTGTGAATTTTATAGCCAATTAATAAATTCATTTCGAATCGCAACTGCGTCTTTTCTTTTCGCTCCCTCCCCCCAAATCATCTATGCAACATCGTCAGTTATCTGTCGTTGTCGTCTGTAATATCGGGAGGATATCGTTGTGTGTGCGCTGTGCGCGATCGAATCATACCACTTTCAAGTCAATTTAGGCTGCAATATAATTAAAGCGAAATACAGAAAAAGACCAAACAATTAATTGGCACAGTGACATCTTCGCACAACAACAACAACACTGTGCTCTCTCCTTAGTTCGCTGTAAGTCCTTCAGACCCTTTCAGTTATGTGTTTTCTTCTTGTACACGGTTGTAACACAATTATTAATAAAGAAAACAGCCAACAACAACTCAGCTCCAACATCAGAACACAGAACCCAAGAACTGTTTGCATATAAATTTTGATACTTGTGCAGCAGAGGAAAAAAAAGAACAACGACGAGAAGTAAAAAAAAAGGAAAGCGAAAAACGTGACTTTGAACAAAAAGAAGAAAATCAACGTGGTATCTATATGTGCAGTGCTCACATATATTTTGGTGTGCCAAACGTTTGCCAACGGAACGAACGGAGTTCGCGTGCTTTGCCATGTGTGTGTGTGTGTCTCTGCTCTTTTCCACAGAAATGACTGTAATCATATTTGTGCTAAGCTTGCACAAATACGTATCGATGTTCCCAATTGTGCGCTGGGGTTTTCGAAGGAACGAACGAATCGATCATTACCATTCACTCGGGCCAAAGCAGAGCAAAATATCTGCACATCGTGCATTGTTCTCTCGCTCTCTATGCCAATGTTAATTAAATAATACGGGCGCATTCGTAATTGTTCTCAATTTTATTCATATTTTTATGGGTATTCGTTATACTCGCCCTGGCCACATTGTCTTCGCAGCAATGTGTAATACATTGTTCCGTTCGTCCGTGCAAAACAAAAGACTCTCGCATCTCTTTGCCAGAGACAAATTCCCACAGCGGCTATAACGAGCAACGAGCAACGACAACGACGACGACGACGACGACAACGAGAATATACAACAACAACAAAAAGAAATCATGTGCAGAAAATAATACAACAATTCACAATCTTCAATGCCACATGAAAAAGGTAGATGCTAAACACGGGAATGGTATCGGGAATGGAGCGTGGAGTTTTAAGTGCAACTGAACAAATTATCAAATAATTCATAAAATATATCGATGTTTGCGCGCGTTCGATTTTTCACAGGCAAACACACATCGATTTTTATCGAATCTGATATCGGCTGCTGATCCAGGTGATCTATTCAATGCAGATTCATATCGAACCGCATGTTACCGCACAACAGTTTATAACAGCTATTCTTACGGCAAATAATTGCACACAATATTTAAGTGGATGTGGAACGTCTTTTTTTTGTCTGCTTTGCTTCATAGCAATTAGTAGCAACTGTGATGTGCTATCAATATTTTTGCACTCTAGCATTCATAGACAAATGTCTATCGCCTTTGAATGTGTAATAAGGATCCAAATTCAACTGAAAACATCCAAAACAGGCAATTGTAACGACAGAATCAAATTGCTGTGTACAAAAAATGAAGCATTGACAATTTATTAACGCATTCACTTCAAATTCGAACTTTGGAAAATTCGTTTGTTTGAAGAATACACCTGCGCACACACGCATCGCTCGGTCGTTGTTGTTGTTGTTGTTGCGCATACAAAATGAAGCGCCGCAAATACTTAACGACTACTGAACAGAGCCCAATGAATGAATTTATGGCCTGATTGTTTTTTTCAATTTCATTTTCGTTCGCCGTTCCACTCTCGTCGTCACATATTAGAACAGGTATATTCATTTGTTGCGCAAGAATAGAGCGAACAACCACGCCATAAACCAGCCCGAAACAAACCCGAAAATAATAAAAAAAAACAGCATCAAATTCACTACTTTTGCTAAAAACAAAACTCTCTCTGTGTCCCTCTCCTTTTTAATCGTTTGTGTACGAGCATTTGTATCGATACGTCACAATAAAACAACAACAACAGATACAAAGAAGGAACCAAACTCTGTGTGTAATTCTTCTGAAAGCGGTCCGAATTCGAAATAAAACAACAAAAAGGGAATGAAAACTTGGAAAATTTAATGCCTAAATCGAGGACATATTTTTTAATCGGGTGACAGTTTGTTTCGTGAAATTCTTAGTAAAAAAAAGAGAAGACGAACGTCGTTTTTGGGCGAATGAGTGCCATGGCGTCTTGTGTGTGTATGCGTGAGAAGAACAAATGAAATAAATAAATAACGTAAATGTCATTAAGGTTTTTCTCGTATTATTTTCTACGAGTCTGTCCTGTGACCGCTGCGTTCTTCACTCTCTCTCTCTCTCTGTGTACATTCGTCACATAAAGTGTTTGAAACTTGTGCTACGCGCCAGTTTGTTTATTGACGTTTCTTGACTAGAACTCTTCTGTTCCATCCATTCTCTAATATTTGATTCGTTGACAGGAGGTGACTAACGAAGTTAGCTCAGATCATCATATGGTCAAATTCGAACGAAATTACCGTCGAATAAAAAGTCAGGCACTGTTTTGTTCTATAGAGGACACGAAAACTTTGAGTCAGCATCCACAGGGAGAGAGAGAAATAGAGACGAGAGCCGATGGAAGAAGATCGTTTTTAATTTTATACATTGTCTGAAACAAAACACCAACGACGAAAAGACAAGAAAAGAAGCAAAAGACGAAGTAAAAAAAGAACGAATAAATGATCACTTTGCCACAATATTGTTGTTAGGGCACCAAAAATTTAATGTTTTACCTGTTTTCTTCTGTAAAACGATCGCTGTTGTTGTTGTCGACGTCATCGTCGTCGTTTTTCTGCCTTTTTCATCCATGTGAATTGGCTAGTGTTTATGCTTTTCAATAGCATTTCGGCTTCGACCACAGTTGTAACTTGGTAGTTCATCGTTATTGGCTGCTTTTCGATTCGGTTGCTCACAGTGTTTAAATTTATTGCCTTTGTTTCACATGCGAAATTGGCCGAACGAGAGAGAAAGAGAAAAATCAATGAGAATATACCCAACATCGATTCCAGAACAATATTCCATTTGCGCACTCTCTCTCTCTCTCGCTCTCGTTAAATAAAATTCAAATTTTCTACATGCAAAAGAACAATTCAGTACGAGATATTTTACAGCTATTTTGTTATTAATTCCTCGTTTTTCGTCTCTTCGATTCGATTCGCTCATTCGAAAAAGTTTTAAGGAATTTCGACTTGTGCCAATTTAGATGCAAAGTTTCTTCAATTCCAAAGACAGAAAGAACGTGCGGCAATTAAAATATTCGTCTGTTGTTTCGCCATTTCATATGGTATATTGCATGCGATGCAAACAATTTTTCGATGTGACATGTATGCATGCGTCTGCAATCCAATGAAAATGTGCGTAATTATGCCATGTCCGAAGCCAAAACAAAGCGCGACAGTGGCAGAAATGTACACATCTCAATTTGAATCCACACCGCATTTGTGAACGCTCGCGTCACAAATTTGAAGGAAAAAAAAACACTTATCGATGACCGACAATCAGTCATTTGTCTGAATCGGTGGTAAATTTTAATTACATTTCAGTCAATTTTAATAACCTATTCATTCATAGCGTTGTTTTAATGGACTGCAATCAGTAGTTGAACAATATTCATCAGTAAATCAATTTATAAACATTTTGTTTTTCGTTGAATTTTTTAGTTTCATTCTCTTGCGTTTCATTTTTGTATTTGATTGAATTTTCTGTTGCCTTTTTCGTTGTACTCACTAAGCGTGTCTTTCGTTGTCGTTGTTGTCGTTGTGTTTCTTGATCACCACCACGACGAAAACTCGCACGATTTTTCACCAGACATTTTCCTCCATTTGAAAATGTGAGCAAAAATTTAATCATTTTGAATCTACAGCTTGATGCTCATCACAAAGGTTTGGACTCGTTTTTTCCATTCAACAGAAGAACTTACCCCCCCCCCGTACATTTCAGTATTTGCGTTTGAATTAGTTGAATAAATTCTATTTGTTTCGGCTCATTACTCGATGTCGAGCCGTTCGCCGTGCACTACGACATCAAATAAATTACAAACGATGATGAATGACAAACCACGGAAAAGAGAAATTATCTTTGATTTGACTCGTCGTCGCGCGACTGCTGTCAAAATCGTCAAACGCTATATGATGGACGAGAGAGAAGCATTTTTTTCTGTTTATTGTAAATAATTGTGCGTGAAAAAGCTCCAATTTAGATAATTAGCTTTTAGTTGAAATAAATGTCAATGGATTTCCAAGCGACTTTCTCATCGGTAGAGAATTATTCTGTTTTGTTTGGATAGAAAAATGTTCAGCTTGGCCAGTTCCATGCGGAAAGTTGAACTCATTGTTTTGACTCTCGCGTACCTTGTTGCTCTGTCAATTCGGATCATCATCCGACAACAATTAATACAATTTGGTCAAATGATATACGCAATTGCAACCATGAATGATGGAATATTCCGAGAATAATAAATATTGACGCTAGACACATTCCGAGAATGCATTAAATCACCGTTGTTGATTGGTCAACCGAAAAACTTAATTCGTACATTAAAAAATTAATTTAAGCTGAAAAACAAAAACAAAAAATGGTTTCGTTCTTTTGAAACCAAATCAAATTATTTCTTTTTCCACCGAAACCAAAGCTACAAATTGTGAATAAATGGATGATATCACATAGAAATGGGAAATTTATTTGTGGGAATCCATTCAGTAGCAAAGAAGCGTAATGTTCGTTTTTGTCTTTGTCATTTATTCGTTCACTTTCTTCTCATCTGTCGGCCAGACGCCAGGTATTCGTTTTTCTGTGTATGTCTCCAACATTTTCGAACGACTAAAATTTATCAATTTCCACATACACACACACACACACATTCATTGCAATGCCATGATTTTTGTCCACCAAAAATCGAACAACATGGGCAACCATAAACTCTAACATAATATTAATGTGAAATTAACGAAAAAAGGAACGAAAGAGAAAAAACTCTTCGTTAAACAAATAAATATATGAAATGTCTGTTTGAATTGAACATGACAAAATCACAATTTCACCTCCTCTCGGCGAAGAAATTCGAAAAATTGAAACCAAAAAAAAACGAACGAACGAAAAATAAAAACTATTTAGTGTAGAAGAAAGCATAAGGAAAAAGGTAACAAACAGCCATAAAAAAACCGTTCTGGCTGCTAATAAATCAGCGTTTTAATGATCTGAGGTCGTAATTTTCCCCATTCGGTACAACGAAATAGAAAGAGAGAAGAAAACAAAAATTAATGTGCCTCGGCTACGACAAACATTTCGGGTGTTCGTGCATCGGCGTACAAATGCGTGCAATTGTACCGGTACGGCACAAGCTTGACCTAGAGCCGTTCTCGTCTATCCAAAACTCTATGTCCACAACGATAAATGTTTAACGCACATTAGATGGTTTCGTAACTGTAATATTTTGTGACACACACCAAAAACACAACACATTACATTATACGCACTTTATTCAATTTCTCTCTTATCCACAAAAAAAAGTGTTCGTCTAAACCGAATTCATTTACCAAACCGAATATTCCAATCACAAAACATGTTTCATCATAAAAGTGCACTTCTCAGAAAAATGCGCTCTAGGCCTATCTATTCACGACGGTTTCGAGTTTTAAAAAAAACGCTTCATTCGAATCCGTTCATTGATGCAAAAATTGCAGCGCAGAATGAATGAAAATTGGATTTGAATAAAAACAAAAGACGCACTTTGCTTTTCATTTTGCATCGAAAATTCATTGACAGGCATAAAACTTTGGTTGGTATGTATTGAAAAAGCGCACTCGTAGCCTCTCTTACTTACACATTGCGTGATAAAATGTGCAATGTTTTTTTTGTGTGTTTTGTTTCTGTTGTGCTTTGTATGTGTGCGCTTTTGATAAATGATTGAGCTAGTTTACATAAATTTCCATTATTAAATTTAAATCGACAAAGGAAAAAAAAGGAGAAAAAGAAGGAAAAAAATACATTCCATAATAACAATAATGAATGATTGTAAAATTAACATAAATAGTGCACATAAAATGGTTTTTTTTCTAAATAGTATAAGTAATTTGCAGTGTATCGATATGATTATGTAATTAATACAGGAAATAAAATCATGTAGTTGACGGTCGCGATAAAGGATATTTAGCAAAGTGCGAGAGAAAAAAAAGCCAAGTAGTTCGTTTGGCTCGTGTACAATATTTTAATGATGGAATTATTTGACTACATGATTTTACTTCCGAATCAAAGTTTTTGGCAAAACCAGAAGGTTTTTGCTTTGATTCATTCACTCTATCTCTCTCTCTCGGTCACTGGCGAAATAGGTGAGCCACTACTGTGCACTCTATTTAATATGGATATGCTGTTTTCTTTTCTCGTTCTATTTCGCAGAGGGTAGAGAATGCGTGAATTGTGGTGCAACATCAACGCCATTGTGGCGACGAGACGGTACTGGCCATTACTTGTGTAATGCCTGTGGACTGTATTACAAAATGAACGGACAAAATAGACCGCTAATCAAACCGAAACGAAGACTGGTAAGTTGCACTAAAGTTTATTTTCCGAAATTTTTGTAACCAAATCATATTTTAATCCTTGAATTTCGGTCGATAAAAAATTAGCCAAAATCGATTTTTCCTGTACCACAACTAACAAACCCACCAAAAATATGTTAACCCAATAAAATGAGCAGTTGGCAAAATCATCGTCGTATGTCAACAAATGAGCAATATGCTAACCTAATAAAATAGTTGGCGGTTAGCCGGATTTTTATATCGTTTTTTCTTTCTCTACCATCAAAATGTCAATAAAACTCAATTCCAAAATTATAACATATACCATATTATATATTTTTCAACTTTCGTGACAATAAATCGTCGTCGAAACTATTATTGTGTACGGAAAATCAACAACGGAAAAAAAGAGAGCGGTTCTAACCATACCGTATGCCTTTCGCATAATAAGGTGAACAACCCCTCTTGTAAATGAAATAAGGAATGACTACACGGAAAACACAACAAAACGAACAGTGGAATGAAATGCCAAACATGTTTGTGTGTGTGTCGCAAACAAGCCCTACAATAACCAAAAGCATATGAATTAATCAACACAGAAGACTGGCCCAGAAATTCTTTTCGAATTTTTCGCCCAAAACACCGAAACATAAAACGACCGGTAAACAAATAGCAGAAGCAATCGAATTCACTGTTTCCTCTCTATCCTTCTAACATAGCCTTTGATTACACTTTCAAATTTCGATCCCGTCGAAAATCGATTCAAACAATTTCCAAGTCTGAAGCACATGTGTTACGCGGAAAATTTAGCTACTGGCGGCTGTGATTCGGTGTGTTTTTGTTTTCGTTGAACTTTTTCAAGATTTATCGCCACCTTCAATATGCCTTCGGTTTGGCATTATTCCAAATGATAGAAGCGTTTTTATTGTTAAAGATGAACGAACAAAAACGAAATGAACACGGTAGAAATAAATAAATTAGGCGAAATGATTAAGGGGCGTGTGAGCATGATTATTGTGGTGTTGAATGCACATTGAACTGCCGTTTGAGACATGCTGAAGTGTTCATCGATGGTTGCCTTTTTTGGTAGTTATTTCAACTTTGAAGTTAAAATGTAACGAATCTGCTCGAGATTTGCTCGAAAATGTACATTTTTTGAGTGAGAACGCTTAGTTTTAGCCATAAACAAAGTTCAATCTCGCTTCGACTATGCACAGTCATAAGTTTTGTTTACAAACGCCTTTTTTTTCAAAGAAATCGGTAAAATCTCAAGAACATAAAGTTTTAATAATCAAAAGTTCAACTAGGTTCAATGTGTTGCGTTTAAAAAGTGTTTCTCGCGCACAATGACCATTTCAATGGTTTTCATACGCAAAAACATGATTGAAACAAGTACAACAATAGATACCTAACAATTAGCTGTAAAACCATAATTTTGATTACTTCAGTTGTTTTCATTGCAGAATTGTTTCTCGTCTTACCTCCATAAAAAAAGTTATTGGCTTTTTTTGCGAGCAGGAAGTTATGAATTTTAAAATGGATTTTAAAAACTCAAAACACAAGACTAATGATTAAAAAAAAAACAAGCTGAAAATTAGTTCATTTGTCAGAATTGCATCTTCTTCAATTATCTCTATTGAAAAATAAAATAAAACGTCAAATGTTGGGAATGCATTTGTCTTTTATTTCATACGATTTTTTTTTCCGTTGTTTGTTGTTCAACTTTTGTTCTGTACACGAGACTCTCGCACCTAGTTGTACACACTGCATTCATAATAATTTGTGTGGAATAAATTAAAAAATTTTAAAATGCGCCAGCACCGCGCTGAAATTGAATGAAACGTAAAGAATGAACGGTCAAACGAACATATCAACGCGAAAATACGGTGTATTCATAAATACATACGCCAACGAACGAACGAAAAAAAATGAACGCAAATACACGCAAAAAACCACAACAAACCAAACATAAAACACATTTTTTTTCCTCTCTGTTGTTTGTTATCTGTACTAAAAGTACACTTCATTTACCTTGAAATTAATAATAATTTAATAATTTATAGAATAAATACGAACAAAAACAGAATTCAAAATAAAAAACGGCACATGAAGAAGGTGAAGAGGAGAACATTGTTGAAACAATTGTTGTTCATTGTTCTGCGTTGTCGTCATTCGTTGGAATGGTTTTTGATGTTGCATTCGAATGAATTGCAATTTGTGTGCTGGCTTATGCGCGCTCGCGCTTGTTCGCTATCCGTGTCTACTCTCTCGATCCCTCTCTACGATGGTATAGTATCTATAAAACAGTGTCCGGTGTATCGAATATCAATAATTATATTCATATTCTCACACTGCAATTGGAAGAGCACACGTTCGCGCCCGCGCAAAATTGCTCATCACACGCTATTTGGCGGAGAGTGAGTGTATAACACCACCGTACATCAACTGGCAATCACGAAGTGCATTTCGCTCGCGGTTCGTTGTTTATTTCTCTAATTACAAAAAAAATTAGTATGAATAATTTTCTATATACACAAATTGAACGAGAAAAAGAGGAAAAAAAAGAACAACAACATCAAACTCGGGTCCGAGTTTGCGAGCACGCTCAAAAAAGGGAAGGATGATTGCAAATACAAATGGCGTTGGGCACATGCGGAGCAAAACTTTTATGAATTGAATTTTTATGCATCTATTTAATGTCCATTATTAGCGCAGCAATAAATATGTACAAATATTAATATTCCGCTGACTAAAGTCATTTATGCCATGCGCCATGTTCAACTGTGCGCGTCCATTTCGATTTTTGTGTTGAGCGCGAAGAACGAATAGAACGGCAGAAAAAAAAAACAAACTATTTACTCATTCTACTCCAAACAATGTATACTTTGCTTATAAATACTATCAATTGTGCTAATGACTGCAAGCTCTTGGGACGAGCGCGTTCGCGATGTGAAGGAAATACAACATCGAATGAATAGAAAAAAAAAACGCTCAATTTTTCCAGTCGTTTCAATTCATTCGCTTTTCGAACGGAGTTTTCGCACAAACGACGTGCACAGTACACCACAAATCAGCCAAACAAACACACAAACGAAATCAACAGCTATCGCGATATGTGCCAATAATTATTGAGGACACAAACAATTTTCCGTTCTTATCATGCATACCGAATCAGCTATTTCGAACTAATTGAAGTCAACGAAAATATGACATGTGCGCTTTTTTTCTCATTCAGTTTGTACTCTTCTCGTTCACATTTCAAATGCAATTTAATTTTGATTTAATCGACAGCCACATCAAGAGAGCGAGAAAAAAAACGCACGCGCACGCTCGAAGAGAAAAAAAAATTATTCATTTTTTTCGGTTAATTTGATTGGACAATTTCAAACGGAATAATTAAGTATGGGAGAAAGAGAGAGAATGAAAAAAAAATGTGCAAGGGCACTGCAAATGACATCATTTACCATGTGCATATAGGCCTCTCTGAATGAAAAAATGCGATGGATTTTTATCGCATTCAATTTTTTTCTCTCTTTACATTCGATTTGAATATGCATGAGCGAAGATCCATTGTTCCAATCGAATAAAATTTATCGCATCTAACCGCCCGCTTCCATTGTATCCAAGTGACCAACTGAGCAAATTCTTTTTGGTTGTGATGTGAACAACAACAACAGAAATAACCACCAGTTTATTTCCAACCCATTCGATTGTTAAAACATTTCCATTTGCTGGTGTTCAACTGTTCCCGTTCAATTCAATCTATTTTCTTTTTGCTTTGAAGAAAAAAAAACGAAGACGAGCAGCAAGAAATGAATAGCAAAAAAAATTACCCACTTATTTTATCTTATCAAATGCAAAAATAAACGTGTGCTTTTTGTGTGCTTCAAAATGTATCATTTGCAATTCAGAATTCAACAACACAATCTTGAACTGATAATGACCAAATAATCACTTGTTAGTTTGTAAATTAGTAACGGTGAAACAAATTTTGTTTGTTATCGCGTTGGGAATCGATAAATTAGATATGCAATTGATTTTTTTAAAGACGGAAGGATGGATTTGCGAAAAAAAATATGATGCAATTCAATAAGAATATGAATGTGGAACGTCAATATTCAGTTATCATAATTGAATCATTTGCCTATGAAATCCAACAGTTGAAAGGGAGTCTATTCATTAAATCAACCATATCTTCGATCGAGAGAATAAAACGGTTGCTCTCAGAGCGAGAAAGAGAGAAGAAGAAGAAAAAAAGAAGTGATATAATATTTACCCATCTGCATATATGTCAAAATATTCCATCTTGCTGTAGCAAAACAAACAAAACACGAGATGAAGAATGGATACAATCGTCATGTGGTTAACAAGAGCCATCAACATTCATAGATTTATTAAATCGCTTATTTCATTCAATTCAATTAATTTATTGGCGTTGATAATATGAAAATTACCTACCTGTTCTTCGTTGAACGCTGCTTGTGGTCATTAACTCACTTTATTTATTTTCGGTCTTGGTCTTGTGTGAACCATGAATCGATAGATTTTTTTTCTTCGTTTGGTTGACATATCTTTCTCTAATTGGCTGTGGATTGAGACTCTTTCTGTTCACATTTAGATTCCGTTCTTTTTCTCTCTCTTTTTTTTTAAATTATATGTATATAGATGTATCGTCTTTCGACTGAAAACGTATCAAAACATCGAATAAAAAAGTCAAACATCGAAAAATTGTCATTAAGATTTTTTTTTTCATCGTTTGAATATGCATAAAAAACACGAAGTGAAACATTCAAATAAATTATAATTTAATTCAGCCAGTTTCTTTATTTATGATGAATATTAAAATTCGTTAATATGATTTCATCTCTCTCTGTATCTGTCTCGGTTCGTTGTTGGTTGGTTTTTTTCTTTCTCACAGTGGCAACCGATCACATTCACTGGGAATGGCTGCGGCTTTTGCGTAAATTATTTCGGTTATTCTTCTCTCCGTTTGTGAATCTGATTTTCAAAATAATCCTCTTTTAAAACACATGTAAAGACTTGAAATTATGAAGTAGGAAAAAAAAGCAAGCAAACGATCTGATTAAGACTGAGGTGACTAGCCGTTAATTTCAGAATTCTCAATCATATCGGTCCGCGCTTATCTCTCTCGGTGTGTGTGAGTGTGTGGTTTCTGTCAATTGAATTGGTTGTTTCATTGGTTTGCTCCAATCAAAAGCCAATGCGAATGAAATCCAACCGATTTCCACGATTGGCTGATGCTACGCTACTGTATGGCTTTCAAACAGTACATGCGCTCAACTTATGTATTTTCAAAACCAAAACAAAAATGTCAATAAATTTGGGATTCATACGCACATTGATACGATCGGAAAAAAGAAATATGCAAACGGCAGTTTAAAAAAAGATTTTTGTTTCTCATACGAATGAAGCCGACGAAATATCATCAAGTTTAGAATAAAATGGCCGCAAACTGTGCGAATATGCCACCGCACCACCTACTGATTAACGCGTATCAATGCCGATGGGAAGCGCAAAGCGAAGAAAACGACTGGCTCCTATTGATATTATGAACTGTGCGCCAACCTGATAACAGGACGCTGCTTCGTAAGTAGTATGGTGCAAAACATACACTGAATCGAAATGAAATCAAGCAATTGGTTGAACGACTAATTGGCGTCATGCTACTACACACAACAACAAAAAAAAACTTACTGCTCATCGTTTTGCAGTTTTCATAAACTCAATCAAGAAAAATCAATAAAAAAAATTATTATTTTTCATGCGAAAAAAAAATGTTCTGTGGTCATTGAACGATCGCTGATTCGGGCGCATCATACACACGAAAAAATTCGATTGAAAGTTAAGGCTTGCCACTGAATTCCAAAAGGATTTGCATACAGCATTGGATGCATTTGATGGGAACATTTCCTTGTGGCCTTCGATTCAATTCCATTTACGAAAATCTTGATTTCGGTTCTCACATACATAACAATCGAAGTACCGAAGAATTATGCAAATTTCCCCGATTATGCTCACAGTGTGTGTGTCTGCCTCTCCGTGTGTGTACCTTGTATCTCTGCGTTGTGTGTGGATTATCTTCAGCTTTCGCCACTTGACAGAATAAGTCAATTATAATTGTATGCCATTGAAATATTGTCAATTTTCATCAATCACATAAACAAACGCAAACACAGACCTTTTGTTTTATTGCCTCATTGCCTTATGTAGGCAATCTTAAGATTGGCACTGACAATGTGCGCTGTGATTGAAAATGGAACGCACCGGGGATGTGCTTTGTGGAGCGTGTTTGCAAACGGAGTGCAGTGCGGTTTTCTTCTGGTGAAGCGAAAAAAAAACGATGGAAAAAGCACACACAAAAGAACAGCAACAACAACAAAAAGGAATCAAGAAATGCATGTTTCACATCAAATATCACACGTATTGATAGGTGCCGGCGACATACATGCCATTGTCCACTTAATATAGCAAAAAAAGGGAGCAAACAAACAGAGAGTAACAATACTCAGCAATTCGAGATCATCGAGCACACACACAACAATCAAAAACAATTGCGACCACACCAAAAGTGGATGAAGTCTCTCTTTCGCCGTTTCTCTCTTCTTTCAGCGCGCACAACAAACGCGATCGGCGTGTGTGTCTTTTCTTCTCTCTCTCTCTCTCTCTCTCTCTCTCTCTCTCTCTCTCTCTTTCTGTCTTTGTATAATTCACTTTTTGCTACATCCGAACCATGTTCGGTTTCCTTTTCGGCCGTGTTTTGCTGTGATTGCTCCCGTTGGTCCCGCCATTTGACGGGAGTAAATTATAGTATTAAAAAAAACGAAAAGGCATTACATTTTGAAATTGATTCGGCATCCCAGCACACATATACAGCGAGAAAAAAAAGAACAATGTGAACCAAAGAACGGCAACAAAGTCGAGCAAATCAACACACAGGCACAGGCACAGGCACAGGCACAGGCACTGGCACATGGGCCAAAATGGCACGCATAGCACAGTGTATCGATGCAAAATCATTGAACATTGTTGTTGTTACCAAAGTCAAACATTCGTATTTATCGCATTGTTAGAGTGAATTTTTAACTTCACCAAATAAAGAGTTGCCACAGCCATGCTCAAGTGGCAGCGCACAACAACCAATTCCGAAAATCATATTTATTGCTTTTTGTGCAGTGAATGCCAGAGCGGAGCATACAAAAACAGAGCACACATACGAGGCACATGCTCAAATGGTAATATGAGACCGAAACAAATGCGAACCGTCCAACCAATGCCATCATACAATACCAGAGGAGAGGCTCCTTTGGAAACAGGAAAAGAAATTGAAAACAATTGTTTCCTTCACTCGATTAGTTCTTAATTCTTACCAACAATATGCCGGGCATTTGACTTCGAAACCTTAAAGACTTCTTGGCGAAATTGAATTCACATTTGGAAAAAAATATTGTTTTAATAGGAGCACAACTAAGAAAACAAAGAATAAAATTATTGCAATAATAACAAACAGAATAACAATCGGTTTTCCATTTAACATGGGCAAATGTTAACATTCGTATTTGTTGAGTTGAAATGTCGTGATCTATTGAATTCTGCCTATGGAATGGCTAATTAATTCTAGTTTCGAATGAAAGAGAACTTTTGATTGTAATTTGCTTGCAACTTTCTTCTCTTTGCTACGACTTGCATATCTATATATTCAAAACCAAATTCGATTCATCTACAGAAAAAAGGCGGGTTTTGTCTTCATTTTTGTTTGAAAAGTTTTTTTTTGAGAGTTTAAAGATTTTGAATTATATATTTGAATATGACCTATTCAGATATGGCCATGAAAAATCCACCAAGATAAAACCATTTTCTGTGAGCTTATTCATTCTTTTTCCATTATTGAATGGGATATCTTGAAATAGTCGCTTCATTTCTAATGGCTATTAACCCTAAGTGAAGGGGTATTTTTTTCAATTCTATTCTAGCAACTGATTACGCTCCAAATTATTCAATGTCAGTTATAGGGTGTTCGTTGAATACCTTTGAAACACTCTCAAGTCAAATTCCCACGATGTCTAATAATACAATATTTCTGTGATGCTTCTGCATTTATCTCCGATTCTTTTGCTCGATGTTTCTCTCTGTCTCCCACCTCATACTCGATCATTGTTTTGCTATATACAATTGTTATTGTGTGTTTTGGTTGTTGCTGTTCATTTTTTTTTCTCTTTCTCTTTATCTCCATGTTTTTCGTTGTGCCTCGGTTTTATTTCGTTGTTGATTTTTTTTCACTTATTTATTGGAATGTCGCATTCGTTTTATTTTTACTGTGTGGTTCAACGTCATCTTGTGTGTCTGTTCGGTTGGCTGTTGGTTGTTGGTTGTTGCTGTTGTTGTTGTGAATGTGCAGTGGTGCACTCGCGCACTTCTGAATTTACTTTGTTCTTTTATTGCTATCATCATTACTTCTTATTATTGTTATTTGTTCGTTGAATTCATTGTTAACTAGCTCTTGCGAATAGTCAAAACAATTTGGATTTTCCGTTTTTTTCGTTGTTCGTTCCATTCTCCTGAAAATCGTATTCGATTTGGCTTGGTTTGCTTTTTTGGATCACGAGAAAGAGAAAATTATAACACAACCATGAAAAAGGTAATCATTTACATATCGTTGAAATTCATCTTCGTCCGCGCACCGCGCTTGCACACTGTGATGATATTGTGTGTGTGTGTGTGATTTCCGAGTATGCGCTTAATGCCGAGTTCATTTCATAATAACAGTTAGACATTCTCCTTGTTACACTCGACTTGCAAATTGATATGATGACACTATAAGAGTCACACTTCCACCCGCGTAAACAAACAAAGAACAACAACAACCGCAGCAACGGCATCTTAATAAAAATGCATTAATTTAATGGACTTTTTGCTTGCAATTGCAATGCGAAAAATTGCATTTATTTGCAAGCCGCCAGCATCAATAGTGGGAAAAATTGTAGGTGATTCCCTTGTCACACAATCACTCAATTGTTTTGTATTTTGCTTACGCTTTGCCCGGCCTTTTATTCTTGGCGGGATTTTTGTGCTAACGTCAACGAAAATGTACACGTTCCACTCTTGGTTCACGGGAATGAGCGACACATTCATTAGGCTTTTTAACATAATGTGCATTTAATCAAAGCCATTCTTCTTTTAAATCATCCACATTGTTGTGAATCACTTGTGAATTGATAACAATTGTATAGAGACGAGCATAATGAGAATCGCATTTTTATTAGTTTTATCAAAAATTCAACTTTTTTCATGTGGATGAAGCCAATTTTAACGAAATTAACTCGAGAAGAATACAAATGATCCAAATCCATCACAGACATCTAGTATTAAACTAATCATTCCATTAAAATGATCCACCACAAATTGTTATATCATTTCACTGACGACGACGACGACGACGACCAATCATCTGTCTAACGGATTGTGTAATTATGCGATCGACAGCGGCCGATAAAGTTCAGCTTGTTATTTTGGAATATCATCGTTTTCGGAACGAACTTCGGACCACTATGTGAAATGAAACCAATCCCAATACATTGGCCCTGTCAATTGCTCTCTCTCTCTCTCTCCCATTCCATTGTGTTTGAACTAGTGCGCAATTGAACGATCACCTGAAATAAAAATCAAAATATCAACGTGAATAATAAATCGTTTTGTTCTTTTTTTTCCGAGCTGAAGCCAAGAAGAATTCAAATCGGAATAAGAAGAACGAGAGAAAATGATAGATTGGCTCAATCGAAATTGAAGCCCATCAATATGCGATTAAACTAGTGCACGCAGTTCCAAAATCAAATATTTAACTTCGAGAGATGAAAAAACACAAATGGTATTTCTCTCATTTCAAAAAAAAAAATGTTCCGAATTCCATGATGACATTGCAATATATCGAAACGTTTATTTTATTGTTTGAAAGGCCGCTTCAAAAAGAGAGGAGAAGAGTTTTTTTTCTGTGTTCGAATGATCAATTCCCAAATCGGAAATCACACAAAAATAAATCACACAAAATTGAGCATGACTCCCATGCGACTAACCAGAGAGATGTAACCATAGGCAACCACATCTTCTGAATTCCAAATGGGAAATCACATGAGAAAACCATCCAAATTAAAGCCATGAAATATAGAATCATAAAATGAGTTGAAGTTTTTTTTATTTCGATTCAGAAATCAGAACGTGAAACGGACAACAGCAACGAAACAGTGTGCGCACACACACACACATTTTGAAAATTTAGCATTTTCAATGAGCACAAACAATGGGGCAATCGTAAATTTATCATACGATACCGTTGCATTTGCATTCACTTTATAACAATTTACATATGCGTTGCGTAACTATTGTGCTTATCTTTGCAAGTAGTTGTACTGTGTGTTGGCCCAAACGAAAAAAAAAATGAAAAAAAGAATTATTCGCCGCCGCGCAAATAAATGTTCTTCTGGTGCACACAATTCGAGCAATCGCTCGCGCGCGCCCTTCCACTTCTTTTTTTCTGCACTCATTCATTCCGTTTGTTTGTTTGTACCCAAAATAAATTGTGCAGACGCGAATAGTGCAAAAACAAATTTATAAATGTTATTTAGATAAATTACAATGAGAGCGCACCGGAATGACTGTGTTTGTGCTTACCAAGTGCAACTTTCGATCCGATTATTCATGCCCATTGGCACTGTGTGTGCAAATAAAAGTGCATTAAAAATTATGGTTTTCTTTGTGGTTCGTGAAATGAACGGCGAAAAATATAACACATAGGCTAGTTCTGGATTTCTCAACCATTTTCTGTTTTCTTCGTTTGTTGTGTATCTACGAGTCATTTTTTTTTGTTTGCGGTCCGTTCTCCCTCGCAGTTTTTTTTTATCTTGCTTTTTCGGTTTGTTAAATTGCAAACTTGCATTGTTCAATCGTTATGTAATGTGTGCACACTGCACAAGCACACACACACATGGTGAAAAATTGTATTTGGCCCGGCACAATACTCATGACTATTAAAGAAAGTTACCGTAGCATTTTAAACGAAATAATGATGTGTGAACCGCATCGCGTCCGAATTGATGCGCGTCCAGGGAAAAGTGCAGCACAACGGTCTCTTTCACACCCATCAGTGAAGCGCGTTTAAGGGCAACGAGCGATGTGGAAATTTTATGAAATAATTCTCTCGTTTTTTTTTTCGATTTGTTCGCAATGAACCAAATTGATGCTAAATGATTCAATGACATTTAGTTTTGTCTGCCTGTCCTGTCGGCATTCAGTTGATTCTATAGAGAAGAAAAAAACATTTTACCAACAAATCGATGGCAACTAACAACAACAAAAATGGAATTTGGTCGACAACCCAAATTCAATATGCATACGTATCTGTAATGACTGAAAAGATAATGCAGTAAAAGCCACACTCAAAGAGCATTAAAATTTGTTCGACAATAAAAAAAACGAAATGGTGCGCATGTTAGCTAGTAGCCGCTGAGTACAATTGCTCTTTCTCGCTCTCTCGCTCTCGCCATTGGCTTTAATATGGGCTCTCCATTGCACAATTTATATAATTGGCATTAATGGTTATTGTTTCGATTTGATATTTGCCTATTGTGTTATTTGATTTCGGCATTCGTGTCTCCCTCTGTGATAATTTGTTTATGGTACACTTTGTAATATATATATATTCTGTCGATGGTTTTTCGGACAATGGGACGATGGGACGATGTCGTGTGCCAACGGCTCAGCTAAACAGAATAGAATGTGTAATTGTTTTTTAACGACGTACATATTGTTTCATATCAATAAAACCATATAAAAAATCATGATTTCTTGTTTCTCCATTGCGTGGGTGTTTTGTCTATACAATGGGATCATATAATATACACATAAATCTGCTTTCACTGGTCACCTCAGGTGTGGTGGTGATACAATTTTATGTGATGAACAATTTCTGCTATCAGTTAGAACTTTAGAACAACAACAACAAGATAATAATGTATGTAAAATGAATCAAATCTCTCGCGCTGCACCAGTTCAGTGTGAGGTCAATGGCGTTTCCCAAGACACAAAATTAGTGTTTATCGATATATATTTTGTTGATGATGCCCATTTTATGTAATATCCTGGCGCTGTATCTCTTCAACGGCATGTAATATTCATGGATCAGACGAAATACATTTTCCTTTTTTCCTTTATTCAATATTCTTGTTCGTATCGAAATCGTGCGCGAGCGCCCTCGCGCGCGGTCAAGAGAAGTACGTGTGTTTAAATCGATTTCACTTTTGTTCGGCTCGAGAGTTTATGGTCAAAAGGTGGTATTTATCAGAATTGGAGCAAAGAATGGAGAGAAAAAAAGGAAACAAGCGAAAGTTAAGCCCTCTCTGGCTGCATCGATTTCAATCCGTTTGCCGTTATCGATCAATATTCGTCTCTCTGCTTTATTTTGTTGTGTTTTTTTTTCTCTCGTTTGGTAATTTTCAGTAGGCTCAATCTTTTAATTTCACATACCGTATGTTGAACCTGATAATGTGGTGATACCAATGGAAAAACCTAAAATCAAATTGCGTTTCTTCTGGCGAACGACGGCGTGAAAGAGCCAACCGAAGAACCAAAATAAAAATCACTTTCGGTTAAATGAGATTTTTATATTCGATTCTAATAAACTACTTTGTTTTACCTGCCGATGAGACCTGGGCCAACGGATAATGTGAGACTGTATTTTGCATTGATAATTACAATGTTTTGGCTGCGAACAAAAATTGTTAATTTAAGCCCTGTTAAGAAGAACGATGAAAAATAATAACTAAAATAAATTAATTTTTTCATCATATTTCTCACGGTGTTCAATAATAATAATAAACAGCCCAACCGAAAGGATGAAAAAGAAATCAAGCTTTCTCACAACATCAAGCAACGATTATTAGTATTTGTCGCTGCCCTATGACGCGCACAGCATACACATCAAAACTCCCCAAAATGAATATTTAAGTTGCTTCATTTAGAATCGAATTCGACTGCGCGCGTTCAGTGATGTGGTAATATATGTATTTTCAGATTTACCTATTCAATCTATATCCATTTGCAGACGCGTTAAATTCGATTCGTTATTATTTATATAAAAGTGGTTTGATTCTAATCAAATTACATTTGGATTTATTCAAGATTGCCACATTTAATGCCAACAACTGTCTTTTTCACTCTCTCTCTCTCTCTCTCTCTCTCTCTCTCTCTCTCTCTCTCTCTCTCTTGCTCCCTCTTACTCCCTCTTACTCCCTCTTGCTGCTTGTCAGTTGTGCGTGTAAATTGTTTGTGTATATTTTTTCCTCTACTACGTAATGTCTAGAGTCGCGACGCGCATATTCTCTGGTGATTGTTATCCATTCGATCGAAATCATCAGTAATGTTTTGAAATCCGTTTTGTGTGTTTTTCTTTTTCTGCTGCTGCTGCTTCGGCTTCCATCACACACATTCACTGACTAAAATCGCTAGTGAAGGGTGCAATCGACCAATAGAGTCACATTTGGCAAAGGAAAATCATGCGCACCACCATAGCTCTCCATTACACAAGCAAAAAAAACAGCGGTTGAAAATAAATGGAGCCGATAAATTGACAAAACAAATAACACCAATGTCGCTGCTTCATCTAGATTGCAAAGATGCAACCCCAGCTATGTCATTCACACACACACACAACACCCGAACCGACACGAACTCACAACGAAGCGATGAGATTTTTGCCGATGGAAAATATCGATTTGTTTTGTCTAAACTCAGGCGAAATGACATGAACGCAGCGAAATGGCACTAAACTGTACGTCACTTGTACAGATGGCAAACGATTTATTTTCCAATATTTTTGAATAGAAATGGATTTTCTGTTCAGAAATGTTTGGGCAAAGAATAGTTTGGCGTCATGCCTTCAAGAAGAGCAACCACGCCTTAAAATCATGAGCCTTTTTGCCACCCTAAAATTCACCTTAAACTCTGTGATTTATGAACCCGTTTCGGTTTTTTTTTCTCGTTGATGAAAGTAAAGCATAATCCTATTTTTAGCCATTCCATGTTCATATTATCACATCGACATAAACAATTTACCTTTCGTGACAAATGCACGGCATTGGCCATAAGAAAGATACTCTCTCTCTCTCTCTCCCTCGATGTGTGTACGTGTGCATTGCATATATCCACAAATAAATAATTTATCAGAAACATTTTTGTTTTCTGTTTCCATTTTTTACTGAGACAATCATAAAACATTCATTTTTATCTTTATGTTACTGATTATCTTCGTGTCATTGTGTCCAATAAAATCGTGTCTGTGTCTATCATAAACCGCTAATTACTTGACCCATTCGATGGTTTTATTTCCATTTTACTTCAGTTTTTTTTCTCTGCCCTAGTGCAAAAGAATACGTTGCACTGAATAAAATGTCATTTTGTATGTATTGTGTCCAATGTACTACGGCTCCTGTTGCTGGTCACTCTCTCTCTGTGTCTGTGTCCATACCAAGCGGCAGCAACTTTGTATGCTTCATTTTTGTTGTATTATATTTTTCGTTAGGAATAATTTATTTTGAGCCGCTACAACATCTCACAGGTCGCTCGTACACATACATACCAAACAACCAGAAACTGTATCACTCGAAATGAATAGCAAACATTTATTTCAATTTTCTCTATTTGTCTCTCGTACTCGGTAATTTTCTATTCGTTTTGCCTTCGCATTGCGTTATTTGCGTGGTTCTCATTTCGTTTCATTCATCGTTGAACCTCTTTTTCCTCTTCTTTTTCCTCTCTCTATGTGCTAGCATTCACGTATATACTGCGTCGTCCATTCGGGTGACGGTGTATGCGTATATTGAGATTGTGTGCATAATTTAAATGACATATTCTTCATTAGAGCGGCGTGTGTAGTGTGAGTACAGTATTCTATTCTGACGGCATTCACCACGGTGAGGCAAGAAGAGTGAGCGAGTGAGCGACAGTGTGGTGCACACGGAGTCGGAATGTAAAATAATGATGATGACGATGGCTGTAAAATCGAATGGTCTTTGCGGTGCGCACTGTGACACGGTGTACACAACATTTTTTTTTTATGATTATTTCGCTTCCAACGAATCGTTTACTTATTATTATTTTTCATGAGTCGTTACACATAAGTAAGCACAAAGACACTCGCACACATGGTGTATATATACACAAACATACAAAAATGTCATAAAACGATACCTTTTATTGAATATATATGACATAAAAAATACTTCACATTCGATAGAAGAAGAAAAATGGGTGATTTTCTATTGCTGTGTGTGTGTGTGTGCATGTCATTTGCTTGGTTGTAGTTCGGCAATGGACGTAAGTTCTCTATATATTTCGCTTTCTATTTGTGTGTCCTCTATAGCAACCGATTGAGGTGTAAACAAAGACATTTTCGAAACACCATTCTTATGTTTTGGCCACTCCAAAAAGAGCGCTCAAGAGGGAGTGAGAGAGAGAGAGAGAGCGAGAGTGAAAGAGACACATAGAAATTAGAAAAACCACAAGGGAATCATTAAAAAAATGGGTCGGCAAATTGATTCTATTCTATGTTTTCTATCCATTTGTTCGTTGCTTTTCGACACAAAGTTTCACGCCGAAATCGCTTTAGTTGCATAATGATTTTATCGAAAGGGATCTTTCAATGTGAATGACAACAGTTTTGATAGCTGTGCATGTCAATGCACATCGACAAGAGGAATTAAAAAAAAATGAACCGAATAAAAAAGGAACTGAAATGGTAACTTTCCCCATAATAAGCACAATTAATTGAATAAAATGCGGAAGATCATCTTTTTATCGCTAAATAAGATCGTCTATCCAATAAAGGCGCATATGGCAGCTGCTCATTAAATGCACCTCAGCTGAACGACATTTTTTTCCATCGATTCGATCCTGTGTGTGTGTGTGTGTATGCGCATTGCACTGTATTAGTGGTCGTTTCTGCAATTTCCACAACAATTAGAAAATCAAACAGCAAACAAACAATCAAATGGATTTGCAATCACGCACCAATAAATCGAATGCACTCTCTCTCTCTCTCTCAATCAAACGATTGTCATCTTCAATAATCGGATTAGTTTATTTTTCAATTTCGAAAAAAATGTGCCAATTTCGGTTTGCATTGCTCATTGTGTCTCGACAGTTTCACAACAAATATCACATTCGATCCATCTTGCACATTTTGATACTTTTGCTTTCGTCTTCTCGTGCATACAATGGGCTGCAAAATCATCTATCTGCCAAAAAAACCCTCAGAAGTGCAGCAAGCAAATAAAAATGTTAACGTTGCACAAGAAAAATGATTTGTCGCATGTGGCGGTGTGTTGTGCATGCAAACGGCTTCCACTCCACTCAAGAATGTTGATGTGTCTACGTTGGAGTGAATCAGCATGCTTCCATTGGATCATTTATTTTTCAAAATGAACACAGCACAACGCAAAAACAAAACAGCTAAAAAGTAATGTACAGTTTCATTCGCGCTCTGTTTGTCGAATGCGAAAAACCTATGGAAACGCATACATCTGCACAGATTCTTTGAATTAGAATTTATGAATGCCCATTTGGTGGACAGTACACCGATATAAACGACTAATATTAACAATAATCATTCATTGTGGCCTTCTGGAAGCAGACACACTCGATTGAGATGTGTTTAAATACAAAACATAAGACTGTGTGTGGGTGTCGCCGCTTCTCTTTTACTTGCCTCTCTTTGCGTTCGCTTCTTCAACCGGCCGAAATCATTTCACATGGAATGGAATTTCGAATGTATATATTCAAGTGATTTGATTCGAAGTAACTATACAATAAAAATGAGAAGAAAATTAAAAGTGATGTGTTTGTAATGTTTAAACAAATGAATTTTGACCAAAAACGACATGTTACGCATATTCGCTTTGGGCGCGTTATTCTCGTCGTTCAACTCGCTCTATGCTCTTCGCGCGGCCGTTTCTTCAACGTGAATAATTTGAAATTAATACATTGTGACCGGGCAAGTGTGGTCGAGAATGAGTCGATAAATGTCCAAAGCACCGAGAAGAAGCACGATATATGTGGATATAACATTCTTGTTTCGTTTTTTTTTTCTCTATAAAATGGGATTGCCTACACGCGTAAAAGTGTAAAAGTAACACTCTAGACTACCGGATAAAATATGCAGAATGACAACAATGTCTAAGAAAATGCGTAGAAAAACTAGCAACGCAATCGGAAAGAAGTGTCCCGGCAATGCCGGTTTAGCTGTTCGTCTCTTTCCCATTTTGTTTTGCATACGATCCGCACTCACGCGCCAATTTATCAACTGTCAAATTACAAATGCAACGCTTGAACTGTCACAGTCAATTAATTTCAAGTCCTGTTCGTTTTCGTACAAATACACACGATCTGCAATATTGATTCGAACAACACAAACAAGTAACATTTCATATGTTCAACGAATTTCGTGTGCAAAGAGGAAGCAAAAAAACATCACATTGCTGCAGCGAAGAAGAGAAATCCTTTGCAAAACTCACAGATCGATTTCATTCATAAAACTTCACTTTTTTCGCTACGTGTAGATTTTCTGCGCACATTCTGCATGGACAATTTATCAGGAACAATTGATTGTTTGTTCAACGTCTCCATTTTTCTGGTGCGCCACAGGTAGAAAAAAACGTTGTTTGGTTTTTTCCTTTGCAAATGCCCATTCGAAGAGATTAATGAAACAAATGACATTATTTTGTGGCCATTGACACCAATCCGGACCAGACGCATCTCAATTTTTAAAACAAACGCATCAATGGATCCTTAAATACGTAATCAATAACTGGCACTCATTAAAAACGACAACACCATTGCGTTGTAAGGCAGTGCAGCTCTTCTTCGTCGTCGTCGTCTTCTTCATTTTTTTTGTCATCATTGTGACTTTTCTGCGCCAATCAAAATCATTTATATTCAACTTCACTTTCATCATTGCATTCCCTGACAATTGATGCATTTTTTCAGGAGAGATAGAGAAAAAGAATTTCTCGGTTCAATTGAGATCATCCATCTATGTCATATGCAGTGACATTCATATTTGGAACTTAATTGATCGAAATGTGTCCAATGATGGAAAGAGAGACAGAATGACACAGAGAAAGAGTAACGATTCCAAAAAAAAACGAAGGGAAATAAACCTCAAACGAATGGACAAGTGTTCGCCGGGATTGTGCTTAGCAGAGTGCGACTGTTGCATTTCTGATGGTTCTTCGTTTTCTCTCTTTCTTTATATTCGAAATGATTTGTTTGTATACAAAAACTTCTGAAAAAAATGCTCCATCAATGACCAAACAACATCTTGACTCGAACTAAGAAAAAGAAAAAATCATGCCCAAAACGAACATACATATCTTAATTTGAACAGAATGAAAGGTGAAAAAAACGATGAAATTCAAAAAGAAAATTTTAAACATTGGAAGCACAACAATAGAATTATTAGACCCATTCAGATTTCAAACACCAATTGAAAATGAACAGAAACACACACACACACACACAGGCATCATCTGAGAAGAATTACGTTTTAATAAGAAGTGAAATTGGCTTTTAAAATGCAATTAATTGCAAGTCATGCTCTTTTATAGTCGGTCAAGATTCTTAACATCGAGGCACACAAGCATGGTATATGTGGAAAAACGGTTAGATTTTTGGCTTTTTTTCTCTTTAACCAAACCGATTCAAGCGATTATTATATGATTAAGATGGTTTTGTTTAGTGCATAAGATTTGAAACCCGCTTGAAAGACGTTTGGCAATTACCCACTCGGTTTTCTTTTCTCTTCCCCTTCCTTTCAACCTACTGTTACAGTCATTGCAAAGTGCAGCCCGACGTGCAGGAACCTCATGCGCCAACTGCAAAACGACCACAACAACCCTTTGGAGACGGAATCAAAGTGGTGAACCAGTATGCAATGCCTGCGGACTATACTATAAACTACACAATGTAAGTACAATTCAAATTTCATTTTTAACCGATACATCTTTGTGCAAATTGATCCCTTTGGTTTTCCGAAACTCATCCATCTCGCCATGCGTATGAAATGAGCAACAACGGCGGAAGAAAAAAAAATAGAAACAAACAAAAATTACACAGACTTTGAGCAGATAAACATCGAAATGAACACATAAATATTTCAACGGCTTTTCACGCGATCGATTTCTAGTAACTTTGCATTTATATTCCATTTCTGAGCAACGACGACGGCGTTCAGTGCAATGCCAAATCCATGTTATATTTTTATATTGTAATTTAATGAAGAATTAAAATAGTGAGCCTTATCTGTTACGCGTTGATCGTCCGTATATAGCCGGCACTTGCCCTTGCAAATTTATCGTGTCGCACATCGTTGCGTAATCGAAAATGCGATGCGAATTAAACCGGCAAACAACATTCCCTTATCTACACCAAAACATACGCTCGGAACATTCATATCGCAAACATTCAGCCGAACTCACTCTATTTAAACACAAATGAACAGAGTGGAGACACGACGAGAGGAGAAGAACAAAAAAAAGAAAGCATAAATTGAATACAATTTAAATTGTGCAAAAACATCACATTTAGGGTGTTCCTTGTGTCGATTCAACTAAGATAAATGTTCAAAGAAGTCGAGCTAATGTGAAACGGAAGCAGTTACATTGTAGCCAAACACTCAATGACCACTTGCGATTGCACCCAGTTTTCGACACGACCGACAAGCCAAACACACAGTGTTTGATATTATTTTGGTGTGCAAGTTAACTTAAATACATTGAATATCCGTTTTCCCTTCATCAAATTCAAATGCAATGGGTTTGTGTGCTCTCTGATGCGTATGCTGATGAAATCATAAACTTATTCGCTACAGCTATCACTGTACGCCATCGTCAGAATCAAAAATGTGATATTCTATCGATACACGCACAATCTTTGCGTCAATATAGCCAAAGAAGGGGGATGCTGACGGCAGAAATAAACAGTAACAACAGGGCTATTTAACCAGTAATTGTGCTGTACAAATACGATGATCTGCAGCCAAATTTAGTATGTCACACTCGACGTGTGTCCCCCTCGTTTATTTTGATTTGCATCCCACGTTCCTCTCGGAATAACGTCATGAATATTCAATCGCCAGATTGAATGTGCAAGGAATAAGCTATGAATTATGATTGGGCAACGCATTTGCAACGACTAAACGGGAAAAGTGTCATGAGAAAACGCGCGCGAGACTTTCGGTCATTTGAACTAAGTCCCGCTTTTCATTCAACTAATTCGCTGAAAATTTATCGTTGATTTTGTTTTTCATCGCGTTTTCACATTTATTTAATTAGAACTGATTTCAGAAGTCGTGAACAAGCGATTAAAAGTCATGTGTGTGTGTGTGTGTGAGAGAGCGGGAATTAAATGCAGAACAACAGCAGCAAATACAGAGAAAAAAAATCGTTTAGTGTATAAATTCAGTGCACAGTTTGCGCAGCAGTTTGTCTTCTCTTCTCGGTTTGTCAGTTCTTAATGAGAATAATAAAAAATGTGCAATCAGCACGCACCTTTGATAGTAATGCAACTCCAACATTTGTCGGCTTCATCTTAACGGGTTTGCACGACAATCAATGGCTCATTGACACGGATTGCATGCTTTGTGCTATGAATGATTTTCTATGAAAATGAACCGAGCTCTACACTCTGGAGCGATCTCTTTAAACCTCATTACAACTTTCTGGTAGTGTGACTTCGGGATTACAACTTAAACCGAGTAAATACTATGAGATCGGATTATTTTAACTAATTCTTAGTTTATTGCTATCAATATCAATTTTTCAAAAGTTTAAATGGAATAAAAAAAAAAACTTTCGCTTGAGTGACAAACAATGTTTGTTTATGAAACACTGCGATGTACGCGGCGACTTTTTCACTTGAACAGAAAGAAGAATGTCCACAAATTCGATGATACACACGACGGTTTTTCTCGTCATTCAAAATGCGATGATGAAAAATGTTGAAATCGAGTCATTCATTTGCGTCGTCATTGGGTCTGGTTTATCTTGATCGGCTTGTGTCCAGGTCGAAAACCATCGGCAACCGAAATTCGCCGAAAATAGAAAGCAAAAATAAAACGCACGCATCGTCGTGCATCGTGACGCGATTGAGTTTTAACGAGAGCGTTAAAGTTGCCGCTTCTCTTTTTCTTTCCAAGTATATTAGCCGCATTCAAATCAACCATAAACAGGCCTAAACGAAAGAAAAAGAGAAGTAAATGTGTTGATATAATGGTTAAAAAAAATTGTGTTTCAAAAAAATAAAATTAATTAAAATTCAGCTAAGGATTTTCGAGAGCATTTTACGCGTGCGACATCACATAACTCATTGAGATTTTTCCGTTCATCAAAGTTTGTGAATGCAACCGAGAGAAACTGTGCAGAAACAGATACACACATCTTATCTTGTCATCAGACGAGATTCAATTCTTTTGATTGTGTTGATTTGTTGTCGGTCGTGTGCGAATACGAGCCGAAAAAATAACACACACACACACACCAACCGCAAAATTGCATACAATTATTTCTTCTCTTTCATCGTACTGAAGATGGCTCTCATGCCAACCGAGAGAGATGGATTCTATGCATGTCAATTTCGTAAACCAAACACACTCAGTCAAAAGGGGAAAAGAAGTGATGAGATTTAACTAATTAGAAGTTTATGCGATGAACCAAACACTGAATGTACCGGTATCAGTTTATCGCCATCGTTTGTACGGTCACGACAATTTTCTAAAGCGTATCAGATCAACAGCATTGATATGGCACAGACTTGGTTGAAACCATTCCACTGAACGACTGAAGAAAATTACTTTCAAACACTTTCAGTTTGCCTTTCGGTCCCAAGAAAAGTACATTTCCATTTTTAATCTGATTCGCAGGAAAATTCAGTTTTGAATATTAAAACACGACAAAATTTGGCTTCCAATTTTTGCAAGTAATGTTAATTAACGTTGAAATACTTTCAATTTCGGTGTGAACTGAATTTTCGTTGCAACTCAAGACGGAGGCGCCTTTCCTGTGAAGTTTGCATTTTAAGTAACAGTTTTGTTTTTTTTTGCTTCGTCGTCAGCTGTTTGTCACATGAAAAACTACTTGAAATCGATACTTCTTTATATTTGCCAGAGATTAGGATCAGGGGCAAACATTTGTTGCAACCATAAATTACATAGAACCAACATGTAATGACATAAAGAGCAAATGTAACCATTTTGATGGTTGTGATTCCTTCCGTTGCTCAAAAAAGCATCGAAACACACAAACAATGGCGAACAATACGAACAATGCAGTCAGCTTCTTAATGCGTTTGTATAATGCCATTGTCGGATAATTGATATTCTTGACAACAGGAGCGTTATTAATAGAACAGCTCGACGAAAAAGTGCACTCAACGGATTTTTTTTCCTCTTCTGAAAGCAAATTACCAAGCATCCAAACCATTTACCTGGATCAATTCAAAATTACATTGACAATATTTCACAACTATTAGCTACTTCCTGTAGACAACAATTGATCCCTGTCTTCGGTTGCATTTGACATTCTATCCCATTTGATCCTGTTTGGACAAAGTTTTAGCCCACATGGATGAATGCTAATTTGCCATAGTTTAAATGTGATACTTTTCGACTTAGACACAATTATGAAATCGATATAGTGCTTTAATTGGACAAATACACCACACTCGCCTAATCCTACCGTAGAATTCTTCTTTAAAACGTACAATTCTCGTTAATTTTGGAGTTCTGTTGAATTTTTTGCCACTGAATTTTAAAAGTTCAAACGATTTTACTGAAACAAAAAAAACAGTTTTCCCAAAAAATACTTCCAATTCATTTCCATGTTCAAATTCGCTGCGTCAACGACACTCCAATCACTGATCGAAGTGTAGTGCCCAAAAAGAGATATACACACACACGAAGTGTAACCAAATGGGCACCTTTAAAAAGAAATTGAAACCTCCGCATAGTTTGAAGCGCAGAGATTCCGAAATTTCTTGGAAATCGTTTCAATCATCTCTCTCTCTCTCGCTCGCTCGCTCATTTCAGAGTTGAAAAAATCTACTCACGTTTGCTCGTGTGCCTTGCAACGTGCATTTGGAAACAGATATATATATATATATGTATATATCCACAGCATACAAACAGCAAAATCCGTTGTTTTAAGGCCAGCATTTTTCCATCGATTCCAAGTATAGAAGTGCACTGGGCCCACAACATCGATAAAACCACAAACGGAATAAAAAAAAAACAATAAGGAGCAAACAGCCGATAAACAGAAATAAAATGAAAACTGCATAATCATGGTCATGCTTCATGCATATGCAGAGAAAATAGATACAAATTCGTCGTAAATATGTGTGTGTGCTGCATGCACTTTGGCTGGGCACATTGCCTTTCTTCGGAGTGTGTTCTTTTATTTCCAGTCGTGGTTCAAACTCTTTCAGGCCTCTGATCGACCAACAATCAGCCATGATTGTTTGAGTCGATTTGGAAAGTAATCGTCAACGATTGGTGTTTTGTTGAATTCGATTCCATCATTTAATTCTTAAAATGCGTGAAATGACCGTCGAACCAGCGTATAGGCATTCGCTACACCTTTTTTCCACTCATTATCGGCTTTGTTCTTCATTGGTAGTTGCTTTGGTCTTCAAATTAGTGTGTAACGTTCCGAAATTCGGCATAAACAAATTTGTTTGAATTTAGCCCCAAGTTAGTTAAGTGGCTCAATTGTTTTTCTTCCATGTTTGAAATGAGTCCAAAGAAAGTTGAACAATGAAGAGCAAATACTTTTTCTTCGCGTTTCGATTTATGACAGTTTATTTACAATTTGCGATTGAGATATCGCGCTCAATCGATGAGAACAATTTGGATGCCGCTATTTAATTGTCACTAGAAATCATCGTGCATTGTTACCCGTCTAGCGAACCGAACAAGAAAAAAAATCTCTTCTTCGAATGAATTGAGCAAGTAACACATGTTTCGTTATGCGATTAAAATCTCAATCGCAGATTTTTTTTCTGTTCTTCTGCCGTTGCCGTTGCTGTGTCTTTGTTTTGTTTTGTGTTTTCAACGCGCTGAGAACTCACTGCCTAATAAATGCTTATTTCTGTAAATGTTTCACCAAATCTAATCTTCAATACGTTGAACTTGGGAGACAGACAGAGAGTGCGAACTGCACAACCACACAGTAATCTCTGATTAAAATCTCTCACTTCAATTTATTTGCTGCGGGTTTTTGTACTCTCTCTCTCTCTCTCTCTCTCTCTTCTCTCTCTTCTCTTGCTAGAGCATTTCGCTTCAGTCAACGCGAGATCATTGTTGGGAATTGAGAATCCATTTATTGCCTTTTACGATGAATTTGCAAAAAAAATGGCTCAAATTAAATATAGTGATGCGTGCGGCGGTGAAACAACGCAAAACGCTCGATTTAGTCGAAAATTATACATTCAGCTGATATGGCATCATATTGAGTGTCAGTTCATTTGAGCTGAAAGTTATTGGAATTTTTCACATTTTCTTCTTCTTCTCCTCTAAAGCTGTGGCATTGGAATTGGGTTTACGCAGCTCATGGCAAGCGCCAGTTGAACGAAACGATACATTTCCTTCGGTTAATTTGTCGACAATATGATTGCTTTCTTTGTGAAATCAAAACCACATGTCAGAATTTCAATCTGTAACTTGAGCTACGATGAGTAGTTCCACATTTAAATGAAGAAGAAGGAAAAAAAACAAAACCACTTTGTTTCTTTTCGCAAAGTGAGCCTAATAAATAATTCTTTTGCATATCAAATCATTTGCCGCCCGCCTCATTCTGCGCTCACGCGCGTTCGCTACAATCAAAGCGCAAAATGCCGTTTGTACGCGCACTGCATATCATTCAGTGTGGCTAAAACAAAGGCCAGAGCAACGACAGCAGAACCAACAGCCACGAATAGCGAAGAGCAACAAAAAAAAATAAAATGAAACAAACCAAAGTAAATGACAGGAGAAGAGACGAACAGCGACAAACTACACATTTCTAAACCATTTAATAAACGAAATGTTAAATGATCTCTATCTTGGGATATTTTATGAAAAATGACCTTTTTTGTAAGCCCAATTCAGTCTCGTTGTGCATACATAAACATTGTTCATGCTTTATCGTGCCGTAGACTAAAAGCTAACAATAAAAAAAGTACATCGAATCATACACACTCAGACACAAAATGGAAGTGAGCAAGAGAGCGACACATACAGAAGAGAGAGAGAGAGAGAGAGAGAGAGAGAGAGAGTGAGACAGAAGTGACGATGTGACGAGCCGACGGTAACATACACACAGTTAATACACGTGATTCGTATGAATTCCTCGTTTTTATTTGCGTGTGCTCTTTTTTTCCTTCCTTTGAATTCGGCGTTTCATGAATGTGCGCTGTAATGTTATGAAGATAAGATTACAATAAATGTTTTCCACTGTTGTCACTCAATCGTGTGGAACAAAGCACACGCCAACGAAATAAATAATCATGAAAAAAAAAGAATGCAATGGAGTCTGAATGGAACGGCATAACACTAAAAATGAAACTGAAGAAGATGGAAATGATATGCTCTGCATTAAAAGTTTATGTGTTTTTCGCTACTTTCGAATCACACACGGATTAATTATGATTCTTGACCTTGCACATGATCTAACGCATCATCGAAACAAACAAACAACCGGTGTACTGATTTGTTATGTCTTTTTCTCTCTCTTTTGTTCTTATAGGTAAATCGACCACTGACCATGAAAAAGGAAGGAATCCAAACGCGAAATCGCAAACTATCATCGAAATCAAAGAAAAAGAAGGGAATGGCTGGTGGATGTTTGCCAATGGGTGGCCATTTGGGAATGAGCGATTTGATGAAGCCTTTAGACCCATCGAAAGCATTTTCCGGCGGCTTCCCCGGCTCAATGGGTAAGGATTGATTATATAATTTCAACGTAGACTAGTTTTCTTTAGGTTATAGACTAGGCTTATTTTTTCGTTTGAAAGTAATTTTCGTTTCTCTAATCAGTTGAAAACAAAGTCAAAGAAATACAATGTCATTACAATTTCAAATTACTTGAAAAACTCATTTTAATTTATTGTTTCTTTTCTTGTTTTTTTTTTTGTGGCAATGATTGAAATAGGTCAACATAGCCATCTATCTGGATCGTTGCATCCAGCACATGCGCATATGCACGGCGGTTGGTATGCCAGCGGAATGGGAGCACTTGGCGCTTCTAGCGGCTTACAAAGTGGTTTTTCATCAGGTGGACTTGGTGGTGGTGTAGTGCCTCATTCGCAATCGTATCATCTAATGGTAAGTAAATCGTTGAATTGCTTGTAATTGCTTTCCCATTAAAAACGCATTCTTGGAATGGAACATTTCTGGTTCCAATTTTCGTTTTTTAAACTTTTAAACAGCACTTATTCTGAATGTTCGCCTGTTTTGTTTTCGGTTCGTTTCTTGAAATAGGGTGCGACATGGGGACGTGACTACGCGTGATGGAACAACTATGAGGCGGAAAATTTCTAAACTACATGAAGATTGAATTGAGAGATCATCTGTCAAATGTGTACAAAATAAAATGGAAAACAAGAAAGAGAAAAAAGAAAATTTAAAGACTTCAAAACATGATTCAACTGTGAAAATTGTGGAATTTGACATTTTTTCGCTATATTCGACGGCAACAACTTTTCATTTTCACATACATCGATCCAGACTACAAATGACTACCAAACAAATTGGACACGAGCGATTTGAAGGTGAAGTAAGTACATTACACATACTGACAACAAAATCCAACGCACAACACATTTGAATTGATTCACGGCCAAGAAATCATTTTTTGATTCAAAAAATAAACGCATTTACTTTGTAACGGATTTGGTCATTCATTTCGGAAGCGAATAACAAACAAAAAACAGTAAACAAAGTCGATTAAAAGAGACGTTAAATTGCTCAATAATTCCTTCTTCGTTTTTCGTTTTAATTTGATGTGCAATCTTATCGTTTTTTCTATTGTGTAAAGCATTACTTTTAGAATTGTCAATCAGATACAATCGTTTTGATCATTCGAACGTACTGATGATACAAAATATTTATGATAAGTTTTGCTGAATTGATTTTTCGGTAGAGTTCAGGCAAGAAATCGGGCCCATCAGTTGCCATATATATAAAACAAAAGAAGAGAAAAAAAACACACGTCCAACGTTTCGTGCGACTTTCGTGCGCAAATCAATGCATTGAAAGTGGCAAAAAAAACAATAAAAAGATTGTGAACCATTTTTTTTTTACAAAAAAATCGAAAATGAAACATTTTAAATGGAAAAATCTGGGCAAAATGCACCATCCAAAAAGCTCATAGCTAGACGTTCACCACCCAAATTCACAATACAAGTAGCGAGAAAATGCGTGGTGGTGAGCATTTTTAGCCCATGATTTAGGTCATAATTGTATAAAAAAAAACAACCTTTTATATTTTTTAGCGTAAATTGTAAGGATATTCATAGATACGTAGTTCATAGACTGTAAGCAAAACATGGAGTGGCAAAGCAAAGAGAAAAGCAAACAAGAAGAAAAAACAAAACGTGTACATAATACATAAAACAATCTAGAAGTTTTATCGGCTTGAATGTCAAATGGCAGAAAGATACATGAACTTTTCGAGAAGAAGAAAAATTGCGCTAATTATAAGACGAGATCTTCAAAATAACAAAGCATTTTTTTCTGTTTGTTTATTTCGTTCAATCTAAAACAAATTAATCTGTAGATAAGAAATGAGAGAAAAAAAAAAGTTTAAAATAAACGTCTTTAGTGGTCAATAAACGTCATGTAAATTAATCTAAACATATATTCAAAATGATTTCAACAATTTCACATAGATTTTAGACAAAAACACACACACACACAAACAAACACATTCAAGCAGATGATGCGATCGATGATTAATCGCTGTTTAAATGCGTTAATTAAGGAGAATATTAAGAGAAAATTAATGAACGAGACAGAAAGAAAAAATCAGCATTAGTTTATAAAACCTTATCTAAAGAAATTTTAGTGAGCAAATTAAGATGTCTAAATGTTTTCACAAGAATAAAATAATAAATTACAACAAAAATATACAAAAAAAAACAAACTTTCATTTTGTCTGTGGTTTGTTTGATTTGTCGTACATGTTCTCGCATTCGCGCACAATCCCCTTCCTCCTCCTCCCAATTCTAACCTCCCCCCTATTAACTATTGAGCGATTATTTAATTGTGTATATTTTAAATGAATCATATAAACGACGAAGTATTATTAATGCTATACTATATGATGAGCTAACATTTGGAGCTGTTTTGATGTGTAAAACAATGTGCTTCTGGATAGCTACAAAATTAGAATCACTGTAAAAACAAATTACGCTAAAAAAAGCACATCAGAAAACCCAGATATTGAATGTTTTACTCTAGTAACAAAATAATAGCAATTATATGTACTGTATAGTGAGTAACAATTCTTGGATATGATGATGACAGACAAATTGTATCGAAACCTTAAGACACAATTGAACAATTTAAAATATGAAATATAAATTAATTATAATAAATAATTCAATTCAATTTGTGTTTTCTTTCATTTGTTTGCTGCGTTCATTTCAGATCGAAAAGAGTGACTTTGGTTTCAGATTGGTGAGGCTGTCTCATTGAAAGTTCTGATAAAAGTTAACTTTTGGTGAATCTTCGATTCTTCAACTTTTCAGCATGATTCAGTTCATCTACGTGGGCTTTTAACTTTTAGTTCCCCATTTCTTGTCACACAAAGGTAAGAAAGTATCCAAAAAGTAAAGAGCAGAAGTCTATCTTTCAGGGTGAAGTCTCCTTGAGCTGAAGATATGTTTAAACTTATCAATTTGTATTCAAAATCTTTTCAATAACACGATTCAAAATGCCATAAAAATTACCAAAAGCCAACACGTTTCCCTATCTTTGACTCTTCTGCATTTTTTTGTCTTTCATGACCGATGGAAATTTTTCCTTTACAAATCTAAAAACTCGCAGGAGTTTCACTCTGGATTTCACTATGAGCTGCTCAGATTACATTCAGCAGGAGTCGAATAATTCCGATTTGCTTAATCAAGTGGAAAAAGCCATAGTGGACAAAGGGTTCCGGCACTGAGCGGACATACCAATGAAAATCAACCAGCAACAATACATATTTAGAACTCATGAGCTGATATATAAAAGGTTAAAATTCAATTTACAATAAATTTAACGTTTTTCCCCACCAACAAATTCCGGTGTACTCTTCTGGAAGAGAATTTTCTACGGAGAAAAAAATTGGCAGTTGTCCCTCAGTCATTCGCTTAACGGGTAGATTACGTTCGATGGATTTTTATTATGATTGCGAATGTGTATAAGAAGATTTGTTTTGATTTATTCTCTGCCACATTGACCATTTGACTGTGTGACGTTGGTCATAGGAGAACCCTTTTTTTTCTTGTATATCGTAGCATTGATGTGTGAAAGTTGATTCTGAAGAATCATATTCACCGATAAGTCTTTAATCAACCCTCTCAAATTCACTTTATTATATAGAAAAATTGACAAAAATCACTTCATGAGATAAATTTGGTCGCACAAATGTGCGGTAGCCACTGAATCACACTCTGCAAACGCAAATCCCAATCGTAATCGACCAAATGAATTGTTATCGATTATTATATTCGAAAAACAATTTAAAGTTAATGACATGAGAAATTTTCCATCAAAGCAAATAATCGAATCGTGGGTGTGTGTGTGCGTGCAGCGCATGAGATAAAGACCATGCATCAATCGCTTCGAATTGAAATTGACAATTTTATGCCGAACATTTTGAATAAAAACAAGTTGTGCCAACATACTACCCTTGTTGTGCTATTATGAAATTATTTCGCTTTAGAAGAATAAATCGCAAGGTCATTTTACAGTGTGCACAAGTGAATGATCCCCAATTTTTATATGATATTTTGTATTTTATGGTCTTTGTTGCTTCGTTTAGTACGAATTGATTCTTTATGTTGTTGAAGAGACATATCATTGGATAAAAATCGAAAATAAATGGGATGCCTTTAATTAGATCTTCATAATATCCAACCAGATTTCATATTCAGAGAGAGTCTCTCTGCTCAGTTCGGAAGTGAAGTTTTAGTTCAATTTAAACATTTGCATGTGTTATCCACGAAAAAATTATCCACTGAAGTTGAACAATTAAAAATTATATGAACAAAACAGAACTTAATTTGTTAAAGTGTTATTTCTGACATTTAGCGGCAAAAAGTTTCCCATATGAAACCGACAGCATTCACGATCAAAACCGCTATATGAAAAGAATTCGTTAAAACACTAGTGAAAAACGTGCATTTATTCTTTTTTCACTACAATCATTTATTTAAATTGAAGGCTCAAGCACAGACAAATAAATTAAAGACTCAAAATGGAAATGAAGTGCAGTGCCAGGTTTTACGTCAATCAAACGTTCAAATCACCTGTTTAATAATAAAACTTCACTCACAAAAATGAAAAATGGTTTAATTTAAAGTGCAATTTGCACGTGGTTTTTTAATGAAGCGATCGTGTGGTGTTATTATAGTGAAAATGAAGAAGAACATTGATCGTCTTCGATGACACAACAATGTTGCATGCTGGTCGGGGCTGCAAATTGGCACATTTTCGTGCGAAATCAAAGAGGTCACACACACACACACACATGATGTGTACACAGAACTATGCAAATTGGAAGTGAAACTATTTAATTCACGTCTTTTATGTCTTAATTACATGTTACAATGCTATGCAATTGAATAAGAATGGTGTTTTTTTCCATTTCTTCATATGAGTCAAATAAAGCAGCGAATGCGGAACACCAAAAGGAAATAAAAATAATAAATGATTAAATGCACATAATATTGGAAAAGGAAGTATAGTATATCGGGTGAGTGAAGACGATAAGAATAAGAAGATGAAAAAAAGCACACACACGCTTTGAACAACAAAAGAAACAGATATACACACACAATGAACGTGCGATGCAGCACCTGCAACTCAAGTCATTAAGTGCATTTGGAATGATCGTTCTTTTGCTCGCGCACGCGTTTTTCTCTCTGTCTTCGGTTGGAGTGTGTACGCACGAGATAATTATGTATTTATGTAATTGTGGCGATTCTGTTTTAGACGGGAGCCTCTTCTTCACCGCCTTAGTAAATGTTTAACGGATTTTAGAGACCATCCATTCAACCTTTCAATAAATGCAGCCTAACCTATTCCCTATAATTTTTCAGCATTACGTCGTCACTATTCAGCCAGTTTTCGTTGTTCATTCCATTCGGTGGATTTTGCTCGATTCAATCGGAGAACATTTTTGATCGGGGAAGAAACGTGTGTTGTTTTCAACATAATATGTCAAAAGAACACCGATCGCCACGTATACTTGCTGAAAATCGAAACCCTTATTTAGCACACAATAATTATAGACACGAAATGATGATCGTCTTCTTTTGTTTTCAATTTATCACTGGAGTGCGGTGAATCCAAATGGAAATCATTAAATTGGGTCATCAAAAAAAAAATTATTTTCAACATTTCAAACCGAAATTATTTCAATGCCCAATCGCTTCTGATAATATGCCATGACATGGCATTGCCATGTGTTTCTCTGTTCAAAATTTCAACGTCTTTGCTTATTCAATTTCAACTTCGTTTCTGCAAATGGATCGGAATGAAATGTCACTCCAGAGACACGAACAAGCGATTAGATTAAGAAAATAATCATGAATTTATCCTTTGAGGTTTTGAACAAACCCATCGCTTAGAAACCGTTTTAGATTCCAACAGAATAGAAATAGCAAACTTTCTTGGTTCTCATCGAAATTCGACAATCATTGAGGGTTCGCCTCGAAAGTTTGAATTTTAAACCCGCCTTGACCTGCTTAATAAGCAGTCTTATAAACGGCTATTCCCCATTGTAAATCTAATTAAAAAAAAAAATTTGATGGTATTTGAATATCTCTGTCAAAAAACGAGATTTGGATGACATTTGATATTTCTGGTTTAAGTGAACAATTTATTTTCATAGATTCCGAATCGGCCGTAAATTTGTGTTCTTATTTGCTTGTTTTCCTGTTCTCATCAAGATTGTTGCTGCTCATTTTATTTTCAGCGAGACTCAGTAATGATTTCAATGAAAATTAGTTTTTGATATTTGAATTGTGACTTTTATTTGTGGTCATAAACCAAATAGTGTTTTATGCTGGCGCTCACTTAGACGACAACCACAACATTTTCAATAAAGTAATTCTTTTTCGCTTCTGTTTTCGGTTTTCTTCTGCATTCGGTGTCTGGAGACAATGAGCGTTGCACTTGGTGCTGTTTGCTCGCGAGTTCGGAGCCAAGCACTTGGTTCGAATTCTGTGTCAATTTGCATGCATACAACGCACGATTTATTGCCAATTCGTATTGATTGGATTTACTTGACAATTTTGATTGTTTTAGTAGCCAATTGCGGTAATAATTCGCTCTGACTCCGCAATCAATATCCACATGGTGAATGTGCAATTGTGCATTCTGTTTTTTCTCGTTTTTTGTCGTTGAGCCAATAACAATTGAAAATTCAAAAAGTTTAATAAGAAATGGCTGCGCCGAGGATTTATTTTTTTCTGTTCGTCTCTTTCGTTGAAATTTTGATCAACGACCACCCTGAAATCGGTAGCACAGAGTTTGTGTATGCAGCACACAATTCGAAACAATAAATATATTTCGAATTCCATTTAAACTGCAATAATGTCATGTAAACAATGGCAGTGCATTGAAAAAGAGCTAATTAAAAATCTAACAGCGTCGCGTCATGGGCTACCGTTTGTTTGCAACGGCAACGGGCAGAAAAAAATGCATTTCCACGTCACACCGAGTGTCGGCAAAAATGAAAAAAAATGCGTGTGCAAGTGCACGATTTTATTATTCAAAGTCTGTATTGTAGGCGGCAGGATTGTCTGTCTGAATCTGTGTACGCCTATCCAGCAGTTAAAATCAATTATTCAATCACCCCTTAAAATAAAATGCATTTATTCTTGCATCGAATATCTAATGGATTGGGAAAATTTTGGAAAAGATTCGATTTTTGGATTATTTTTGAATGTTTCGATTGAGAATTTTAATTTCACGTCGAAAAAGGAGGATTATTCCGAACTAAATCTGTCATTCCAAGAGAGATTTACACAAACAAATCAAGGAGATTTACTCAGTGAATAAATGTAGAAAAGTTGAACTCGCACAAGCCAATTATTTATTTAAGTTGAAAACGGTGGCTTGAGAATTAAACTCATAAATAAGTAAACCGAATGGAAATAAACTGAAGACCACACTGCAGTTTAATTAGACACGCTCAAAAGCGATGCAAGACAACAACAAAAAAATAATATAAAAAAGAACCGTCCTACAAGCGGTTGTCACTGTATTGCTTCGTATGTCTGCAGCAGTGCAGACTCTGCATATTAAGATTCACGCACAAAGGAACATTTCAAAAAGTGCCGTTCAAAAGAGCCGTCTGATGTTTTTATTTCTCGGTAAATTGTGTGCAAGTACGGCTTGATCGTTTTCGCTATGCCTTTCCATGCCTCTTTTATGTTACGCGCAAGAAAAGTGATCTTTCAATTGATTCAATTCCATTCATAAATAGCCATTCGATACAAATTTTGCTTTCGTTTATAGAAATAAAGTATCAATGAATGTATAAAAGAAATGAATAAAAAACACAAGGACGATATTTGTTGGAAACTTTATAAGTTTATTAAGAAAAAGTTTTATTTCGGTGTAATGAATATTCGATTTGATTTTTTATTACAGCATTTTTGACATTCTCAGTTACAAGGCAGGGTGTGTATCTGTTGATCTTAGTTGACGGGCGATGATTCATAGTGAATCAGTTCCAGTCATCGTTGGCCTCATCCGAATTCGGTTCGACGGACTCTGGTGGCGATTGATTGTTAATGTGTTGCAGGAACGATTTTAGTAGAAACTTATTGAGTTTGTCGGTTTGATCAGTTTCTCGTGGTGGTTTGTCATTTTCCGTCTCCGCTGGTTGTACATCGGATTCGACTGATGATGCATTTTGCGATAGATTCTCTGATTGATCCTCGTATATTCCTGGCATGATGCACAAACTGGAACGTAGCCCACTTATCGGAATTAACTTATGGTCAAAACAATCAGAATAATACTGCCTTTTCTAAAAAAAATCAAACAAACTGTTGAAATTTATTACTTGGCGACTCTAATTTACTGCGTTGACTGACTAATAAACATTAATATTTGTTCAAATGTCAAAATGATTGGAATGTCATTTTGATTTCTTTTGAAAGCTTTCGCTCCACTTGAAAGTTTCAAAACGTTCATGACTCGTTATTTTGACCTGGAATCTGTGAGGAAAACTATTTGAAAAACAATAAATAGAAAATTACTGAAGAAAATTTACAAAAAAGCATTTAAAAGGTGTAGATTTTAATAATTTACAATGAAAAAATTGAATTTTCATTTTGAAGTCATTTAAAAAAGCCAACACGAGCAATATCAAGCAACGGAAAGTATTGTGAATGGTGCACAGCACACAACACACAGCATGCAACGTTGTAATAATTCACAATGGTATTCAATGGATTCAAATGAATGGAAATAAACGTTCATTTGCACATAGCTGCTTCTTCAAAGCCCAAATTTTGTTCATCAAAATGCAAAATTAACATAATAAATGATTTTATTTATAAAATTCTTGGCAAAATTTAATTCTTTGTGAAACTTTTGAATTGGATATTCATTGTTCTTACCTCGGTTAAAAACCACAAAATGTCTCCCAGAAAAATGACAATAATTCCCTACATGTAACTCTTGTGATGGGTTTGAATAATGTTGCCCACTATAATTGCAATAAAATACCAACTTTAAATGATGTGTGACAAAATTAAGAATAAGGTTTTATCAAAAGCGAAGCCGCCATTTAATCACCAAGTTTAAAGATCCCATTCATAAAATTGTGGCTGAATTATTCATTCATTTATTCAGAACACGTTCGTGGGCAATATTTTCAGCAGACAATTCAAGTTCAAAGCAGACATAAAACCAACAAACCTGTACCATGAAATTAAAAAAAAAAAAACAAAAGAAACAAATGTGTTTAATATGAAACGTCGTTTTGCAATTCCACGAAAAACTGAGTAAGTTGTGACAAGTTGTGAAATAATCAAATAAAACGTTATAAATCCAAGCAGACAAACATTGTTGATGATTAAAAGAATAGCTTCGGAGAAATGCTCAAGAATGAGTTGGTTTTTATGAATGAAATTCAAATGCAATTCCTAGAACTTTGTAAGTGCTCAAGAGTTTTACTCTTTTTACACATTTTGATCTAAAGAGAGGCAGAGATAAACAAGAGAAAGAGAAAAAAAAGAGGGAGAGAGAAAGAAAGAGGCGAGAAGAGTGGAAAAAAGTTAAGATGAATGGTGGGGACGTAAATTGGAGATAAATTACAAAATCGTCTTGAATTCAGTCTGACTGAAGATGTTCGCATGAGTTAGTACTGAGCTCTGCACCTTGAAAGTTGAGCAATACACAATGAACAATGTTCATTGAACATTATAAATGCTTCTGCCATGATGCAACTCCATCTTCAGAAACTGTAGAATTCGATGAGAAATAATATCGCAACTTTGTTTCTGCATTTCACTCAATTTTACTAATTACAATCATCAGAATAAAATACAATTCTTTTTAAATAAAATTCAGTTCTGTATTCAGCGACACGTGATTAAATCAACAAAAAAAATGTTTCGTGTTAATTAAATCAATAATACATTTCTTAAATAAATCTGTTATATACAACAATGTTTAAAATCTTATCTAGCCTAAAAAATACATAACTCTACATAAACTCCTTATGACTAAATTTTAATCTCGAATTAATTATTTTGATGTTCGTTTTTTTTCTCTTTTTTTGGTGTTTTTAGTTTTTGTACTGCGATAGAGCCATTTCTCGTTCGTCCGCATCGAAATACCACACAGTAATTGCATATCTTGTTCGATGTGATGGCTGCACTTCATGCGGGTTACGTCGATCAGACCAAAAGAATATGATGCGGTCGAATTTCGGCTCGATATCTGCTACTCCCAGCCCATGTTCGGGGAATATTCTGAAAAAAGGAGAAATATTCAATGAATCTCAATACACGTTTAAAATGGTGGTCAATTTATAATGAAATTGATCAACAAATGCTTCTGATACTGAAAAGGAAAAATGTTTTGAATTCCATATTGAAGTATGCAGAATAACCAGATTCATAAATCAACATAAATTTGATGACGATTAACGGTGACACAACTGAACGTAAATCTTATAAGAAAAAAAAACAAACCTCAGTGAACCGCCACTCCGTAGAGCATCCCAATGAAGATTCAAATAATAAATTGCGGTAATCACGCGTCCATCGCGATTCGGGTTGTCCACGTGTAGTATGTAGTGGGAACCAGTTGGCGGGTAGCAAGCGACCATTGCCTGTAAAATATCCAAGAAAATTGTGTTAAAAATCATATCGGTTCATTGGAATATTGTTCTATCGACTGACACACCCACCTTAGTTCGTTCTCGTATCTTGTATTCGCCAAGCATGCCATTATCTTTCATTCGATTTGCGGATACTGTAAAAAAAAGACGATTCGATTGATAAGCAACGATGCGTGTTAGTGAATCAATACATGAAAAAAAGTTTGTTGACTTACTCACAACGGTGTCGATCTGAAATAGAAATGTCAAGAGACAAAAAAGGGGGATTTTAGTATGTTGTGGTCAAAAATATAAATAATAACTGGTATTTCATCTAAAAATAGCCCTATGTATTATAATACAAGCAGCTGCCGAAAAAGTAAATAAAATGACTTTATTGGCCTATCTGATGTTGAATTCATTTAGTCACGTAGGCACTATCATCAACTCTCATTCTCTTTTGGACATGCTTTCGCACAGAGTGTAAAATGTTGTGTGTTAATTGAATTCATTTTCACAGCCGAAACAAAAAAGAATCTCAAGAACACATGTCTGTGATCTAGCAAAACTCACTTGATTTATCAGAAATCCAATCGATTGGCAATGTTGTTCAGTACCTTTTACCCATGTTATCTTATCGCCGCGTATTGTTTTCACGTCGGCATCCGTATTCGATGCAACTTGCCCATTCTACAAAAACGATAACACAATCAGAACAACTGACCACTCATTTCGATTCACCTGGATTCGAATAAATGACACTTACTTGGAATAGGCCAGCCGCGTACAATCCATGGACTGAAATGAGATATAAAAGTAAATGAGATTAGAAACGGAAAACAACGTTTGCCACCGATGTAAACATCAAACATTGATTGATTATTACCTTCGTTCAGAATGCCCAATCCATATGTCATTCCTAGGAAATCATCAACCACACACATTCCGTACATATTCATATCACGAATAATCTGTTTGCATAAGCTATCATAGCGTAGCTCACTGAAAATTCAACAACAAGAATCATCAAAATGACTGTCCGAATCTGACTAACTCAACTGAATGTGTTTTTTTGTCTCTTGATGGAATTGTTCTAGATCAAATTATCATTACCTAGATGCCAAACTGTTCTCCATTAGATTGATATTCACTTGCATCGTATTCTCCGTAAAGCGTTTATATTGGTCTTGGTCTTTTTGCTGTGCATTCGTCGACTTTTTCACACCATTTGCATTGGTCGATGGCACAAGACTATTTGTCACTCCATTTTTGGTGGCCAATAATCGATCATGATTCTGCTGTGTTTCCACCGTCATCGTTGCGTCTGAAGATTCGTTTGATTGTTGTTCTATTGTGTAAAAACAAAATATTATTGGATTTTTCATTAAATACACTAGCACAAAATATCAATTGAATCTTGAATAAAATATGAAGTAACTCTCAATTGAACCACACACCATTTTCACCAAACTAAACACCATTTTTTTATTCAAGAAATTTCGAATATGTCTATGCATTTGCCACCGACAAAACAAAACGGTTAGACTTTTTTCTTTACTCACTTGTTGCTAAATTAGTTGCAAATTTTTTGCATTCAATTTTATGTACCCTCCAATCGACTTGTTGATGCACTTGCGAACAATAATAGACTGATTTACAGCGTGAACAACGTCTTAAACCATTCAATGAGCCACAAACTTTACAACAAATGATGAATTGCTCTGTGCTGCTACTCACACCGCTTGTATTGTATTCGCTAACGAAGCCAGTGGTGGACGTGATCGATGGCGGCATACTATTTTCATCCGTCATATTTACAAATACTATACACACGCACACACTCGTACGCTGTGTTTATGTATGAGTACGTTTTACGTTTGGGTCGTTGTATTGGTGACTTTTTTTTTTCTTGCTGCTGTTGATTTTGTGGTAGCCGTACAGCACCAAAACGGTTAAACATCTATATGATACAGTCGACTATAAAATGAAAGAGAAAATGTGTGTAGAAAGTAAATATTGAATAATTTTCGTGGGGATTAGGAAATTCATTGAAAGCAGACAGCTTTGACTTTGAGCATTGTACATGTGTGAGTGTGAGTGTATGTGTATATGTAGGATACACTCACACAGAGAAGAGCATAGCTAGACAATGCCACCAAAAATACGAGCGAAAATAGTGAAAAGAAATGAACACATACAACTGTGACAACCGAATTTTGTGTGTTGTTATATTTACTATTATTCGTAATCTATTCGAATCGGGAGTTGAGATTCCGCACGTAGGCACTTTTTCGACGATTCGGTCTCACACATTCAATAATAACAGCACCAACAAAAAAGCGAATAGAGTGCGATAACCGTGGCCAACAATAACAACAACAATGTGTCTACAGCTGATTTCTATTTGAAGTTTTTTTTCTCTCTCTTCGGTCTCTGTTAGTAAATGACTCTGTGAATGAAATCGATCGCTCGCTCGTTCATTGGTCTGAGGGTTTCAGTTGTATGGAAGTGCACATGCATAAACGACAACAACATCGACGACGATGACAACGTATATTTTTAGTAGTTGACATTTGTAGTTTTATCTTATACACAATTTACATTCCTTTTATCTTTTCATTCGCGTTGTTTTGTACTTACACACAACACATTCGATTTACGTCACTGGAAATTAACTCGACGTTTCGAAAATTGAACAAAAAAAAGAAGAAGAATTTATTAAACACGTATTCGCTGTCTCGGTTCACTTTCGGAATGAATCGTCGAACTTAATTGGTAACATTAAAGCGAATAAAAATAAACTCTTACACAAATTCGTCCGCTGCGCCTAATTTACACAACACCAATTATCCCAATGTGACTAATGGAGAACATTCATTTCGTGGTTGATGCGCAAATGTTCAATAACTTTTTTTTTTTTGGTTTGTTTTTGATTATCTCAATAAATATCATAAAATGTGGATAAACATTGTTTTCCCTTCTTTTTTTTCGCTAAGTGAGTTGTTTTACACAAATGAACATTTTAACGTTGTTTCTGGCTGGTCATGTTGACTCAGTGGGTATTTTTGGTGCATTTAAACAGATGCGTTACAGAAATATATAAATTTAAACGAAAATACGATCAAAGGTCACTCAAAAAAAAAATTGCACTAAATTTTCACTCTTGTTTCGGTTTCATTTCTCGTTTACCCATTCATTTTTTTTGGCTCACTTAAGTTGGTGGTGAAATTCTTTATCACACTTTTGCTTATTCACATCGAACAAAGACACTACGAACGAACCGTGTTCAGAACACAAACTGTGCGACTTATCTAAATAATGACAAATTTTCTCGTTTCAACTTGCAAATTTTCCACAGTATTTGTTTTTGTTTTATTTTCTTTTCTCTGTTTGACTTCTATTTTTTGCAATATTTTGATGACTGCAGAAATCTATAACCTTCGCTGTCAAAACAAATGAGTGCGTTCAATTGGTTCACGTTCAAAATATGATGCGTGCATTCAATGCAAAACGTTCAATCGTACACACGATTGTTCTAAAATATGAACGAAAATTTGAATTGAATTCAGTTGGAAAGAGAAACAGCGTTATTGCGATTTTTCAATGAATTTTGCAGCTTTTTGGACTTGTATTTATTGAGTCAAGTGCAAAGATATTCAGTTTTTGTGCGCCTTTTTCTATTTTCTTTTCCTAAAGTTGCATTCTTATCTAGAGTCACAGTATATGTGTGTGTATTTCCACAGACTTTCTATTTCATTAATTTCGATTTATTGCTCGAGGCATTATACCGTGCACGATTTGAATTTGGATGTAAACAATATAGTCAGCTTCAAACTTGATGAAACGTAAACACAAACTGCAACAGTGAATATTAACCGCAAATTAATTTAAAGGTTTTTTTGATATTATAAAGTCCCATTCTTGTGGAAAAACCCGAAAGGTGAAAGAACAAAAAATACGAAAAGATAACAACGAAAAAATACGAAGAGAATCAAATTTTAAAACAAAAAAGCTGTAAGAAGAAAAAGAAGAACTGAAAGAACGCAAAGAAAACACGCAATCACATTTCTCTCTAGAATAGTCGTTTATATTTGTACTTTGCAAGTTTAATTCGTTGTATTGTGAGTGTCATTTTGTTTAAAATATTTCAATACTATTTTCATTTACTTCAAAAAAAAAAATGTCAACAAATATAGTACACAGAAAATTGCTTAGAAACTAGCCACAATTTACTAGACAATAATATCAATATAACAGATAACAGCGCGATTAGATTTGTATTCTCTCTGGACGGCACTTGATTCCATTGATAAATTACACTGAATTAATAACTAATTTTAAGTTGATAAATAAAATTCTGCTTCAGAAACCTTCTCTGGCTTTGCGATACTGAATGCCTTTGGGTGTCTCATGGATGCACGGCACCTAAATGAAATGAAAACAAATAAACAATGCAAAAAATATCAACACAATATATATATGTGAAACCAATATGTGTGATGAGAGATAGAGAGCGAGAGAGACACTCGAGGAGTGTGTAAATAATGAGGAATACATAAAGAACATCGAACAATGACAGTGATTGAGATGTTCATGATGCGATATCGCTGCCATAACGCATGCATCGGTGGAAACACGTACCTGCACAATATTGAAATAGATAGATCCCATAAGCTGTGCAGCCGGTGTATCATCAAGTTTCTTCAAACAGTCGAACAGCATATCATCACACACGCAATGCGATCTAGACCAGTGAAGCCACAACACACACACACACAAAGCGGGCGAGAGAGAGATAGAGAACAATGAATGGTTTGGAATTTGCGATAATAAAAATGCCATAAAATCTACATCAGGTTATTAAATTGCTATCAAAATCAAAAGCTCAAGTGCTGTCTTATTGATTTCTGTCTGACGAACGAACAAACGAACGAGAGTGAGTGTGGCGGAATGTCGATGCTATTCACAAGTGGCTATATTGCCATGACCATAAATCACGTTTCCATTGGAACTAATTTCACTTTTTATTTTGATATACGCTTTTAATTGATACATTCGCATCTCGTTGCTGGTTTGTTACACCAAAAACATATCAGAATTGATTCTGCTTTTTTTTCTCTCTCTTCTGTTTACTCAACGAACTTTGCTGGTCGCTTTTGTTAATGCACACGCTTTTTAATACATAAATTGCCATTCATACTCACTTTGTATACAACGAATTGTTTGTGATGTTATATTTGGCTTCGTAGGCGCGGATTTTCACTGGACATAAATCGTGGGTTCTGAAAACCGATGCAACAAAAATAAAAATGTTGATTGTTTTTTTCAATAAAATTTTATGTGAAATTGTTCCTACCTACAACAGCTGTCCATATTCTCTTCAGTTCCTATATATAGAGATTAGAAAAATACAAAGAAAGATTTTTAGATATTAATAACAAAGATGGCATTCTTAACCTGATGATAAACCACAAAGTTAATCTAAGCATATTGGAAAAGAAAACGCAATGACAAAAGGACACGTTGCTTTTGTTACGGCTATTTATAGAGAACGTCACTTTGTTCGATTGCCAGGTCTTAATACGACAAGTGTTCAGGGGAAATCGATCGCATAAATTATAAATGACGAGCGGCTGGACAGCATTGACGGTCGTTTCGGGTGTTTCGGGTGTTTCGGGTGAGTGAGTGAGTGAGTGTGGGAAAATAATTGACTGATAAGTGAGTCAACAGGATGTGAGAAGGACACAATATTATTCACATCGGTCTTATTACTTTTTCGGCAGAGACATATTTAATGGCACTTTTCTTCTTCTGTTGTTGAATTGAATGAATGAATGACACAATCAATTTCACTTTGTGCGGTTTTTTTACTACATTCATCAGTACAATTACTTTTATTGTATTTTCACTAATCGATTCTATTGTCATGCAAAAAAAAACGAAGAAATTTTTTCCAACAAATATTCAGATGGAGGGCAACAAAGAGCAGCGTGACGAAAATCACTCACCTAAATCGTTATACGTTGTTGCTATATCACCAGTGCCGCACCATTTTGTCCCCGGTATAATTCCACTGAACACCGAGAATGGATTGTTTTTTCCAAATGCAAACGTTTTGCTGGTATCCTCATCACTCGCGGGATGCGTATTACGGCGTTGATTACGTTTCACATTCTGGTTTTCAACAATATCACATTGGTTCATGAGGTTCAGCATGTCAGTGAATTGGATTTCCAACGGTCGGTTTATTTTCGATAGTTGTTTGAGCAATTTTTTCCCGGCACTTTCATTGCTGCGAATGAACAGAGATAGAGGCAGAAACAGAGCGAGAGAGAGAGAGAGAGAAAAGCAAACGGTTGGAATTCGGTATTGGAATGTATTTCAATGGGTCGAGTAGAAATCCCATCATGGGATCTGTCCAGCTGTGCGTGAAATTGCTTCAATAAAAAAAGGAGAGAAACACTCACTAAATTTCAATTAGTTCACAGCCTATTAACAGCTTTTCAGGGCCAAGTTCAACTGTAAATAGAGAAGAAGCGAAAAGAATGTGATATTATTTTTATACAGGCATTAAAACGATGATTGATATTGATTTGAACTTGGTGCACAGTGCACATTCATTTGGTCGATAGCAACGAAAAATCTTACTCGATATTGATTTTGTGTGTATATGTCGGGGAACTTTTGCTTAAATGCTAACGTCAATGCTATCAAATGATGTATTCATGAAAGTAAATCGATATCAAATACACTCATCTTTGACACTATCATGTATAGACAAGTCTTATGCATTTATAGGGACAGAGATAGAGAATGAACTCACCTATTGCCACGGTTTGGTCATGATAATAAATCATTAAGAGTGAATCGTTTTGCTGGCGAATACCGCTATACGTGGGGCAGGCAATGGCAAAATCGAAAAATATAGATATTAGAGATACGATTTGTGTATTTTTTCTTCTTCTAAAGTTCTATAAGAATCAAGCTATTATATCAGCAATTGATTCCGGTGGAAATTGATGCAATTTGTTTTCATTGAAATGAATATATATGTGAGATAGAATGAATATGTATATTCTATTCTCTGTCCATACCTGTAGCCTTTCATTTGTGCAGCATGCTTGCGACCGACATAATCTTGTGTGAACGATGTAAATGAAGGCAACGATGGCGTCAGTGAAAATGAGGGCTTTGCAACGGTACTGGCTAAAATTGCAAATAAACCGCACGCCAATATCGAATGATAGGCAAAATGCCGCTTCACATTCATCATCATGTTATGCAATTTTCGTTTGGTTCGATGATAGTATTGCTGTAAACGCTCTTGGCAATTGGCTTTATGTTATTCGCACGTGCTCATCACTTTTTTTACCAACACTGAAATCACTTTATTTACATTCATTTATATGAATTTTGGCTTGGTTTTTATTTTGTTTGATTTTTTCTTTTATAGTTTCACTTAAGCTTTTTATCGAGCTCTTTCTGTATCTCTCTCTCTCTCTCTCTCTGAACTGTGTGTTGAGTGACGAATATCCAATTGTAAATTGAGGACAATGAAATCGACATTAAACGTTGTTGTCCATATCAATACTGTGGTTGGCGGCTATCCATCCTTTATGGCCAGTAGCGTGCTCAATATCCTAGAAGCAGAAAAACAACGTCGAATGGTTAAAAATAAAATGGTTTTCTTGTTTGTGTATGCGATGAGGAGAAACTTCGTCAACAACGAAGGCGACAACGATTTCCATCTATATTCGGTGGTTGCTTTGTGTAGTGGCAAATGGCAATTTTTTAAATGTCATTTCAATTATTCAAATTTTCATTTCTCACCGTCATCTCTCTCGCTCTCGCTCTCTATTGTTTGTGCATTGAGTAACATATGATTTGGTTCACATAATGGTATGATAACGTAGCGCATAACCATGACAACGCCACAAAAATTTTCTATTTCGTATGACGAGAACCCATCACCACATTGATATGAAAGGGAAAATCATATGTAGTCAATGTTGTTCGATGAGAAAGTTGTTTCGTTAGAAAAGTTGCTTAATGTCGACTAATTCAAAGACACATTTCCCGAGCAGGGGAAACGCTCTCGATGGAAAAAAGGACAATGCGATTGCTTCGAGCTTGATGGTGTTGGAGGCAACCACATAGCATGTGGAAACATTATAAATTCATTGTTTTGGCTCAATGGCAGTCTTGTGTGCTTACTTTGGATGACATTTAAAAAAATGTAAATCCTCTTGATCGAATTTCCCATAAAAGCTGCGACGTGTTTACACCATCAACAACCGCTCCTTCCTGAACATTGACGTCATTTGGTGCTACAACAACAATTTGGAATCGTTATTCGTTTATATTGTCACAATATTTGCATGATGATGTGTTTACAGAGAAACTCTTGACGACTTTTCGCAAATCGAAACTTCGCTTCAATAAAATTCGATGTATCGATTTATTCGAATCGACAAATTGAAACACTTTTTTTTACATCATCATTAAATTGTATTCAACATGTGTGTTTCATCCAATTTTTTTCTTTTCGTTCTGATTCAGCCTCAATTGAATGTGCTAAGTAAGTGAGCAGCAATAAAGTTCAATTGCTTAGGTGGGACAATCTACGATGCGAATTTAAAATGACGATAATGATTTAACAAACATTTCCAGAGGGAATTTGCACACAATGTGCCCCAGAAATAAATGCTTGGTCACATCAACTATTTTTTTTCTCTCGCTCTAATGCTGTAATTACATATTAGCTCATAATCGTCAGTCATCACGCTAAACTTGCTAGATTGCTACTAAAGACAGACAATCATTCAAAGAGCTGCGACTCAAAACACAAAACTTGTTGATCGTTTATTACGGCATTCATATGCTACAAAAAAAAAGATTATCATTGTCGATGTAAAAATATTGACACATTTTTTATATGCCGGCATTACGAAACGGTATAAGCGTTGCTGCTGGTGTATTCCATACACATAGGTCGGTGTGTTAGATTGTGCCGGTGATAACTTTAACATCGATTGATGTGTGAAATGAGCAAAACACGTTTTTGATTCAGTTTTTCATCAAATAGAAATTATAGCGGAAACGCAAAGGGCTTGCCACACACAAACACTCTCTTTGGATAAATCGAATCTTAGAAAAAATGGTAAAATTTTAAAAGGAAAAAAATCACGACTTTATTCCTATTAATTTTTCCATGGAATTCAAATCAAATGATATAGATTCACTGTAGGAATTGACATATACGTATTGATTGTGGGATGAGACAAAAATTTCATTTACAACCTTGAGATGTGCACTTTATTCCGTAAGAAGGAGAAAACATTACTTTAACTTCATGGATGAACGACCTCTTTGATTGGTGCTCTATTTAAATCCTACAGTGAAATAATATAGGTATGGCCTTTGATGAAGAGATGCTTGACTGTCTATGTCGTGATACCAGTGCGTAATTTATGTAACACCGAAATTTCCATTTTCCATCGGTTGGTTTCAGACGAAATTAACTTAAGAGCCAAATTACGACTTTTGATCCGATTTATGCACGGCACATTTTCATATTTTTAATGACTTTTCCATGCTGATTTGAATGAGTCTTTAACAAGAAACCGCCAACAAGCATTACATTCCGAATACAAAGTGAATAAAAGAATGAAAAATGTATTAAAATGGAGCACTTTGTGTCTTCAGTGAAGACTCACTGTCTTTATTGAGTTATATTCATCTTTCCAGCAACTTCCATAGACATCTTTTCTTATATTGGCTAATTGAATTTATTTTGGAATAAAGGTCTCTTGCAAAAACTTTGTAATTGACTCGTAAATATTGCGTTAGAAGTCTTAGATCTTGTCTTTTCTCATTTTTTTCGGCCGTTGTTGTAATAAACAACAAAAGCTTCAAAGTATTTAATGAAGTCGAATGAAAGAAAAAAAAGCGTTATTGAAACGCAATTAAATTGGAATAGCGTTGCATTGCTTTGCGTGTTGTGCACAGCCACCATTTAAATATCAAACCAATTAATTTTCATTTCCGTTGGGAAAAAACTCAAACAATACGAATAATGAGTTAATGCGAATTAATAAAGCGTCACACTGTTGTTAAATGGTTGACCAGCTGCAATTTTCCTGGTGATTTTGAGTTGAGTAGGGGAAAAAAGGGCGAGTCAAAATCGAGTTAACGGAAAAAACTAATAGAAACTTAATTCAAATCATTGGTCAATCAATGAGTTATGTAAGTTTTGGATGAAATTTTTTTGTTTATTCATAAAACTCAACACTCACTCTCAAACAACACATACACACACACACGAACAATTTATTGATACACTTTCGCTTGATTTTTCGAGAGATTGAGTGCTGCAAACGCTGAGAAGAGAGAAATAAAACTGTTGAAAATATTTACGGTAACCCTACTTAAAAAGGAAAATCAAAGATTCGTGAAATGCTTTAGCGTGACGAATTATGATGAAGATAAAGCAATGTGTGTGTGTGTATTTGTGCTTGTTTGTCGTCGTCATTATGGTCGACGTCGTTGTTGTTGTCGTCGCATCTTTGGCGATGGGAGTTTTTTTTTCATTCGTTGTGCTACGTAAAAATGACAACAATCAAAAGTCGGTCAAATCACAACGTCAACCGTGTTGCCCGAATTCGCTGACGCTTGTTCATGTTGTTTGTTCAGACTGTTTGTTTTTTCGAGAACTCGACAACATTTTATTCGCAGTTTCATTCACGTAATGCACGTTCTCAGCACAGTTTTATCGGAGTCAAAAGTGAAACTGAAATTTAATGGTTCATCGGGTCCGCGTACATTACGGGTGCATTCACTCGATACATGTGACTAATTTCCGGTTGTGGCATTGAATGTGTTAAAGAAAGTCAAAATAAATTAATAATAGGTTTTTATTGGCTCATTTACAGAACCGGTTTGTCGAACTGCTCGACGATCTCGCCACTTTGCACACATGTATATATCAATTCCATTGCATCAAAATGAAAAACTTTTGCCCAACAACAAAAAATCGACCATGAAGCGTTTAAAATAAAACACGACTCCAGTTGTTCAACTCTGATTTATCTCGAACTTTCGCTGTTTCTTGACGTTGTTAAGTTTTTTTTTTTTTCATTTAATATATCGTTGGGTCAAACTACCGAATCATTTTTACGTAGATTATCGGAAATGCGGAAAGATCGTGGTCAATTGTTTTTGTAAGCGTACTATTCTTATTGTCGTCATAGGCAAGCATTTGCCAAAGGATGGAAACATGCATGGAAGCATAACACACTAATGAATTCTAAATTTATATCATTTAATTGAACGATTCATGTTCAATGACCATAAATCCGAATGATATGACAAAATTATCAACGTTTGTAAAATCTCGAGTGGCTGTTTTTTCTTGAATCCATCAGGTGGGCGTTTCATTAAAAGATGCAAATCATTCTGTGGATTTTCCTATGCTATTTCAAAGAAGATTATTCAAAACATTATTTTCCACTTTGCACAAATTAAATGACGATAATGGGTTTGGTATGAAAAAAAATGAATCGCTTGCGGCAGAAGCAGCAAAAACACAGAAATCAAGTGATGCGTAATCAAAACGAGCAAACTTATGTCATAAGCAGACGATGTCGATTTGTTTTTTTTTCGTTCGTTTTAAATAAAATGCTGAAATTGTTTTGCATGTCGCGCAGAGTTTAAGCCACACAATAAATAAAATGGTCATCACAATGAATGAAATGACACTTACGCACATCGGTTTGACGTCGTGCCGAGCAATTTAATTGAATATCAATTGAATCAGATGGAATGTTTGTTATTCACTGTGTGTTTTTTATGCTGTAGCTGTGTCATTGTATTTTAATCAATATGTATTACATGGGCTAAATAGTGTGGCGTCTCTTCGATTTATTTGCTTTGCTTCGCAAATAGAGAGACAGAGAGAGAGAAAAAAAAGAGATGTAAAGTATTGCCGTAACAGGAAAAATAGGTATTTGTAACTATTATATCTAGGTAAAATACACTGTAAATGAGCAAACCGGTACAGTTAATTTCCACAGAAAAAAACCAACTCTTCAATCAATGCAATTTCAAAACGGACACATTTATTCCGAAACATAAATGGCAACTGCCATTGGCATTTGTAAAAATGATGAAAAAGAAGCAGAAAAATCTCAGAAAAATCAGACTATAGCTCAAAAAAAAATATTGGACCATCGAATCCAATGGAGTGTGGTGTGCGCATTTTGATTAAAACACATTTCTATTTTAATACAATTGATGGACTCATTCACATGGTTTGGTTGAAAGAAGGCGCAGTTGCACGATTAACACACAATAGAAATAAAAAAAAACAAATATCGTCTACACACATATATATATTCCATACACTGCTTTGCAAAATCTGGGCACTTTCTAATTTTTCTACCGTATCTCATTTTCTTTTGTCGTTTTTTGCTCTTTCTTTCCACGAAATCGGTTTAGCGAAATGTTTGTCGGGCAACAATGACAAAAATTTACTCTTTTTTTCGTCACAATGCATAGAAGAAGCTATAAAAACTGTCCAGTTCACTTTTAACCGTACAAAAGTTTTTTAATTCACTTTAAACTTGCCGTTATTAAATATTTGAATTGTTTTATTTGAAAAAAAAGATAAAACATTTACTTGATCAAAAACTATTGTCCCAAGTTTTGTGTAAACAATGAGTAACAACAACCTTCACCAAAGGTTTGATTGATTTGTTGTTCGTTGCAGATCGAGAGAAGCACCACCGAACAAAATGTACACAGAAAAACTTTTAATGATAGTTTCTATGGATTTTATGTCTCTTATGCTTCGTTTAAGTACAGCAATAAGTGACGCACAAATTTAATCATATTCAAAGTTTTCGCCTTGATCAACAACAACAAAAAAAGAGAAGAAGAAATGAATTGATTTGTGTATTGGATGCTTGAATGCTTACCAATTTGACGCTACTTATGTGTAGTCGCTGTCACTTAATGCACAACTTAAAACAAAATAACAACGCACATCAATTTTAAACGACCTGAAGATGCGGTTTTTTCGTCTGCACCGTATGTTATGCTGTGTGTTGTGTTGTGTCTGTTTTCTGGTTGTATTGCTTCGCTTTGCCTTCATCGGTCTTCAATCGGTGTGCTGTGTGTCTCTCGATTCACTTCAAAAGCGTTTCGAATGAGCTGCAACAATATGTATGCTAGTGTATGTGTGGTGCACACAACACACGTGCTGTATCGCTCTTGTAAACGATAACTTTCCGTTCGTTCGGTGAAACTTCATGCCAATGTGCTGGTTCGCTTTTTATTCTCTCTATAGTTTTGCTTTACATATTTCGTAGCTTTGTGCTTGTTTTATATATCATCGTCAACTTCGTCGTCGTCGTCGTCACGATGGCTGTAGTTTTTAATATCTTTTTTCCGCTGCTGTTGTGTGTGTGTGTGTGGAATAAAAAAACCGTCGAGGTAAAACAGAAAATATGACAAAAAGTAGTACGAATCGAAACGATGTGCACGTTTCATCGCCAGTGCTGTTCGCTACGTGCGAAAGAAACTTTGGTAACTACCTGTTGTGTGCGAATCGATGTTCACATTTTCATTGCTGCATGATATCGTTTCATTCACATCGAATAGCATTGAAACAATTAGCATTTTTTTCCCCTCTTCGATTTCAGACTCGCTCAGATTCACACTTTATCACAGGTATTCAGCTTCGTGCTGAGCGAATTACTTGAACGCGATAGAAATTAATACCGAGACACACAGCGAGCGAGAAGATGAAGAAGTAAAAAAAAACTCAAGTAATAAACGACAAATTAATGTTGCACACAGCAGTTTGTTTCGATTGTTTTTGTCATTAGTTTCAACGAGACTTTAATTAACTCTCGGATTCACATTCAGCTGCCGTCATAATTTCTGTTTTTGCTGCTGCTGCTAATCTCTGTCTCGTTCTTCTTTTTTTTTCATTCGTAAAACTTTTTTACTTTTGATTAACTCAATAAAAATGATTCTTTGTAAATTGCATTAACAGCAATCGCACTTAATCCGAATTAAGTGGGAATAATGAAACAAAGAATTAGTCAAGTTTTACCCTTTAACTACCTACTGTTCGAAGCGAGATTTGAAGTGTGAGTTGATTGTGTGCATGTGCTATGCTATCCGCTTCTGACCATGGACTGCAGAAGAGCTGAATTAAAGCTTGAATTTATTGTATCAATTCGAGTTCAATTGTACGGCACAAACAGAATATTAATCGCACGTTGCTTCGCTATATGTTGCTCTGCAAATTGTTGAGGTGGTGGTGGTCGTGATGAATATTTGACTACATGCTGTTGTGTATTTACGTTTCGTGTCGAGGCTGTTCGGAAATCGCATTACAAATTCATATAATGAAAAAATGCTTATGCAAAATAGTTTTTTTTTCTGCTGAAGAACCCCCCTTACCTTTAACAGCACAAATGAGACCATGTTATCGCATCAATTCTCTTTCACAATCTTAGCAGGGAACATTGTGACGCGTATTATTTATAATACGGACTCGTATTCCGTTCTTCATCACACTGGAACACCAGTCACATAAATTCTATTCCGACTTAGATTAAAGCTGCAAATAGTTTAAGAGCTATTCAACCGAATATTTTGTCGCATTCCTTACAATGCGCTCATAATTCCATTTGTCGTGTTCCGTTCCACATTCACATCAGCGCTGGTATAATAATGATTGCAGGGGAAAAAAAACGTTGTTTTCATTATTTTAGTCGTTTTCTTCGAATGAATATTTTATGGGCCATGCGATGAGTTTCACTTTCATTCAGTATTCCCAATTTGCAATTGTGCTGGTGTTTGTGTGTATACTTAATGCCAAAATCACGATCCATCGCTCGAAATTCGGATGTAAACATTGACTTTTGTCATGCTAAAAATAAATCACATTCAAAAGCCGTTTCGATGCAAATGAACTTCGATTACGTAATCAGTCACCTTTTGCAAGACTCCGTTGATAAGAATAATCTTTAATAATGAGTTTCACTCGTCCATGTTAATGGCATCAAACGGCAATTCATTCCCTGGACAATTGGATTATCATTATCATTTTAATGAAACAGATTTACAGCAGCGGGCGTTAAGGGGAATACATATAGCCAAAATATGAAACTGACACTTTGCATTCAATTTGCGAATAAATTTATTGTATACAAAATATGCTATTGCGTGCAAGTCGAATTAAGGAATGTATTACGTCAAGTCAACTTCGCATAATCTCAATTTCGGAGTATTTCATTTTCCAAATCGATAGGACGTCCTTTAAAATTGCGTAGTACATTCAAACATTATCACCGTAGAAGTCAAATGTAGACATTATGGTGTGTTTCATGAAATCCAAAGTTATTTTTACTTGAATCTCAGTAAAATCAATGCCTCCGCTTAAGATTTCAAATAATATCCGCTCATAATTGGTTTCATCAACTTTTTTAAAGCCAGTGATTGAACATGCGTTTGAGCTTCACCTTTCTAAAAATGGATTTCATAATTATTACGCATTTGAAATGATTTTACCTCATCCTTGAAAATGTGAATCTCATTTCTGCTGAACTAGAGCCCGGATCAACTTCAATCCATGCTTTTTTACGACCAATAAATTCGTGGCCCGTAATATTGCCGAAAATTGTTTCAAAGTGTGCTTGATTGATTCCAACCAAAGCGAGTAGCACAAACAATCACACCAGAGCTTTCATTTTGTAGACTTACAATGAATTTTTCGTCCAATGCGTCGTCGTATTTATACGTTTACCAGCAAGGAATAATCAGTATATTGTTATCGCGAAATGGACGTTGGTGCCGGATTTGGAAGCTGTTTGAAAGCAGTGTCTTCCTGTGTAAATCCTCCTTGTGCCGTACGATTGTATCGAATTTGCTGCTTCAGCTATTTTCCGTCCCGTGCAAACGCACAGGTTGCACCTACACAGATCCGGCACCGCAACGAACGTCTATCTTGATCAAATGATTGAATCAAATAAAAGTGGTCGGACAATAACAAAATTCGCATCATTGCAACACGTGCCTGTTCAACATTTCCCCACTTGTATGTTCGAAGATAGTTTGATTCATGTTGAAAAATTCCAAAGGCTTCATCAAATACTCCCATATACACAAGCAATTTATACTAATATTCTTATCGCAATTACCACTTTCCGATAGTGCCATTGACTTCCACAATTTGTATGCGACCATCATATCTGATATCAATATGCTTGTTGTGCATACAATTTGTACGAATGTTAATTTATTCATTGGAATAACCAATGAATTTCGAATTAATTCTGTGATTGCATCTATTCATTCATAATAATGAAATAAGCTCATATATTTTATCGCATTCATTCTGAACATAAAATATGATTAAATGCGTCATGTGTGTGTGTGCAATATAAATACGGTATGTTTATTAAAAGGTTACAAGTCTCAATTCATGCTCGATAATTTTCTTGGAAACATATCGAATTAATCATATCAAACCGTATAATTCCACTGTCAGAAATGTATGAAAAGCGAAACAAAAAAAAATCTGCGTGATATGTTTACACGATATTAGAAAGAAAATGTGGTGTTTCAGCGAATGAAAAATGTTTTACGCAAAAAACAACAACAACAAAAAAACCGCACTGAGAGGCACCCAACTGAGAGAGTCTGAGTAAATAGCTTTCAGTGTAATATATCAAGAGATAATATCGAAAGAAAAAACAAAGCATGTATTGCAATTAATGTTTAATCAAAGTGTATCGCTCAAATGGAGGTGAATGCATGAGCTTGAAACGAGTCATATGATCTTGTTACTTGTTTCTTGAATTTAATTTGATTGGTAAATTTTATCGACAATATATATATGTTACGGTATGCACCAGTCACTATACTCAACAATGTATTTGCGTCAGCTATTGCATAAAGCTATAACAAATAGTTTAGCCTGTCGCTCATTTTCTCTTTTCGAACATTATTATTCAACGTCGTCGATAGAGAATTATGTGTCAAAGGTCGTTGTGGCAACGCCAATTACGTACACCATCCATTTCAACGGCAAACGCTTGAAGGTTCTAATTAGAAGTGATCAATAAACTTCTTCCTTCTTTAACATTTCATCATTTTAACCATATAACCCAGTTAAGTGCTTATTAGAGCAGCGGTTTCGAAACTCAATTCAAATGCAATGGCAAATAAAATTTTGCTCATTAACACCGTGCATAGAATAGTTGCGTTTTCCTCTAATGATATGAAACTCAATCCGTAAAGGATTTTTTTCTTTCATTTTCATAATATACACATCATTTTGTCAATATTATTCCACCATGGAATTCCAAAAGATCTTTTTTAAAAGCACCGAGAGATAGAATATATGTGTACGTGAGCGCAGAAAACATTTGCTGTGCGCGGAATGGATGAATTTAATCAATTTTTTTCTGTTGTGACTATAAATTGCTTGTAAAATAGCTTGGGTGTCAGAACGGCCGCACGTTGCTGCTGTGTTTTGCACCAAAGTCTGCGACGTTCAACTAGTTGCGATGCAATGTAGGAAATGTAATCAATACTTGTGCATAGTCGGTAGAAGCACGATAGTCGATAACGTGTTGCATTCGGGTAAACAGCTTGCTCTCTGGCTGTAGAGTCGGTAAGCGGTGGGGTCGATTGAAAAAAAACTCAATTGAATCGTTCTGTATCGAACTCATTGGGGTTTTTTGTTTTGTAACAGAAAAATCACATTCGACTTTTTGATCGTTTTTTTCTTCTTTCAGTTGTGAGTAAAATTAATGGACCAGAAAAAAAGCAGCAACTTATTCAGTTGGATTTGTTAAATGTATTTTGCCGCATAATTGACCGCTTAATATGATCAAGCGACTTATTAAGCTCGATTGGAACATAATAATTCAACAATATTGGTGGAAATCAGGTTTGGTTCTGTGTTTTTTTCTTCTACAACTTTAAGTGCGTACAGAATCACTGCAGCATTTATGCAGTGTGGAATCAACACTTGACGGGAATTATAACTTTATTTATAAATTGCTACACGTATACAACATATATCAATTAGCACATAGCACTTAAAGTTCCAATGAATTTATTTCTTCTTTTTTTATGGACGGAAGTGTTTTAGTTTTTAAAAGTGGTTCGAATTGAATTTTAAATCATGAATCGACAAGAGTGAATCGTCCTTGATTTTGGCGATGAATAGTTTTTGTCAGCATCGAAAATAAAACATCAAATACATTCGGCACTCTGGCTCAATCAATCTTTCGAATAAACTTTTCGTTTCGATGTTGCTTCTGGTTGTCGCGTGTATTAAAACATGCTCGTTGTTCCATTCACCTGTGCCATTTCTAAATTATTTATCAATTTTATGTGTGTTTAAGCATTTAGCTGGCATTTAGCTGAGAACGTTTTGTAATAGACAGCCTGTTAAATGAGATTATCCACCCCGTCATTATCTCTTCACATTTAAGTGGATATAATGGTTTTAGCAGCGTTAAAAAAAACATTCGGATTTATTTATTTTTTATTCTTGCGGTTCGCGGTCAAATTGTTGTCACAAATTTTTGCCTCGTGCGTAAAAGGAAAGCACTTAGAATAAGTTATTATACGTTTAGAAAACCATTCTAGAGTTCAAGAGACCGAGCAAATTAAATTGTCTACGATTTCTATGCCAAGTCCATGGTCTGCGCCCAAGAATTCAAGTTCAAATCAGATTGGAATTGCGAATCTCTCTTCTTATGCCAATATATTATGCTGAATAACGATGACGATTATTCAATGTTTGGATATGTCTGCTTGTCTAGCTATTAGACTTTAACAAGTATCATAAAAAAAGCCTTACTCAATGAATGAGATGCGATAGCTTTTAGAAGCTAAAAAAAAGAGACAAAAGCGTATGTGACCTTTAGACGCCTTTAGAGTACGTGTTTGCGTTGGCGACCATTGTTAAAATGTGTATACTTTCAATTCTCAATTGATTTCCTTCAGAATATATTTCTAAAAATGCCATGGAAACGATATTTTTGTAGTTAATCTAATTTAATCGAGATAGAACGAGTTTTTCTACACACCAATTGGTTAGTATCAAATGAGCTAGGCAAACATATACAGAGAGCTCGACAATTCCCTCCTTCTTTTTCTCTATCTCTCTGTGAATCAAAAACAAACTATTGGTCGTGTATTAAACGTAGTTTAAGAAGCGGAAAATTGTTTGTTCACACAAATTCCACATCGATCACACGATTGAAGTGTTGAAGAAATTAATACTAAACAAGCAAATTGAGTCAAAAATATAATGTGGTGAAGAAATCCTTGAGAAAATTCCGACCGACTAATGAGTGGACGTATGCTGAGCTCAAAACTAGAATGTGAAAAGCACTTTAAGTGCAAAAATGCGCTCGCAATAAAAGTCCGCGCTTCGTTCGACATCTAAACCGATTGTGTTAAGAGACGACGCTTGCTATTCTCGATTGTACTGACCGATGAAATAGTATAGATTGAAAAACGCTTGGTGCTATATAGACGATACGTTATCAAATGTTTGGCGTCTGTGGCTTACGATTTTTTTCGCTCTCTTTCTCCCTGCTTCTCTCTCTCTCTCTCCGAAAGGAAAAGTACAGCATGCATATGATATGATGTGAAAAAGACACGAATGGGTCGTTAGCTGTCGTGTTTTTTTTTCTGTTACAAAATGCAATACCATCTTGAAAAGGCGGCAAGTGGCATCAATGCTTGTTATCACATCTCAAAATCATGTTCAATGTTATTTTCCCAAGTGTACTTGCCGCGCAAAGTCGTTAAATTCGCCCAGAGTCGGGGAAAAAAATCCACGGACAAAATGTTCGTCTTTCAATCAATTAGTAGATGTATACACATCATATTGGCATCGGTCGCTAATTTGCACGGCCGTTAAATCGCAAGAGTGTAAACAAAGTGGCGCTGTCTATTAGATTTGAATCGTATTTAATTGAATGAAGTACATCATCACTTAAATGATAGACTCAGCGGCAAAATTCCAAGAATTACAAGAAGTGTTTATCAACGCTTCAACCCCAATTATAATTTCAGTCTTGTGATATTATGAACGGCGCTAAACCAACAGCTGTAAACAATAAGCAGAAAGGGAAAAAATTAAAAAATTTCAATGTAGCGCCACAACGTTCAATTTCCAACGCTTAATGTATTTCGATTCCGTAGTTGGTTTTTGCTCTTGTTCCTCTTTGATCGTTGTCTGTCTGAGCGTTTCATGTTTTTTTTTGTTCGTTCATTCGTTCGTTCGTTGTTTGTGTCGTATGTATCTGTTGTGTGAGTCTTATCGCATTTCGTTCAGTATACGTCGAATGTTACGCTAACGCAAGGGAGCAACGATCCAAAAGAACTAAGGCAACTGAGAGCACTTTGCCGCGAATGAATGCGTGCATTCGCCGTATGCCCTCTTGCCGTTATTAGTGATTCGTTGCCCATTGTGTGTGCTTGTATTTGTATATGTTCACAGACAATGTGTGTAAGCGTAAAAGCGAGGAAAAGAGAAAGATCTCTTTTATTTATTTTGTGTTTTTGAATCGAGACTATGCGGCACACAACACACATGTGTATGCATCACAAATGTGTCATGCCAGTGAGTGCCGAAGTGCCAGTGCCAGTGTTTGTTCCATTTCAATAACAACGTTCTCTCTTCTGTCTCTGGAACGAGAAATAGAGGCAGAGCATTGGGCGAACGAGCAAGAGAGAGAGAGTGAATGCGACAACAATAATAATAAATGTCAAAAATTGCAAAAACGACCACAAGAAAAACAGAGAAATATCATACACAAACATTTACTCACGCGCGCTCAAAACATTTACACACGCCATTCGGTCGTCGTCCGTCACACTCCAGTACAGCGAGCGCCCAGAGAGTATAGAGCAAATAACACCAACATCATCAGTTTATTATTTTCCTCTTTTGCTGCTCGTATTCTTTCATCGTGTGTCGTTCTACAACGTCAAAACATTGTTTTGATTTTGACATGAACGAAAAAAACCGAACAGTCAACACTTTTTGTACGAGTTTTTCTTTAAAAAAAAAGAACCATTCATTTAATTTTGGTTAGAATTTTGCCGTTTTTATTGTATGGTTTTTTTTTCTAATTCCTTTTGTGACATGTACGATGGATTTTTGTGCAAAAGTGTGTTCAAAAAGTGCGGATTGTGTGGAAAAAAACAAATGGTGTGCATAAAAAATGAAGAAAATTTCCTGATGTATTTCTCGTACTTCATTTTAATGTCATTGAATTTAACTTGTGTCCTGTCTACTGACCGCTGAATTTTTGTCATACTTTTTATTCGTGCTGTAGTATTCGAAAGTTTTAGTGTGGCGTCTTCTTTTTGTTATATTATTCAGAGAGTATGCATCGAAGTGACAACTAAAAAGTTCAAGTAAGCAAAAATTCTACGTTACAAAAATGTTCGATAGTATTTCCTGAGGAATTAAAAAAAAAGAATATTCATACTTTGAACCTTTTCTTCTTGAAAGAAAAAAACCTGTTTTTAAAACATGCGTTCGCTGGACGAAATAATATGTAAGGAAAAAAAATCAATAATAAGCATGCGAATAAAGAACTCGGGTATTAGATTGTTTAAGTAAAAAACGCGAATCGAATGAAAAAAAAGTTGTGTTCAAGTAATCTTTGGGACGTTTGCGTGAGATTTGACGATTGAACGAAGAGTTGTTGTTTTCATTGAATTGAATTATGTGAAAGTACTTGGAAATTGTGCTGTAGTAGAGTGAGTGGTGTGGAGTGTGGAAGAAACCTTTTCTGTAGCATGTGGGCTGACACGACGGTTCGCTGACACACATTTGGCATTCCATGTCCATGGTATTTTGTGCGGCATTCTCCATGTCTCACTAAATTCTCGTCACTCAATTAAATCACAGTGAATAGAGCAACACAAATGTGGAAGCGAAAAAAAAACAATCACAACAACAACTAGCAACTGTACGTTCTATGTTGGGGTGAGCGTTAGAAATTCCATTTACAATGATTCCACGAAATCAAAGAGAGGAATGATACATTGGATCTAAACAAAAATGTCAAAATAGGCGTTGGAGTCATTGAATTTAGTGGAAACGAATAAACGTCACCCATTTACTTTTAATGCAATTAGTGTGTTAACACACAAACAAAAAATCGCTAATTTCTCTTTCTCACTCTATCTTCGTTGTAATGAAATCCCTGCTATTTTTTTCGTGTTTTTTTTCTGTTTATTTTCGATTGCCCATTCGATGTCACTGAAAATTACGTAGGCGTTCCAGCTGCAGGCAAACAACATCATTTTATGGCTAAATAAGTGCACAGACTTTCATTTATAACATTTATTTCGATCGATTCGGCCCTCTCGGTCTCTCGTTGAAGTACAATAATGAGCATGGCTGAAAATGAAAAAAATGAAAAAATAAAAACCACCAGAGAGAAAAATACATGACACGACCGACCGACCGACCGACCGACCGACAGAAAACAATCGAATGTAAATGGAAATGTAGCCAACGCGCTTTTGTGTGAGCTCATTCATATGTGTAATAACATGCCATCAAAATCAATGATCATGCCAATTTGATCAATTACGTTTACGATGACGATGGTTGTTTGGTTGTTTGGTTGTATGGCATGTACTGTTACAGTGTACACACAGCACCGCAGACACTGGCTCCAAATGACTATTTAGTCATTCCCGGTTTCATGTGCTATTTATATTTATTAATATTTTTTTTCCATCATTGTGTTATGTATGAGTCATGTGTTATTATCAATTGTACTGTATATTTTGTGTCAATTCATAGTCTCGTAATTTTTATTCTTCATTCTCGTGTAACATTCTCTGTCTCTCTCTCTCTGTCTTTCTTTCAGAATTGTTCTGGATTCATATCAGTTGGAAATCTATCTGCTTTCGAGCAATTCCATACTCATTCCGAACTCATGACAACGGCATGACATTTTGTGCAAAGCATTTTAAAATGCTATTTTTGATTAAATTTGCGGACTTGAAAATAGATTTTGCTATTTATATGGTTGACCATGCTCATGAACTAGTAGTAGTAGTGTGGCACGTATTAAAACTCCTCATTTTAGCATATAGTTTTAATTCCAAACATTTGATTTATATTTAAATTTTACTTCCCATTTGCTATTTTGGGTTTTTTATGTTCCGTTTTCTGGTTGAAATTCACATACGATGTTTCGATAGCAAACATTTGGTTTTGTTCACCGATTTCCATCAATCACTCTTTTTCGATTCAATTTAAATGCGCTTAATGTACGTTTTCCCAAACAAATGTCGAAAATCATTGAATAAATAATTCTTCATGCGTGCGTGTGTGTGTGTATGTGTGTTTTTCTAATTGTCTGTTTGCCTTCAGCGTTCAATCAAAATGTTCTTGTTATTCGCGCGCGCAACAACCAACAGCGAACGCCATAAACACATTCTGTGAAAATATTTTAAATCAATAATAGAGACATATGCAGAGACGCTTGAGAGTGCAATAGACGACAGAAACGAATAAAAAAATGTAGATTATGAATAAATAGAGAGGAAGAGAGACAGAGCGAAAAAAATAGCTACAAGTTGTAACTTGTTACGTGTGTGTCTCGATGGCGTTTGAGCTATTTCAATTTTGTTGCTTGTTTTCGTTCGAATTTTGTGTGCTTATTTTTTTTCTGTTCCACTGAATATTATCTGTCGCTCTATGTCAATAAACCAGTCTAATTGATCCCGACACGAATCGCTGCAGCAATGAAAAGTAATGATACACACATACAGCAATCTGAGAGTACCAAAACTCCATGAAGGTGAATATTCAAATTGATTCATAATCAAATATGCGAGCGAAGTCAAGTATAATGGGAGAAATTAAGCCTTCCACTAATTCCTATTACTATGTTCTGTCATCATCTGTCACACGCGAATATCGGATAATCCAATTCATCAAAAACGGCTTTGTGTATGCGTGTTTGTACACTGATTACCGCTGAGGAAAATCAATTGATGCGAAATTCAATTAGTATTTTCCGGTTTTCCATCTGCTCCACTCCAATCTGTGGTGGATGTTAAGTGTTGAAGACCATGATAGGATGAAAAATCTCTGTGTAATCAAATCTCGTACCCAACGTCAACATTTCAAGCAAATTAATTAAGTTAACTAAAAACGAAATTGGAAACTAGAGTTCCGAACATGGAACCAGAGATGCGAAGCGAGATTCATTAGAATATGAGCTTTTCATTCTCATGAATAACGATGAAATAAAAATTAATGCGTTCAACGCTCGACAGAGAAAAAGGGACCGCTAATGCTGAGTAATACCTTGTCGACAATGTAACGTTGTTACATCAAAACTCGTTCAATCGTGATTATTGGCAACGAAATAAAACGAAAATCGCACAACAAAGACCAAAGAAATGCCATAGTGAAAATATATTATTGCTTCATAAATATTGACAGAAGATATCGTTGAATGAATAATTGATACGGTTTAAGCAACAATGTAAAAATAGTCTGGAATTGATGACGATTTTTAAACGCTTACAAAAACCAGTGTTGCTATGTACAACAAAATTGAGTGAATCGGCCGAAATTTTTTTAACATGAATACCGTACGTCGATGGGCGACCATTTCCAAAAAGAGACAAATAATCTTCTCAACGTCTTGAAAGAATCAGTCTCAAGGCGTTCACTTAAGATTCGATAAACTAGGAAGAAGCAAAACCAAATTCACTCACAACATAATGGTCTCGGTATCAAGTACTTGTTCGCTGACTCGACGAGGGTTAAAAAAAATTGCGATGGAAAAATGTAAACGGACAAATTAAATAAATAGCACAGCACAGTGAACACCCTACTGAAAAGCACACAGCAGAAGTGGCAGACACCACAGAGCGAGTGTTGTTTCGTTTTTGTTTTTTTTTTTTTTTTTTTTATCCAGTGGCACACTAAAGCCATAATAATATACGCAAAATGTTTATGTGTCTAGTTGGTACATCAGCGAAACTGTGTGGCGCAGTAGCAAAACAGCTTCGCAACCGAACGTACATCATTTCTCTTTCGAGCCGCTCTCTCGCGCGTTTGTATCACTCACTGTCTCTCGCTGTGTGTACGAAAAATCGCGCGCGCTATCAAAAACGTTGTTTCTTTTTATTCCTTCGTCTCTGTGGTTCGTGTGTCTTATTTCGGCTTATGAGCATCGATATGAGGTTCAGTTCGTCTGCTGCACAACAATCGCGTTGATTTTCGAAGGCGATTCCTTCGATATGAATATATATTCAGACAACACACTCAGTGAACTTGAAGTGACGAGAGAATACCATCTACTTTTTGAAGGTTTTTAACAAGATTTTCGCGTGATAAATTAGCAAAGAAGAAGCAACCCAAGCGCACCACATCATTTGCAAGCGACAGAATTACAATTTAAAAATAAAGTGAACGGCAAAGTATAATAACGAGTGTTTAACAAAGAGTACCATACCGGGCCATACCACATCACCTGAAAAATAACTGAATTTTATTCAACAATCTATTGATCCAAGTAAATTTATTTGAATGGTGTATTCGTCGTTGAACCATCGTTTAAGTGGAAATACGGTTGAAAAGTGGGCAAAAAACGGAATATTTTCGAAGGCGCCTTCATTGATAATTTGTAGTTCGCCTTCATTTTAACGTCTGCCGTGTTTTTGAGTCACTTCCACCGTCAGTGCGAAAGCTAGTGTGTGTGTGTGTGCAAGTGTTGACAAATGTTCAAGATTAGATGCCAACGATTATACGGAAAAGTAAGGAATTTTGTTGGCTCATTTCGAACGATGGTATACAAACGACCCTATCTATTTGCTCTTAATTATGTCTACGGCCAAAAATTACTGCAGCTAGGCTGCTGCTGCTGCTGCTGCTTTACAAAAACGCTTTCTTATCACATTTTATAATCTCTTAGTCTCCAACTGTGTATGACGCGAATAATTTTGTATGCGGTTTATTTTGTTTATTTGACAAGCTCCTAATTATTGCGATAGAAAATCAACGTCGTTGGCGACAAATGCGCTCTCAATGGCGTAATAATAAATTGTCGCCCAACACAAAATTGTACAGTATACACCAATTCAACATTTGTGCAGTTTAGAGTGTTCCATGAGCTCATTGGGTGAACTTGAACAATCAACCGATATCATTTATTGGCCTTAGATGATTTGTCATTTTTGATCTTGATTCTTGAATTTCTTTTCTCGTCTCTTTTTTTTTGCTGGTGCGATGACATTTATCAAAGAAAATATTTGCATATAGCCTAGTAGTCCCAAGAGTGACATTTATTTTTTAATCCGTTTATATTGTGTTGAAAACATAAATATTTAGACTGTGTGTTTCATGAAAAGTTTACTCCGTGTTTTGTTATATTGAGAAAGAACTGAACGAACACTCTCTATTCCGTTCGTCTGTTTGCTTTTTGCATAATACACATAATTTAACCGTTTGCTTAACCATCATTTAGGCTAAAGCCGTTGCAACGTAGCGTTCTTTGAAATGGAGATCATAATCAAGTTGATTTAGCAAATGTATTGTTAAATGGAAACAAAAGTGTTCATTGAATAAACAAAATTAGAGTAATTTTGTTTGATATCAATAAATTCGTATGTGTACGTGTGTTTTTTTGAAGTGTTTGAAGATTTTTTTTTCTTATATTGATTGATGGGAAAAGAGGTTTAACGGTCGCTTATAAACTTACTCAAACAATGGAGAATAAGTGTCTCAATTTGTTCTATGTTTCTTCTTCTTTCAGAATTTAGATTCAATCTTATCAACATCCGGCTAATATCCATTCATGATATATAACAAATCACACGAGAATCGACCAAACAACATATATTGCAATAAACTACAAAATACCTCAGCACAATCTGAAGTGTTCGTATAAGTGGTCCGAAGCAAATGGAATGATAAATCACATTTAATCTTTGTGCTCGCGCTTCTTTCCGATTATTTTTTTTTATTAATGCTGTTAAAATATTTTATGGCTTCTTCAGTCAAGAGCAAGCATTAAATTCAAACCAATCGGATAAGAGACATTATCGTAAGCGATAGTTTTGCGTATGAGAGTTTGTTTTCAAGTGTGATTGTAAAACGGAAAGGAAAAATCGAATCGAAAGTTATTTTATCAGTTGGCCGATGATAATGGAGTATGTGCGTCCTCCACTCAACACCGTCAACCGTTGATTTCGTTGATTTACTACAGATTTTGGCTGGCCACGAATAAGCGTTTTGATTTCTCACAACCACATTAGGTAATGCTCATACCGTTTTCAGTGCCATTTTTTGTTGCATTTCGAACAAATATATCATTTTTGAACATTAATTTTACGAGTATTTTTTTTGCTGTTGTTGTTATTGCCGAAAAAAATTCCAAACAGATAAATTGAAATAATGCTGTACTGATTAAAGAACAGTTTGTTTGTTTTTTTTTGTGTTCATTCAACGGGTTTACTAAAAGCAAATATTTTCCAGATAGTAACGAACAATGTTCTGTGAATGAAATTCAATTTTGCTGTGGGCAATTTAGGATAAAAAACTATTATTGTTATATTCCATTCTAAAAGTACTTATGTACATTTTTCTCCACTCTCTTTTTGTTCAGATTATCTTGATGTGAGAACATAAATGAAAAATTTGAGCAGCAACAACCAAAACAATAACAACGACGACAGCAAAAAAAACGACCGGAACACGTAGCAGCTCACAGTTAAATTAGAATCGTTTGAGTAGTAATTTGTTCAAAAGTGTGTGTTAACATTATGCTATCAAGCTATCGATTGAATCATGTTTCGAATGAAGATCTGCAAGCCGTTGCGTTCGTGCCATACAAACATGCAATCTTCCAATCTCAACACCACAACAACCATCATCATCATCATCATCATCGTCGACAATCATGCTGCAGCATTTTGTTTCCGATGGCCTTTGAGCGTGCAGCACCAAAATCAATTTTAAATCCACGCTTCGATTCCATTATCTTAGAAGGTCAATTTCAATCGAGCGCTTTTCCACAAATCCGCCTCAGATATCGGTATGATGAGCTTTGATGAGCTGCAACACCACTTGAATGACATGGCAAATCGTGAATAATTGTTTGTTTGTCTCGGTGTGTTTCTTTTTCTTTCAGATACGCTTTGATTTACGTAATTTTGAGCACATTGATATGGCTGGGCTATCATTTCTCAGTGTTGAAAGCGTCCGTTGCACGTATGCAACTAATCACCTTGTACACGTCATATGTGATGGTGCTATTGACATCTATTCTATTCTATTTTTTGACCTACACAAAATTTTATCGCATTCACACAACGTTCGTTTCAATTATTACCACGGCTATGCTGTGCGGTACATCACTCACCCTTCTCAAATTCACATCGATCGAATTATTCAGTCCGCTCGGTCATTTTAGCATCTGCATTGAGATAATCCTCCTAATTTACACAATGATTCCATTTCGGCTGTGGCAAAACTGTGCTCTGGCCGCAATTTATTCAATTCTCTTTGAAATTGGATCGCTACGATCGGATGATATAAGCCCAGTCATCAACTATAAAATTATCGCGATGCGTCTGATGCTTCATTTGTGCGTACACTTGGTCGGATTACATATATTAATAATGAATGTGGTACGAATGCGCGGTACATTCATTGAGGTTGGACAAAATCTGCTCGTTAAGCGGCAACTGGAGATGGAAAAACAAGTAATTAGTTTGTTCTTTTTGGTTTTTTCCGCACGTACATTGCGATTTCCGTTGGAAAGGAGTTTTAATTTTAATTGGTTCATTTACAGTTGAAAGAGAAAATGATACACAGCGTGATGCCACCGAGAGTGGCCGATATGCTGTTGAAGGAGCGCAGCAGTGGCGACCAAGCAATGTTTGGACCAGCTGGAAACGTGAAGTGCCTGTTTCGACCCTTTCATATGGCCAGCATGGAAAATGTGAGCATTTTATTCGCCGATATCGTTGGGTTTACGAAAATGTCATCGAAAAAAACCGCCGAGCAACTGGTGGAAATTTTAAACGATCTGTTTGAACGATTCGATGAATTATGCATTTTAAATGGTTGCGAAAAAATATCAACACTTGGCGACTGCTACTATTGCGTGAGTGGTTGCCCAGAGCCCAGAGCTGACCATGCGATCTGTAAGTTTTTCATGGGTTTCTGTACCGAAAATATTCTTAATTTAATCCAAATAAATCTCATTTTATTGAAAATAAAAAATCGATTCTACGCCAGGCTGCGTTGAGATGGGCATCGGAATGATTGCGGCAATGCGATGGTTTGACACGAAGCGTCAGGAGGGTGTTACAATGAGAGTTGGCATACACACAGGCAGCGTCTTATGCGGTATCGTTGGAACGCGTCGCGTTAAGTTTGATGTATGGAGCAACGACGTTTCGTTGGCAAATCGAATGGAGTCAACCGGTCGACCCGGACAAATACACGTTTCAGAGAAAACGTACAAGTTCTTGGAAAACAAATACATTTCCGAACCCGGAGAAGAAATAGAAGGTATTTATTATTGAATTAAAAAAGGCCGAGTGTACTCCGACCGTTAAAAAAAAATGAATGCCTACTAAACCACCCACACTTTCTCATTCACAGGACTGAAAACCTATTACATAATACGAAGAAAATCAACGAAATCTTATGAGCATCTGCGACCAAATGATTTAAATTTAAGTGTTCCAATTGCAATTAATGGCGAAAATGAAGCAAGCAATGCGACAAAATTGATATCCCAAAGCGCGACAAATTTGGCTGTAACACGAAATGATTCGGTGTCACCATCGGCTTTATCCACGGGTGCAGCATCGTCAGTTAATCGATGTCGAACGACCACATTCAATAAACTAACGCGTTACCTTCGATCCAGTGTCAGCTCCGGCGGTGGTGGTGCTACTCAATCCAAAGATCAATCAAACCAGCAACGACCCCAACCGCCGCAAATATTCGTTTCAACGAAATCACTTCCCGAAAGTTTAACATCAACGAACCCATCGATTTTGAATTGTTGTCCAAATTCATTGACACCAAATAGTCTTCAAAACAGTGACCGTAATGTGATGTCATCAGATAATTCAAAAACATGCGATTCGATTACAATGCCCACACAACACGTCACCGCCGCTGATGCTGCTGTCGTTGTCGACAATAAGTCGATAGCAGCCAATCTGCGTCAATGGAAACTTCCGAAATATCTGCGGAAATTCGAGAGCCGCAACAATAACAATAGCGTGAAATGTAATAAGGAGTGTGCGATGAACGAAAGCTCAGCTGACGCTAATCGTGCGACTGAAAATGATCAGTCATATCAATTGTTGCCGATAATTATACAGAAAACCGATACAGCAACGTCTCTGAATGCCATTGATCAAAGTACGAATAATGGTAACTGTATTGGTATCGGGATCGAACAGGATGGGAGTGTGGCAGAGTGTACGCCAAGCTGTTCACCAAGTCCAAGATCGAATACAAACATAAATAACACCGACATCATTGATGTTCGTTCGTACATTTCACAATCGCGCAGCGATATAACACCATTTTATCCAGAGCGAGCGGACTCGTGTAAATATCGATCGCATCGTTACGGCGATGTGTCACCAATGCGACGACCACGCTCAAAAACAGTTGCACTCACTAGTCAAGATCATTTGAGCAAAATGGGTCGTGATTCCAGTAATGAGTTACGCGTTCCGAATGCACTCGGTAGAAAGCATTCGCAGTACTGTAATCCAACATCGAATAATTTGCATGTGCCAGATATGCCGCCCAATCACACGTCAATTTCACAGGAGAGACTATCGACCGGCGATTTGGCTTCGTGGGTGTCGAACATCTCCGATGATCCAATGTCTGCGGAGCATTCATCAACCATCGCAATTCCGCCAAATGACGAAATCCATCTGGATCCGATTCGAAAACAAAGCGATCTTCAACTCGTTCGATGTGTGAAAGAGAATGCAAAATCACAACAAAATTATCTCGTAACGCCGCCATTATCCAAATTATCGCTATTCTTTCTGTCGCCGCTGATGGAACAGGAGTTTCGTGCCGAAGCGCATCAGTTGAACAAACGCAATGGCCCATTAACGATTGCATTTCCGATTTATAACACCTATTTTGACATTTTAATCGGTGTTGTGATATTTTCAACGGTATCAATTGCCATGTTCCTGCTATCCGCTTCGGAACAGCTCAAGGACACTCCTTTGAAATGGATTTGGCTGTGTGCATTCGGTTTAGTTTCACTGATTGAACTATGCGTGCTGGTATTGTTCACAAAACGATTGTTTCGAAATCGCAAAAAATCCTTCTATCAACGAAAATTATTCATAGACACCGAAATGCAAACAAATGAACCAATCCCTGTCGCCGAACCAGTGGAAAAGAGGAATTTGGAGAAAACCACATCAAACACCATAACAATGTCATCGTTGACGATAGATTCAATCACATCGACATCGCTACGAGCCAAAAAGTATTTGGAGGATAAAATTATCGGTTCAATTTCAACGTGGTATCGTTGGCACATATCGCTGGGATTTTTAATGACACTGCCCGCCGTGTTAACCCTTATCCATTTTCTCATTTCGAGTGTGACAAATGACGGATCAGTGTTTGGATGCCACTATGGATTCTTGATGATCGTTTGTATTGTGCATTTTTGTAATTTTACGCAGCTAAACTGTTGGATGCGAAGCATTTTAGCCGTATTTGTCGCTCTAGCGTTCATCGGCGGCATATCGTTGAGTCAACTCGAATGGTCGTCAACACTGCAGACACATATTGAATCAACTGCATGGCCACAACAAAATTCGTCTCAACCAATATTGATTATCAGTTCGGACGGAACGAGAAATAACTTTAGCCGCACATCGTTTGCGAATCGTTCGGAAGATTCAAGTGATCGACGAAAGCCACATTGTTTCGAGAAGAAAATTGATCTGGAAATTTATTTAGACTTGACATTAGTTTTAGTGTTGGTGTGGTTTTTGAATCGTGAATTTGAAATATTCTATCGATTTGCATTTTATAGTAGTTCAATTGCGGAAAAAGACAAGATACGAGTTCAACAAATGAAAAATCAAGCCGATCTACTGCTTCAGAATATAATACCGAAGCATGTAGCCGATCATTTAAAGAATACGGCCAAATATTCCGAGAATCATCACAATGTGGCCATCATATTCGCGTCGTTAATCAATTTTAATGAATTGTATGATGAATCGTATCTGGGCGGACGTGAATATCTTCGTGTTTTGAATGAATTAATCGGAGATTTTGACGAGCTATTGAGCCGACCGGAGTTTGCGTGTGTGGAAAAAATTAAAACGATCGGAAGTACATTTATGGCTGCATCTGGATTGGATAATAGTTTACGTGATCAGAATAGTAATAGTCATATAAATGCTCTCATGGAATTTGCATTGGCCATGCAAGAAGTGGTGGCCGCGTTCAATAAAGATTTACTGGAATTCGATCTAATTCTACGGATTGGTTTCAACATCGGTGACGTCACAGCTGGCGTAATAGGCACTAGTAAATTGCATTACGATATTTGGGGTGATGCGGTAAATGTGAGCAGTCGCATGGATTCAACTGGCGTTGCTGGACGCATACAAGTGGGCAAAGATTGTATCCCATTTTTGGATGCAAATCTGTACGAATTTGAGGCGCGCGGCAGCGTTTTTGTCAAAGGCAAAGACAACATGGAAGTGTATTTAGTGAAACGCAAAAGACTTGAAACAAACTAAATATTAATACATCAAGTATATAGTAAATGTAATTAAAAGCCTACAAATGACTCCTCTCTTCAATACGTTCCCATAATTCTCTTCACCTACACAAAATATTACCTGATATTTTTCTATATTATAACAAAAGAACATAGAAGTGCAAATTAAATCTCTCTCTCTCTCTCTCTTTCTCTCTCTCTCTCTCTCTCTCTCTCTCTCTCTCTCTCTCTCTCTCTCTCTCTCTCTTTGATATTCACACAGAAATAAAATGTGGTAGGTTTGTGCTATCTATTGGTGACGAGTATAGTTACAAGTCTTAGAAAAGTTACCCCACGCACCAAAATATTACTATGCACAGCACACATGCATTTTTTGGCTGGAAAATTCTCGGAAAAGTGCTACTGTGGGAAATCGGGAAATCGGGGAAAGTTCAGACCAGTCTCAATCGATCGGGCGGAAAATTTCATGTGAGGTACCGACCCCAAAGGGTGATTTTCAAGCGAAAAAACCATCCATTTCTGAGATAAATGAAAAAAACTTGCCGATTTTTCCGAATTTTTTCATTTATCTCAGAAATGGATGTTTTTTTTTGCTTGAAAATCACCCATCGGGTCGGTACCTCACATGCAATTTTCCGCCCGATCGATTGAGACTGGTCTGAACCTTCTCCGATTTCCCGATTTCCCGATTTCCCACAGTAGCACTTTTCCGAGAATTTTCCAACCAAAAAATGCATGTGTGCTGTGCATAGTAATAGTTTGGTGTGTGTGGTAACTTTTCTAAGACTTGTGGTAACTATACTCGTCACCAATAGATAGCACAAACCTACCACATTTTATTTCTGTGTGTTCCCAATCAAAACAACATAACGAATTTTCAACACGAATTTTTCAAACTTCAACGTACTCACTCACACAGCTTTGCTAAAAAATAATTATAATAATTAACCAAAACTAGTACCAATTTTGTTGTTCTAATTGAAGTCAATTCGACGTTTTTTTTTTTTAAATAAAAAGAAAAAGAGTGTCGTTAGACGTATTTTATCTACCTGTTTAGTTCAGGCGATTTTTAAGCAGTAGTAAAATTGTCTGTAGCAAACAAAAAATAGAATCGATGCGATTGATTGTATAAAAAAAAGCACTATTTTGTATAAGTTGCAATGTGAATCGCTTATTTCTTGTTGAATTTTTATTTTCTATTATCGAAAGAAAGTCAACGTTTTTTCTTTAATTTATTAGACGTATATTTTAAATGAAAAAATCAGCCGCTTTGTAGAAATGTTATAGGCGGTGCAAATTAGTTGAAATTATTGAGGAAATTGTCCATATGATTGAGCATGTAAACGATCAAATTTATTGTATTACAATTTTTGTAACATGTTTTAACGAACAAATCTACTTTTATATTTATACTAAATGTGATACAGATGAATTACTGTTAAAATTACAATAGAACCATTTTTATTGCTAAAATGAATGAAACAACAACAACAAAAACCAATTTTATATTTAATGCTATAAAGTAAATATATTGCGAATTATGTCTATTAGTTTATTCCGAATTTATTTTTTTCGAATAAAATCCAAATGTCTCCAAGCATTTTATTTTTCGTTCAGAATATTGATGTGTTTTCGTTTATTCACCAATTTGTTCAACTATTTTTGGGCATTATTCATTGAATGGGTCTGATAAAAGGTGTCCAAATTTTTTTTTACATAAAAACCTAAATGAGTAATCTTATGTCTGCAGTTATACATTCTATATTTTCCTCACTAAAAAATATTCAAAATAACCGTCACGTCAAAACACGAACGACATTCAATGCGATGAAGTGAACGCACCCCAGTCACAATCATACGCAAACACAATGATATATGCGATGATGTTCGGCGAACTGTCAAATGACAAAACAAAGTACAGCCAGTGAGTCAAAGAGAAACAAAGCTAAAATTCATTTGTATTGACTGCAGCAACAAGGATTTTTTCTGGAGAAAAGGCTAATTTCGTGAATATTGCGAGAGAAAATTTGTTAACAGTGCTCGAAAAAACGGCTCAATTTTCATTCAATATTGAATACATTTCTAATTGCGTCGAAATTACTGTGAAGAACATTGACATTGTTATGCAGTAAAACTTGTTTGTGTCGCTAAATAATATATGAATCACTAGGTTTTTTTGCGGTTCCACCATGGATGACGATCAATTTTTCGAGTCAATTTTGGCAACCGAAAATAATTATCACTTTAAACCACTTAAAACAATTCCATACAGCGCGTAAGTTACTAAGTTGTATTTGAAATGATTGTTAATTGCCAAATGAATGCTAAAATCACGATTGAAAAAGAATTATGCCGCTGGTTATAATTGTCAAATATTTTATTTGTTTCTATTTTTTTGCTATCCAAATTTAGAGTTCACGCTATAACATCCTTTATAATCAGTTTTACTTCGGTATTGTTGGTATACGCTTGGAAAAGTGATACAGATTGTGAGGAATTCTTTATTATTCTGTACTTGCGATGCATTTATTGGGTGTCAACATTTGTAAGTAATTGACATGTGGAGGTTCTTGTATTGACTGACTTTGACTTTTTATTTTTCTATTGCATTTACTCTTTCGTTCGTTTCCTCCAGTTGTACGATCACCTCATCAAGTTTCACCATGAAAAATTGCGAATGAACGGCTACCACGAATTTTACCGCGCCACTTCGTTGCATAAGGGAATTCCATTGCACATCGTTTCCCTTTGGAATACCGTGATTTTGGGAATTCAAACCATTATGCAGCATCAGTATGGACCGGAATTTTTCACTCATTGCACCAAAGAATTCTTCTCACCAACCACTTACATTGTTCTATTCAATGCTTTTGAAACGATTCTCCTGATTGCTGTACACGCTTGGTACATCGTACGTGTTATGCGTTTCAACCGAGCCACACTGCCACCAGATGCATATCGTGGTCTTAGCGAAAGTATTAGCTCGGTAAATATTAATTTTGTTTTCAATTTTTATTTACGATAGAAATAAAAATGACTGAGATTTATTGTATTCTTCATAGGTTGGTGTTGCAACACGCGATACAGAAACAAATGATTTACTGGAAAAGCAAGCCGATTTGATAAATTATCTCAAAGACCATAACAACAAGCTTAACCAAAAATTGATGACACTCAGTGCACAAATTCGTGCATCTACCGGGAATCTTCCACAAAATTAAAACGAATGCTTGTTTCGATTTATCACAGAAGGCATTAATCTAATGCAATCAAATATCTTTCATCGGGTTTTTTTTTCAGTTATACACTTCAATTTATAGAGAAAGAGAGAGAGAGAGAGAGATAAAAAAAATGATAATTATATATTTTGTATAATAATTGATAGAAATAAATCGAATTCAACATTGATCAAGTATTCATCATTCAATTATCCGACAATTTTCATCAAACATGACGGATTTTGCTTGAACATTCCTTTCCAAATTGTATTTTCATAATCGACCCTAGTCTCGGCCACTTGCATGGATTTATTCTTTGCTTTTTGTGCTTGTGACCACGGATTGGCATCCAACATTGGGCGAGTTAAATACAATGTGGACGGAAAACACTCACACCGAAACGATCCGAAAAGTCATACCAATTAGTATGCTTCGACAATTTCAGGACTTGTACAATGTACTTGTTATGTCCAAAAATCAATCAATTGTTATGTCCAAAATAAGGTCGTTTGAGTTATATATAATGCAAACCATTTTAGTTATACTTCTGAAAATGAATAAAATGTTCAAATTTGTCCTGTTGGTGCAACCGTTGATACAATTATATTTCACTATTTTTTTTTTTGTTATGGTGCAGTTTTGGTACGCCGGTACTGGATTCATCATAACTGCTTACAACCAGTTGATATCAATGTGTTCTGTGGAACAATCAGTTCAAAATATTGTGAGTGGAGTAAAAAAGACTACAGATTCAATTGCCTTCGCTAGCAAAATCAAATGTCTCATGGAATATTTGATTTTTTCATTTTCATTAGAATTATTAGCGGGTGTTACGAGCTTCATCAGATTTTGAATAGATTTTATTTTTACCCAAAGAAAAACATATTTTTCTAATCACTCTAATGAGTGCTCTGGAGCGTTGGACATTTGGATCGGCCCACTCTCTTCATACAATTTGGAAATGGCATCAATAGTAAACTGATTATGAAAATTGTGCGAAGTTGCAATTTTTTTCATTTTTTTCTATTTTGCTTTATTTACAGCTGACTTAGAAGAAAGACACTTCAAATGACCAATTCAGATTGAATAAATAGGAATGAAATAACGGTATCGAGAAAATAAGCGCAATTACTGCAAGTGAGCATTCAGAACAAGGACTTTCAAACCATTTATAATCAAGAACACGAAGCAAAATTACAAATATTAATCAATGTATGCGGATAAGTATTTGGGATTTTGGGCATTATCATTTCTGAGATTTCTTTTATAAACTGAAAAAGTGCGGCTTCTGTTACTGAAATGAGTTAATTTTCTTTCACATTTTTTGATATTAAGTCAAAATCTGTGTTCGTATGGATTGTGGTTTGAAAAATCCACACACATTGTAATGAGAATGGGAAAGTATGCAACGATTATCGAATATTTTTGGAAAATTTCGGTCTGTCGTCTGTTTCTTGATCACTTTTTTGTCTGTGCTGCACAAGGCACACTTTTCTTGAAATTAGCAACCAAATATCTTCACAGGACGTCGTATGGGTTTTTTGCCTTTTTAAATCTCGTGCTGTTTATTGCTAAACCATGCTACCCAAATCCTTCGCATAGGATACCAGAGCTGTATTGGCCATGTGTTCTAATGTGTTGGGTTAAAGTCCGAGCATATAAGGAATTATTATAAGTGAACGGTTCTAATCTTTGATCTTTGCAGCACAGGGAGAGAGAGAGAGGAAGAGGGATGGACATGCCGATGAAGGGAGAGGGAGACGACCGAGTTGGGAAATTACCGGATTATATTTTTTGTACCTCTTCTTATCTTCCCTTCTTTCCATTACGCCTATTACCTTCAGAGCTGGAAAAAACACTTTGTGTGTTACACGCGCAAAAGTAAGAAAAGGTCACTAAGAACGCACTCACAGTAGATGTGCGGCGCATACAGCTCTTATATTTTTGGTGTGCTTGCACATTTACATAGATTCCGCCAAAATTTGACAGTAGAACCGAAATCTATGCAAATGTGTAAATACAAGAACTGTGTACGCCGCACATCTACTGTGAGTGCGTTTTTAGTTACGTGCGCGCACACACAAAGTGTTTTTTCCAGCTCTGATTACCTGATTTGGTAATTTTTGTCCTTTTCTTTTAATCTTTTTATGTTTGCAAAATAGTTCGAGGTGGGAGAGAAATGTGGTGCATTTAAATGTGGCATGTTCTGCTCTGATCAATCAGTACGAATTCTGTGTCCAACCAAATCACATCTATTTCGAAAAAGTAAAAAGTGTTTTGCAGAAGAGAAAACGTGTCTTCGAACAGTAAATTGGATGAACCTATTTGTAGCATAATAGGAGAATGGTGATCGGAATGAACCGTGTGATGGCGATGATGAAGATTTTTTTCTGCATTACGTTATTAATAACAGTTGTTGCAAGCGATACAACTCCTGCAACAAATGTGACGGCATTCCTTGAGTTTATGGAAAAACATGAAGCCCAACTGAAATTCAGCGAGAAGAAAGATGTAACTTTGATGTTGGGAAACACGGGCGCGGGCAAAAGTACGTTAACATTATTGATCACCGATGTTGAATTGTTCTCGGTTGAAATCGGCGAAAAAGATTCGGGCGAGTTTATAATTGTTGACAAAGATGAAAAAATCAGCGGAATTTCGACAACCAAATCAAAAACCATTGTGCCTGATCTGATGATCGAAAATGACAACGTATATTATGATTGTCCCGGATTTTCCGACTCAAGAGGTGTAACGCACGACATTTCCGTCACGTATTTAATCCAAAAAGTGATTCGACATGCCGATAGCGTAAAATTGGTGTTTGCAATCAGTTATTCGTCGGTGAAAAATGGTGCAGGCGATCGAAATGATTTTATGGAGCTGGTGAAGCATGCCATCAATTTGGTGAAAAATGTCGACAAATATCAGAATGCCATTGCATTGGTGGTGACGAAGGTCGAAAATCGATATACAAAGAAAGGTGGCAAACTCATTCCCATCGGCGATAAAACATTGATTGCTGGTATTGGACAGTTTTTACAACAAGTAAAAACTGGATTAATGACGGAATATGGCGACAAATCCATTTCAAACGAAGAACGTGCACTGCTTGGTAAGAAATTTAAATTTGTTGATACGTTGCTGGAAATGAATAGCCGTGATGAATATACACGCATTGGAATTTTGCGGCTTGCCGATGAAGCTGGAGCCGTAAAGGATTTACCAATGTTGCAAATGGAAAAATTGAGCATTCAATCGATGATTAAGCAAAATATTCAATTCGTTCGAAAGGATAATGCCGATTTTGGCTATGCCATATCGCACGAGTCGAAAAATAGCGTTCAAGATTTGTTGGTGAGAATCCAAAGCGATTTAAGACGTGATTTAATGGACATCGTGAAAAAAGTGGACGTATGGTTTATGGAACAAATCGAAATGACTGCCGATCGAAATGAATTGATGGAAAAAACGTATTTTGCCCATGACAAACTGTACGACATTGAATCAAACGAATTGAAAGTGTATGCAAACGATGTGGCTGATTGTGCCAAAGATTTCGGCATTAACATTACGGACAAAAAACTGCAACGAATTCAACGGAACATTGATTTTGCCGTATTTTTGTATGAAGTCACCAATGCGAATCCGACCATTTTGTACGACATCTCCAACGAAGTGGCAACTGGAATGAAGAGCATGCTAAGAGATCGCTATCGTGACTTGTTGACGAAGATGAAAAAGTATCTCAAGATTGAAACAGAAAGTACCCTCGACGATATCAGAGAGTTTTATGTGTATCAAGTTGAGAAGAACATCATCGATATTGGTCAATTGAATGAAAAAATGACGACTGCACTGACCAAATTGAACGACGTGCACTCAGAAGATTTGAAAGAATGTGCGAAGAAAATATTCAATGTGGCATCTGATTTGAATATTGGCATTGCGACGAAGAAATCAAACAATCTATTGCGACACATTGAATTTGTTGATTTCCTATGCAACATCACCAATATCAATTCAACGGTTCTCTTTGACGTCACGAACGTAATGGCCAATCTAACACAATACTTCGAAGACTCTCGCACATGGTATACATTTTTGATTGACTTACACGACGAATCTTCAAAGTATGAAGTGCAAACCACCGCTACCGCATATGACGTATCGCAGCTTATGAGCGAATGTATTGTTGGCGAAAACGATTTTGTCGATGTTAAAAGTATCAGCTTAAAAGGATATTGTGAACACGTTGGCAGTAAAATCTATTCTTTGGTGCAAAATCTGCACGTAAATTCATACAAACTCAAAGCATTACGAGCCGTAGTCAACCGAACAATGGTCGACAATCATCTGCAATCATCATTTTCATCTGGAAAATTAATTGTCAAAGGATATAATGTCCGATTAAGTGAAATCGTTCAAATGCAATGGCAAAATGACTCAAAGTCAATTGAGGTGTTTGCATTGAATAATTTGTTTATCGATGCCAGTTTGGACAAAGTTGGAAAGAAAGCGCAAATCACATTCATTGCACCCAATTGGTATGTAGTCGGTGATTGGAAAATAGATTTGCGTGGTCAGGATGCACAGCAATATGCAGAACGGGCAAAAGATGGAGTAGGTAAACCAGCAAATGGGCTTGTTGGAAAACCGGGCAAAGCTGGAGGACCCGGTGGCCTTTTCATTGCCGTTGGCAATAAATTTTACAATGGAAAGCAGCTGCAAGTTGAAATTAGTGGTGGCAACGGTGGTGATGGTCAACATGGTGGTCGAGGTTGGTATCACTTCACTTTTCATTTGAATTTTTTTTTCTTTTTCATTCTGTACAGATCAAATAATTTGAATTGAAAATTCTGAATTTCAGGTACGAACGCAATCAAAGGCGAAGACGCCATGGATCGTGATTACAACATTGGCGATTTGACATATTTTGCTGAAAACAAAGACGTAACAATTGAACACAAGAATGGATTTCCGTACGAACACATTACATTCACTACATATGGCAAAAACGGAACTGCAGCTGGAAACGGTGGTGATGGTGGATCGGGTGGCAAGGGTGGTTTCCCAGGAAAATTTATCACGATTGGTTTGAAACAAACAGCAAGCTTTAAAATTTTCAGTGACATAGGTAAATTTGAATCTTTTTTTTTATTTCGAAAAAGAAAGATTTGTTTTCACTTTTATTAAATTTCTTTGATACATTTTTCAATATCGATTCATTCAATTAATGAATTCGTTTTTTTTTCTCATTGTGATTTATGCAGGAAAAGACGGAAAGCAGGGTGATGGAGGCAACCAAGGATCTAATGCCAGTGCTCATATTATTGTGCGTAAAAAATACTACGATAAACCAATTAATTTATTGATGATAAGTTATGTAAGTGAGGAGGTGAAGAACGGTTTGGCGATTCCGGCTGGTCAAAGGGGAGAAGATGGTAAAAACGTGGCAGGCAGAGAAAGTCCAACGAAATCCGATGAGTTCAACAATCCATCACAAATTATAAACGAGTACAAGAATTTTGTTCGAGAAAATCTAGCGCAAAGCATTCGTGAAACGGATTTAAAACAATTCATTAAAAATATCAATGGAAATGAGCAAATTCAATCACTCTACGATACCCTTGGTTTGGTTGACGAGTTCCATGGAATTGAAAATCAATATTATTCGTTGCGAAATCGGGTTAGTTTCACTTCGGACATCCAATCAATTCTAAATCGAACAACTGCGTATGCCAACAATGGAAAACTTTCAAACGACGATAAAACGATGCTAAACTATTTGCATTCGGCTATATTGAGCAAATTATGCAGCATTCGTGATGGAAACGCTCATCAGTCAATTCTCGATTTGCCACAATACTTGAAATTGGTCACAGAAAATATCGGAAAATTGGAGAAGATCGAACGACAAGTTATCATTCAAGAACATCAAAATGAATTCAAACAATCGTTGCAAACAAAAATCGACTCAGCAAATAATTTGATTAAAAATCAAATAACCACCGAAATCGATAGCATTTTCTCGGAAATTGAGTTGGATATTCATCGTTTGATCAACGAATCGATTGCCAAACAGAATGAAACCAAGGATAATATAAAAGCATTAGAAGAAGCATTACGATTGCAGCAACTCCAACTGCCAATCAAAATGGTTAGTTCGATATTATCGTTTTTAGGACCAAAAGGTGCCATTGCCAGTTCGGTGCTGAACTGTGTGATTCGCGATGATAAATCACCCGATGCAATTCAAATGGTGAATGAACAGTTCAAAAATTCGATGGCCGAAGTGTCGAAACAATACAAACAGAAGCCAAATCAATTCCTTGCCGAATTGAAGAAGCTCGAACAGACGCTCATTGATGAAGAGGCCTCATCAGATATGATCGAATTGAAGAAAAATGTGACGGCTTTGAAGAAAAAACTCGAACAACAAATCGATGTGAATTCATTCCCTGACCTCAAGCAGTTCGATGAATTTCGCAAAGAAGTGGAAAAATACGCGAATGAAAAGAAGAAGGCATTTAAAGAGGAGAAGAAGAAGAAGAAAGAAGCAATAGAGAAATCAACCAGCGACGATGAAAAGAAAAAACTATCGAGCGAAATTGAGAAAATTGATAAGAAATTGAATCAAGTGGCACATATGAAACGGGTTTTAAATACAGGGAAATTGGTGCTCGGAACCTATTCGAATTTGTTGAGCAATTTGAATGAAATGGAAAAAACGAAAAAAGCGATTAAAAATGTCGAAGGTCAATTGGAAGCATTGGAACAGCATGAGCAAAATATTTACGATGTAATGCTACCGCAGTTGCGTGCAATGGAGCTCAGTATCCAAGTGGTCGGTGATAATTTGAAAGGAAAATCTCATGTTGATTTAGACGTTCGGAAATGGGGTGTTCAAACAATGGTCAAAGGTGTCAAACGGGAATTCCTTAAGATGACCACCGATTTCAATGTACAAGGCGATCTACTCCATTGCGTTGACAAGCTGAATGAAGCAATGGCCATATTGATTGACATCTACAATCGGATAGATTCATACATTGAAAAGGCTGAATTGACTGAATACATCGCAAAAATTGGCTCAGGCAAGCCACAATTGACGGCAAATCCCAAAGTAAACGAGGCCATCAACAATTTAGATAAAATGATTCAAACGAATATGGTGTTGAATCAATACGAACTGGCTATACAGGCATTCAAACAGCATAAATTCCCATTTGCCCATATTTATATGGACAAATTTCAATTGCCAGACAATCTCCAATTTGACAGTACCAAGACACTCAAACAAAAGGCCGTCTATCAAATTGATAATTTGAAAAAAGAACTCCAACTATCGAGCATTTCAATCGGAAAGTATGACAAAGACATCATTTATGACGAATACAATAACGCAGCGCCCTTTTACACGTGGCCGTACAACGAAATTACAAATGAAATCGGCAAATTGCTGCGCGGCGAACAAATATTGGTTCGTGCTGAAATCGCTAACGGAATTGATCAGAATGCCGTTAAATTCAACGACATCGGCATTTATTTGAATGTGACCAAGGAACGACAGTCCGAATTGGATGCGACACTTGAAGGTTTCAAAGTCGACATGACTATGATTGGAAATACTTATTATCGATGCGCCAATCGAGCCTACTCCGTGTCGGTAGACGATAATATTGTATATGAATACGCTTTTTCACAAGGTCAAACGAAAAGTACAACGTGCAACAATGAAGTGTGTCGTAAAATTGGCAAGAGTGATTACTTCCTCAGTCCGTATGCATTGTGGGGTATCAAATTGATTGGCGATTTCAACAAGTTGCAGCCATTTAAACGTGAATCAATTGACTTGAAACTCATTGGTCATGGTCAATATTTTAAATCAACCGATTCAAACGCTCAGGACATTTGCACCACCCATTTGGACAAATATTATAATTTCGATGGCATTATCTCAAACAAACGTCTCATCAATTGATAAATAACTTTAAATAATAGCACCATTTTTGTGTAATTCATTTCATGCATACAATTACAAATTAACTAACTATTTTATACCGGAAAATAAAGAAAACATTTTGACAAATAAATAATATTGTGTCGTTTTTTTTTCAAATTCAATTTATTTTTCTATTCATAAATTAACATTATTATTGATACAATTTGACTACGAAACAAGTACTATGTTCATTGAATACCTCCTTAAAGGACTTTGTAGATCCATAATTCGAAGATTCTACCATGAGAAGGTCCGATTAAATATCTTTTGTCTTTTATTATGGATTGGACCGGTCGTTTTGACTTTGTAACATTATAAATGTATCTTCGACATTTTTGCAAGTGTGATGTCTCTTGCCTTGCTCATGTCAACTCTTCCATGTAAATTTATTCACACATATTTATGAAGAAAAAAACATCAATATCTGGCGAACAAATACAGTAAGAGTGACTATGTGTACACTAATCATTACCGTGTACTTTCCTATGCTTTGTTTGAACTTGCTTGAAAAGCGATAAAATGCTTTGGTGAACATTAAAAACATCTAACATATAAAGTGACAGTTAAAAGTCCATACAATATATTAATTCCATCGTTTTTAGCTATACTTTAAATTCATTTTAATGCAAAATAAAAGATTACAAGAGTACAAGAGATGCAAAAGTTAAAATAGGAGAGTTATAAGACGTAGGAAACATTTTCATTTAATTTATCGACATATAAAGCGTGAAGTTATTTTGAACTTTTAACCATGTGGCTGATAATTTATAAGATAAAGAACAAACCCGGACGAGTTGACCTGGTTGCTTTAAGATTTGAAGAAAATTAAAACCACTCAAGCAGTGAAATTATGTAAGAACATTACGAAAGAATAAATCTTGTTGGTTACCTGAAAGTATCAAATGCCACCAAATACGGGTTATTATTTGTGTGTTTACGTTCAAATTTAATAATAAAGCGTAAAATATGCTTACAACTGTGACGAGATTACGATTAACATTGCCAAATGGACCGACAGTTAGAGCTGCTGCGTTCTGTCTATGATTAATGAGATGCATCAAATCCTTTTGCATTTCCTTTGGAAAATTGTACCAGTTTATATCGTAAAGAATCTCATCCAGTCCACTACTCTATAAATTGAAAGAGAGAGAGAGAGAGAGAGAGAGAGAAATCAAGATGCTGAACAAATATTTGTGACTTAATTTTAACTTCTACCTCGACTTGTTCGCCAACCTCACATACGTAGAAGAATTGGACCCACGCCATTAAAGACATACCATATCCAGCCACAAAACCCATCTTAGAATTATTCAAGAAGAGAAAACGATTGAAGTTTGCTTAAAATCATCAAATCTCTTAGTGATAATTTGACGGAAATAACAATAGTGATTACCGAATATTGACAAAATATGGCCATCCCAATTGAGTAGGTAAATAGCGCCGGGGTTATCAATGTTCGTTCAGCTAAAAATTCCCGAACACAGTTGACGTAGCTATAAACAATTAAAAGAAATATTATAGTTATAATTATGAATTAAGTTTTGGTTCAGGACTTAGAATTAGACTATTACTTTTCATAATCGAGAATTTCCTTCGTGATATCTTTAAATACAAAGCGCAACTCCAATTCGGACAGCATATTCTCTTCAATCTTTTTGTCCAATTCTTTGAGCCGGTTTCTAATTAGTTTCGATGAAACGGTGACAACATTTCCGATAATCTGCATCGCTACTTCAATTCCAAAAAAAATCAAACCTCCAGTACCAAAACCGATCCATTGAAGCAACATGTTCATAGCATATTCAGCATTCGATTTTTCCTCGGTAAATGGAAATTTAACTTCAATTGTCGTCGTTTTAAGGCCTGCAGAAAAGTAAACGTAAATGGGGCCCCATATTCCACACTGGACTCCGAATATCAGGAGCGCTAATTTGATCAAAAAATTTCTCATTGAGGCGTCCATTTCTTCCGAACAAATTTGATTGTGTTCGCTTCGTTCATGATGGTCAGGGTAAATGTAGTGTCCAGCGAAAGCGATTAATGAATGATATTTACCACGATTTTTTGACAACACACATCGAATGAAAGGCACGTGCTAAGAACGAATTGATTATAGTAAAAAAAAACAAGTTAAAACAATTTGCACAATACTAATCTGAGGGATATCATATCCAACAGGCATAAATATGGAAATTCAGACTAATCGTTTGTGACGATTTAAATCTAATGAAAAATATATTAAATAAATGCAATTTTACATCGAAAGAATTTTACAATATACATATTTGAACGAAGAATTACTTACACATAATGTGATGCCGAGGAGACAAGTACAAGGAAGGCACTTTTCAGGTTGCCCATGAGTGAAATAATAGAAAGCTGTGTTCAGTGCCAACACTGTATAGGTACCAACCACAGAATATGCACAGTATGAATACCAGTGTATTGTCTGATTTTCCTCAAACAATGGCAATCCAATTGGCTTGAAAGCAATTTTGCCAATGCTATACAAAAAACACCATTTTTGATTCGGAGTTTTGGACCACCAATCAACACTGATGGTTCGTAAGGCCTTGAGAAACTCATAGGTCGAGAGTAATTTTAACTTTTCGTTTAGTACCATTCTGAATATATCTATTATTCTAGTTGTTTAGTTTTAATTAAACTGTGTACAATTTTCTCGTTGAAAATGGTTTAAGTAAAAAATTACGATTCAAACTTCTATTAATTTGTTCTTTCTACTAATTGAATAAAAGAAAACTTTTTAGATTTGTTATAGCAGGTCTTTTCACGATTATATTCAGAAGCAAACTGGATAAATAACATTTTCTACCTTTAAAATCAATGGAAAATCAAAATATTACGTCAGAAAATGTGTTGATTTTCATCTGAAACGGAAAAGATTTGTATGCAATACGCCACCGAGTATTAAATATCAAATTATAATCGAATTATTACGAATTGTCCAAGAAACGTATATAATAACAATAGAAAGATTTATTGCAATGACCATATGAATCAATTCGAAGGCATTTCTTTTATAAAAAATGTATATTGCATCCCATATAAAAATCCACATCAAAAATGTGCCCAAAATGTTCTCTATATTACTATGGCTCACACCAACCATCAAATTTGTGCTCATTTTTGGTGTGTGTCATTTTTGGTTTTTCTAAACTATTTTTTACACACCGTCTCCACTTGCATTTAGTTTCCATTACATTAGATACACTTTGACCGTTGAAATCCAATGGAAGTGGAGAATAGTTGAAAGCTGCCGCTTATTCTTTTTGATGTGACTGACAATACAATGTAAGTTGTCAATATAAATTACCGTTGCAACGGCAAAACCGAAACATCATTTATTGTCAGTCACATCAAAAATGTGCTCGTTTTGTATGGAGTTTTTGGTGTAAAAATCTGACTCACACCAAAAATTGGCACAAAGAACGTGTGAAGGCTTTATACCATTTGTGCTTTTTGCAATAATATGGAGTCGCCATGATTATTTACCAATCAATAGTACAGTGAAGTACAGTGTATTTGAGTCCGTACCTTCTCCACTACTGCTTGAAAGCAGAATGGTATGAAAATCGACAATAATTTACTCCTCGTTCTTTAATGTGAAGTTGGTGTGAGCCATACTAATATGGAGAACATTTTGAGCACATTTTTGATATGGTTTTTTTATGGGATAAGTGAAACATTTCAAACATCATAATTTATTTAATTTCTATCGTCCCATTTCGAACATCTCGTTAGAATGAATCGTTCGATAGTCATTATTATCTATTTTATTGTGTAAACATTGTGAATGTTAGGAAAATTGTGGATTGGTTGCACAATTCTTCAACCATTCATGGCAATATGAATATTATAGTCATGCAATGACATCATTCCCAAGTGAAATGAATGTTTGATTTGAGTTTATGCAAGTGGATCCATGTCCATCAAACGAAATAATTCTTAACCATATATAATTTAAAAATCAATTTATTGGTTATAGGAGGCTTCTTCAAATGAACGCAATTTTGCTATGTACATTGTACTGTTTCACTAAATTCATTCAAAGATTCAACGAAACAATCCATTTTAATACCAAACCAAAAAATCGCTTGATGCACTAGTACTGCAACGTAATGGAACCTGCCAGCATTGTCAATTAATGTATATTTGACCATTTCATACCTTCGTCCTTGTTCTCGGCACATCTGATTCCAATTTAAATACTTTTAGCTAAAAATACTTAAGTGTTACCACATTTGAATGAATAGTATACCACTTCCACGGGGTTAACATTACACTAACAATAACATTATTTGCAAAATGAAATTCGTTTAAAAGCTTAGCACAGGTGTGAACACGCTCACTAGCGGTTTGACCTGTTGAAAGTAGGCAATTGTTATGTATCTTGCCATCATTCCAAAATTCGAATATTATTGTTTCATCACGACAATGTTTGACACTATATTGACTCAATACTATTGAATACAATCAGCAGTTGCAATGCTGTGACCTTGTTGCTTCAACGTCTTCTGACTAAAGTTGCAACCACTCCCTTGCACCTGTGTCAAATTAACCGTACAATGATCTGTGTAAATTATATCTGCTCGGTAGGATTAGGACATTCCAAATTTCATACGAAATGTATGTGTTTTTTCTCCAATGACCCATGCTAAAAACCCTATAAAATAGCAAATGTTTGAAGACTAAACTCAGAAGTGTTTTTGACTTTGAAATTTAGTACATTTGTCAAAAAGCACGAAAATACCTGATGTTCTTTCTACCGTTAATAAACTATCTAGAAATGCGACAAAACTTAAAGTCACTGAAGACCAGATAGAAATTCATGAGAAATACTCATTGTTTGGATTCAAATTTGACATTGCCAAGATTACACTTAAAGAACCGTTAGAGTTCAACGATAACGTCGGCAGCATCGATTTGGTGGACAAAGATTACAAAATGAATGACCCGTCCGAAATGGTCACTGTCTACGGTGATGTGGTATTGGATGGAGCAATGAGAACGAGGCGTTATGATACAAAGTATTTGGATGGCGCCAAATGCAAACCGAAAGTGCCCCCCATATTTGATGCAAATCATTTGATGTGTTACACTTTGGATGAAAGCATGGGAACCCTCGCTACATTTGGAGGTCCAATGATTTCAAAAAAGAATAACAAACTCGTGGGCATGACCATAATTCTTTTACCTGATCAGCCAGTTATTTTTCAACCGATTGCATCGTTGCTTGATTGGATCCGGAAGCCAAAGGTGAGACGTAATAAAAGAAGAAGAATGGCTTGAAAAAATGGGTTTCAGACGCCTGAAAAAGCCGAATACCGTCTCTCTTTTTGTTATTGTCATTTGATGTTCAACAAAAGAACCGAATAAATTTGAAAATGCCCATGCGCAGTTATGTGATTATCTGAAATAATTGCGATTTATATTACAACGAGGTTTTTATAAAAACTTCCCATATAGATGGCCGCCACACAGGCAAAAATCGAAGAAAAGGGTAAAAAAATGTCAAAGTTATGATCATACACCAAGTTGCCACCAAGGTGCACACGTATAGCTGTCGTTTTTTCATTTCATCTGAATAAATACAAAAGTGGTGTGTTGGGCTAAAGCCGTTTTCGAAAATGATTATTCGTTTATTGTGCGACGTTTCGCTCTTATTAGGAGCATCATTAGGCTGGAGAACAAAAATGTACACGAAAAACAATGAGTAAATGTTAAAACAATTGGCAAAAGCCGAAAATAATCAAATTACGAACCAGTTACATCTGAATTTAAAATGTTTTCGAAAGTATTCCATATTTTTCTATCAATTTCCACAAATTGTATCAACTACACGTGTCCATTAAAAGAATTTTGTTATTGAGCCTCATTTAGTGTCTGAATATGATTACACTATGCAACAACAAGAAACAAACACAGAGGAGAGAACTTATTTACAACGTTTTTAGGCTCACTTAATCCAAATCTGGCGTTAGTTTGTCCTGGCACGTCTAGTATTCAAGATACGTTCATTGCGGCTTCCGTATGGGATTTAGATTAGGTGGACCAAAAAATCTTGGAAATGAGTCTCCTCTTTTTGGGAGAATTTCGTTTTCGAAATTAGTTGCATAGTGTTAGTAGACCTCAATTCATATATTCCATAACTGAAAAATATCACAATTCATCAATTATTGATTGCATGGCACGTGTCAGCTATTAGTAGATGAATGGTATAAAAGAGACAGCACCGCACGGGGTAGACCAAACGAATTCAAAGGATCTCCTGAAGAAGTTTAAGACAATTCTTTACTATCATTGTGCAATAGGTTAAAACTCCGTTTGGTTGGTAAATTAAAATGAATCTACTACACGGTTTGTTTTCGGTGCTATTTATCGTTGAATTTTCGGCAAGTTTTTTCTATTCCTTTATCATTTTCACTTTTATCCAATAAAATACGATATTTCTGTAGAAATGAATATTAACACGAAATTTCTTTTTCTAGGAACTTCAAGGAAAACGTAAGACATTTTTGGTTTTCGGACTAGCTTCTTATGATTCCAAAAGATTTCTTCAGACTTCCATAATATTCAATTCGAAATTTCAATGTTTTTTCTAATGAACAGATGGCTTTTTCTCGCAAGCTCTTCTTAAGGGCGAAGTGATTGAAAACATGTCACAGGCAAAGTTCGTAGCTGGAATCCATATCCCCGCAAGTGAGTCTGCTTTAAAATCATTTTCATTTTTTTGTGTGTGAATTTTTGTCCGAAAAATTCAAATATTCTATCAATTTTGCTAGGGGTTTTGCCAGGTTTCGGCAACGTTGCATTATAGCGAATATGAATGAACGTAATGAGAAATGTAACGAGAAATTACGTTCATTCGTAATCACTAGTGAAGCCCCGTTGCCAAAACATGTACGTTCTTGTTTCCTTACTGCGCACTTCTTTTCTACGGTGAAGCAGACTGCTTTGTTTATTTGTATAACAATACGGGTAAAACACCGGCGCTCCGAGGTTTTCATACACACTTCCCATGTTGACGATCCGAAACAGGCAAAAATCGAAAAAAAAGTTAGATTTTTTTTTTCGATTCTCCTACATTTTTTTTTTGTGCCTAATCCATTGGTGTTATCGCAACATCGAAATTCGCGCTCCATATCACTTAATTTGGATCATGTGATAAATGCGACTGACGTCATCGGGAATCAATTGAAATGAAACACACGAAAAAATATTCGAGTAACGAAACAATGTGATACAGATCCATTCATATGAAACAATGCGAAAGGACAACTGCAGACAAAAAATCTATCAAAACGGAACACCGCAAAGCGAAATACTTAAAACGGCACATGCTATGTTTCATTCTTACGGATTTCTTTTCCATGTTCCATTTTAATGGATTGCTTTATTTTTGTTTCGTATCTGTGTATTGAGCGACGAAAGTCTCATATTCATTCCAACCGCATCATATTATTTACAACTGTGACATTTTTCGAACTTTCTCCAGAAACATTTCACTGTAACTGATAACTTTCAATTGTGCGTTGTTATTAAGACGAATATGCATTTCTGTCGGTTTACTGCCAGAAAATTCATCACATTGTGGTGGTCAAAAGTATCGTTCATATTGGATTATAGATTTAGTCAAATATTTGAGTCAACATACAGATGGTATTAAAACTGAATGATAGAAACGAATTTTGTAGATGAAGAATTCGCGGTTTCCCCCTAGCAATTTTGTATGTGTGTTCATTTTTTCTTCAAATATTATTGCTTGTACTGAGAATGAAACGATTTTATTACAAAATATTTGCATGAATACAAAGACCATCCAAATGATCCCATTAGAAAAATGATGGGTAAGTGTACCGCATTTATTCTGTCGAAAACGGAAATTATCACGAATGCCCATTGTGTGGATGACGCTCCATATGTTTATGTGGTAGCTGGTACGAAAGTTGTATCAGATGCAAACCAGAAAAATAAAATCAAAGTCGAAAAAGAGAACATTGCATGTCACCCTCATTATAGTCGTTTAATTGTTGGTGCATTTGATATTGCCAAAATTACACTGAAAACGCCGTTAGAATTCAGCGATACTGTTGGTAGTATCGAACTCGTGGATAAGGATTACAAATTGAATGACCAATCAGAAGGGGTCACTGCCTATGGATATGGCGTGTTGAACAACACCGGACCATTGATATTGAGGCGTTGCGATGCAAACTATATATCTGATGTCGAACGGGCCAACACATTTATGTCAAGTCAGACTTTGTGCTTTACCACTGGTGAAGCTACGAATGATGGCAAAATTATTACACCTGGCGATTCGGGTGGACCAGTCGTTTCAAAAACAAATGGCAAAATAGTGGGGATAACAGTGGGTATGAATGGAACAGCAGATGGTCGCGGAGCGTTCCTTCCAATTGCTCTATTCCTTGATTTTATTCGTGACCCAAAGGTATCTAATCACAATGCCCCAATTTTCAACAACGCAAACAAAATCATTTTTTGCATTAATTTCAGAGCGTGAAACCAATTCCACCTCCACTTACACCTAACGAAGCTAAATTTATAGCCGATATAGCGGCACCGGGAAGTAAGTGTGCATTCGAAATTCGAACTAAATCAAACCGTTTTCAACGTCACTTTTTTTAATTTTAATTGGAGGAGAGGCAAAAGTGGAGATTTTTCATGATTTATAAACATAAATATTCATTCGGAGATGTTTTTCTATTACAGAATTGGTTACTGCTTACAAGAGAAAATATGCCGATGCTGACGAAAATGATCAACTAAAATTTGATGCAATCATTTTGTCGGAAACAGAGATTTTGACCTGTGCGCATGGTGTGCTTGGCGCCCCATATGTCTATGTAATCGTTAATAAACTATCAAGAAATGCGACAAAACTTAAAGTCACTGAAGACCAGATAGAAATTCATGAGAAATACTCATTGTTTGGATTCAAATTTGACATTGCCAAGATTACACTTAAAGAACCGTTAGAGTTCAACGATAACGTCGGCAGCATCGATTTGGTGGACAAAGATTACAAAATGAATGACCCGTCCGAAATGGTCACTGTCTACGGTGATGTGGTATTGGATGGAGCAATGAGAACGAGGCGTTATGATACAAAGTATTTGGATGGCGCCAAATGCAAACCGAAAGTGCCCCCCATATTTGATGCAAATCATTTGATGTGTTACACTTTGGATGAAAGCATGGGAACCCTCGCTACATTTGGAGGCCCAATGATTTCGAAAAAGAATAACAAACTCGTGGGCATGACCATAATTCGTTTTTCTGATGAACCAGTTTTTTTTCAACCGATTGCACCGTTGCTTGATTGGATCCGGAAGCCAAAGGTGAGACGTAATCAAAGAAGAAGAATATAGGCTTGAAAAAAGGGGTTTCAGGCGCCTGAAAAAGCTGAATACCGTCTCTCTTTTTGTTCTTGTCATTTGCAGTTCAACAAAAGAACCGAATAAATTTGAAAATTTGAGAAAAATGCATTTTATTTTTCATTCGCCCATGCGCAGTTATATGATTATCTGAAATAATTGCGATTTATATTACAACGAGGTTTTTATACAAACTTCCCATGTAGATGGCCGCCACACAGGCAAAAATCGAAGAAAAGGGTAAAAAATGTGACTCTAATGTAAAATTGGGTGTACAAACAATTTTGTGAATACATAATCATCTCCCATTTTAATTCCTGTGGATTTTTTATTCTGAAATTTCACTATTTTGGTCTTCAGGCCTTCCACCTACAGTATACCAAAAATCTTCGAGATTCGATTTCGCGAAGCATATTTTTTTGAGACATGATAAACGGCAATTTGTAGGAAAATCGTGAGGTGTACAGAAAATTTTGTGAGTAACTGTATGTTGATTGGCTTGTGTAGTTTTGTATGCATTGGTCAGTGTTGTGTGATTGAGTTTCTAATTCAATGTTCTGAAATCGTTCTAAATTATTGATTTTCGTTTTTTACAACCGCAGTCGTGCTGCTTATCTGCTGTTTTTGTTATTTTTGCAAGAGAAATGTACATCCACCTGCGTCTAATGATTCTAAAGCTAATGATCTACCAATCTACCATGTTGAAGGCGAGAAATGGGACCTTTGAGACATCAACCAACCATCCATAGTATTGTGAAGAGTACAGGTGGGCGGAGTAAAAGAGTATAATTCATTCTCCTACTCCTACTCCCATACAAACGGAAAATGAGTATGTCTCGACATACTCTCATACTCATACATACTCTTTGAGTATGAGAGTATATACTCTTTGATTTTGAGTATGTCTCGACCTACTCATTTTTTACCCAAAGAGTAACTCTACACCTACTCTTTTTCCTATTCATTTTTTTGCGAAAGAGTAACTCTACACTTACTCACTCGTTTTCCCTCCCTCGGAAAAATATATAAAGGATATTTAACTTTTTCTGAGGAGAAAAAAAAATTGAAAATGAGTATGTCGAGACATACTCAAATGAGTATGAAAAAGAGTAGGAAAAAGAGTAGGTGTAGAGTTACTCTTTAGGTAAAAAATGAGTAGGTCGAGACATACTCAAAATCAAAGAGTATATACTCTGAGTATATACTCTCATACTCAAAGAGTATCTATGAGTATGAGAGTATGTCGGGACATACTCATTTTCGAAATGAGTGAGTATGAGAGTATATACTCGCGAATTCGCCCACCTGTAGTGAAGAGTAATTCAAAATAAACTGGCTTGCTCCCGGTTGACATCATTATCAAGAGGTCAAAATGTTCATATCGATATTTTTAGTAACATATAAATCTATCTAAAAATAAACAATAATAATAATAATATCTAATTCTCTGTTTGATTTTTAAATAAAGTTTTCCTTAATCATAAACCATAACGTTTTCATTTTTTCTTTGGCTCCGCTTTGGGAGCTGCTCAATGGGCGTTGGTCAAATTACAAAAATTACTTACGCCAGATTGTTTGAAATGTCTTTTCCACTATAATACCCATTAAAAAAAATCCATATCAAAATGTTCTCCATATGGCTCACAACCAATTTGACATTAAACTTGTGCTAATTTTTGGTGTGAGTAAGAAATACCCACGAAAAACTCCATTCAAAATGAGCACATTTTTGATGTGACTGACAAATACAATATCTGGTGTATTTCCATCCAAGATATGATTTGCGACCATGATCAATTACATAAATGAAGTTTTGATTTTGCCATTGCAACGGTCATTTATATTGATTTTCTATGTACAGCTGTTGGCGCCCTCTTTGGTATGTTCTTAGAACTAAGAGAGTTTCCGATCATTGTTTTCGGGAAAAACATAACCGATGTTCACATAAATGTAATTTATCATGGTGGCAAATGAAATCTTGAATGAAAATACATCAGATGTAGTCATTCAGATCGAGTGAATGTAGCTCGCGCTCTTATTGAACTTGAAGCAAAAGTGGATGCTGAAGATGAAAATAAACACCACGTCAACTAGCCGAAACAGAGGGTGAGATTTCACAATTTTGTATGAAATGTAATTACAAATCATCATTTATACTTTATTCTATTCGGTCACATTTGCACCAAGCTGAATAAGAATTCTAGAATTCAAAAAACGATTAATGAAAAATGTTCTTGGCATCAAATAAAAAACCACAATGATTCTGTTTCAAAATTCAAAATTTATTTTGTTTTAAACGTTCAGATCATGCTCGCTCTTGAACAAAAAAAACAAATGTACAAATTTACGAAAAAAAAAATGAAAAACATGCATATCGTTTGAACGAAATCGTCAAATTCTTTAAAGTCATTCACAATAACTTAACTATTTTAAAAACCAAATTTGTACATAAAACATATTTTTTGGACAATTTTTTTTTCTCTTATTTGCTGTTTACTCGAAAATGTACAATTGAACGCTAGGAAATCGGTTGAAATGAAAAACTAAAAAAAATACAATTGGAACTGTAATCAATGGATGGGTAATTAAGCTCAAAATTTATTGATCAAACTCATCGTGGTTCGTGCACTGCTCTGATTTCGAATGGTAGCTGATATTGTTTATTGGCCGTAAGTAATGATTGTACGGTATCAAAATCAGTTGCTTCGTTTAGGAGGTGTTAAAACCATAAATTGCGCGATAAAAACTCCTCGATTTCTTTTTCTCTCTCTAACAATATAGGTACAATGCAAAAAAAAAATTTAACTAAATTATACAAGCCGTGTATAATATGCACATGCGTTTTTTGCAACAGTTGTTTATCATTTTTTCCGTGTTAAATAATATTACGTAATATTGTTTCTGTATGGCTACTGATGTGTTGTTATTTTTAATGGCTAAATAGACTATAAATCAAGAGCTGTGTTTCTGATTTCTCGTGCAAATGTCTTCGATTTTTTTCTTTCGCGAACTTTCCTAAAACAAAATTCTATCTCTAATTTAAATCGGCTAGGGTTCTGTGTAGTGTGCTCCTTTTTTCAGTGTAAATATAAAATGAGAATAAAGATAGAGAATTTGTTCTTATAGAAAAAAAAATTGGGAATGTTGCAAATCTTGCCCGCGATTGGCGGCAGAAATTTGAGAAAATCTTCCTAAATAGAAATTGCAAAAAAAAAAAGAAACTAAATCGTTAAAATTTCTATGACTTTGTGTTGGAATCGATAGACAAATCTAAATAAATATTTGAAGTTTTGAAATTGTCCGTTCCTCTTGTGGCACATTTTTGAGAAGAATAAAAAAATATAAGACAGTTCAAATAGCTCTGACATTCTTTTGTTCTCGTTCACGTTACAGCTCATTTTCGACGGTAGTTTAGCTTATTTTTGCCGGTTTGATCGGCACATCGCAATACCTCGGCATACGATAGATCCAATTTCATGAGTTTGTGTAGATCATGTGCAGCGGCACTCTTCGTGCGAAAAACAACTGTTTCACCAGTTGCAGTCGTTTTTCGTCCGGTCTGCATGTTGCGATTGTAAACGGTGATTGAGTTACCGTTCCAAACGACATCCGAATTGTTTGATGTACCCTGGGCACCATCGGCATTGTTTGCATTGGACCCATCCTTCGGGAAGTCGTAAGCAACGCGATCGCGTCTCTTGCGATTCGATGCATAGAAAAATCGTGGCGAAGTTGGAATGAGAGCTGGTGAATCTGATGGATCTATGGCACCTTGACGATTTCGTTTCTTGTTCTTTTTGCGTAAATTGTTGAACGCCAAATATTCGAGCGGTTCACGTTTGTGTGGCGTCAATGTTCGTCCATTTTCGAATACTTCTTTCTTCGTTGGCGTTTTGTTCTCTTGGCCGGTCTTCTTTTTGGCCGTTTTGCGCTCATGTTTCGTGACACATTCCGACATTGCAATGGATTGCTCGGACACAACGGACGAAATAACGCTCTCGGTGTCTTCAACTTCAGGGAAGGTCGGTAACTCTTCGACGGCCGGTGTAACTGGTGGCACCTTAAATGCCGGATTGGTGTCATCAAGCAGTGGCAATTTTTCACCCTCATCTTTATTCTCGGCAGCCTTTTTTAATGTCGCAAAAATCTCCTTGAACAAATGCCGATATCTGCAAAATTTAAATTAAGCATTAGTAAATTCGAATCGAAATCGAATCAATTTTATTGAAGAGTAATCAAAAAGGACCAATTTAGCTTAATTTCAAACTAAAATTCAAAAAAAAAAAAAATTCAACTCACTTCGGGCAATGACGGAAACGTGAGTCAATCGGTGATGTTTCATCGTAAATGCTAAATTTATCGTCACCATCAGCGATGGTACACAAGAATGTCTCCTCGGTTTGTGTGCATTTGTTGCTGATTTCATCCGAATAGCCCGAGCTGGATGTTTCTGCTTCAGAGAAATCGGTTGGTGTACGCAAGTTGAGTTTTCGTTTAGCTCCAGTTACTGCCGCAGTCATATTCTCTTTGTTCTGTGGGCTTGGTTCGCTCGCCTCTTTGCTGGTATTGGCCGAACTTGAATTGCCCGAAGCCAATTCGTCATGCAACGAACTGGTTGGTGTTGATTCGTCCTGTCGATTTCGGAACGCTGCATTATGAACCTCCAACAATGCTTCATACTTGTCGACCAGATCACGGTATGGATTTGGACTGGGTGCCGATAGCGTTGAATCCGCATTAGACACATCCTGTTCAAAGAAATCATGAAATATGGAAGAAACAGTCCAATTACAATCTCATTCAAAATATCACACCCCATTGTTAGCAGAAAAAAAATAATCCAACACATACTTGCATGCCTTACAAATCTACTATGTATAAAAAAAAGGTTTAAATACAAGAAAATATTGAACACTTTATTTTGCATTCGAATTTGGTGTATTTTTTTTGTTGTTAGTTTTTGCATTCAAATTGGGATATAAATTCATATTTAACACTATTTGTTTGAAATAAATGTACGACAACGGACGGACGGAATGAAGTTAAATAAAATTATGCCACCATATTTCTACACAACCTGTGAACACTCTTGAATTAAACGGTGTTCGAAAAAACAAAATTCATTCAGTGGTGACATGTGCATTTTGTGAAATCATTTATTCACATTTTGATGGTAAATGATAAAAAAAAAATCTTAAAAAAATTGCAAATATTTTAATTGATAACTGTTGCTGTCTAAACGATGCATGAATAAGAAAAAAACTAAATCGCAATTTGTTTGTACATTTTGGAATGCTTCACTCTATGTTTTTTTCGGATGTTTTGTTGAAATGTTCAAAGTTCCAGACCACTTAAATAATATTTACATACGGTTTTCGCCTAAAAACTCCAATGGTTTTGTATGGGAAAAACATGCTTATTCTAGGAAATTCTCAATCTTTGTTTGGCACCTTTGTGTTTTTTTTTTACCTTCAATTTGCTTTCTTTTGAGCGGCGTCAATAAGTTAATAATTGCATGACTATGGAATAATGGATTATCAAAATATAAATAATCAAGGATTCGAAAATTAGTAGTAGATAACAATATGTTTTCTCTTTTGTCCACTTAATGTCTAAATTTAAAAATAATTTCGATTTGAATTAATGCGTTGCGAACTGCGTCATTTCGAGATATGTCGTACATTTGATGCTAAAAATTCAATTTGTTTCACTGAGTTGTGATTTGTTATTTTTTTTTTGTTTCAATCCACAACGCACCAAATCATCGTTAATCACAAACCAATGATAAATTGAATATTCTGTTTATAAATGCTAATCATTCTACTACGATGAAATTCAAACACTAAATAATAAAATGAATGATTTTTCTGTCTGCGTAATGATGAGTTTTGTGTTTCTTCTTTCTTTTCAATCAAATTTTTAAACCAGCTGATGGTTTCATGATCATCAAATTCGAATTTTGGATGAAATTTGAAATGATGTGACAACAACAACAACAAATTACAGGCTGAGTGTGGTGTTTCTGTTTGTTTTGCAGCAATCGTGCGAGATCGGAACCGGTGTTTTAATCTCATCCGTAGTAGTGATCGGTGTAATACACCGGGTGTATACCAAATGTGAGTTATGTGTGTTTATCTTACAAATGTCATCTAAAACTACATAAATTCAATAAAATCAAAGTTCAGCAAGTTAATCATACGAAAGAAAAATATGGCTGGCCATTGTAGCAATTTTAGCATCCATTGAATAAATGACACATTTTTTGTGATCAGAAACCATAATTCAAGTAATAATGCCAAAATGGGAACAGGTGTTTCATGCAGACATTTTGACGATGTGCTTCTACATAATAAACATTCCGCCTAGAAAAATTGAATGGAGAGAGAGAGAGGGAGAGAAAAAAAATCGGGAAAAGAACACATTGTTGAAATCATACAAAAATTAGGCAAACAAAAATGAAACAAATCAAAAACAAAAAGCGTAATTTGTTATAAAAGACGTAAGAGTATGTGGTATACATGACAAAAAGAAATACAAAGAAATAAAATCAATGTCAATTGAGAATTATATGAGAATCACTTTGAAGATGTAAATATGTGGGTTGTGGTTTTGTCCCTACTGAGGTGTAAGCATGTGTGAGTGAGTGAGTATGTTCAGGTGGAAGCAATTGAAACGAACCGACAGAGAAAAATAGCAACGTTAATTATGACATATCAGTTTTTTGTTGTTTTTGTTGCTTTGAAATAACAAATTGCCAACGGTTTTATTAATTTTGTATTCTGGACTGGACTTTCAAGAGCATAGAGTCCAAGTAGAAAATAAATTATGAACCAGGTTTTTGAGTACCCAAAATTATTTGGGCGGCAAATTTATACGGTTTTTTTTTCTTTCTCAAACTACGGGTTAAACATTTGTTTATAGCTTCGCGAAGAAATAATATATTGTCAGGATAGTTAGATCGTTAAGCATTTAGTATTTGTGTACATGTGTATCTGTGTCTGTGGAAAATGAGAATTTATCTGTTGTAAATCGACAAATAAATAATCGCCAAATCATGCTTGTTTTGCATATTGTTTCACGTTGCTATCGGATGAGAAGCATTTATCACCGCTTATAATTACGAGTACACTGACACTGTTGACCTGCCTCTATCTCTCCCTCTCCCTCTCTTACACTGACACCCTCTTTGTGTCTCTTTCAACCCTCGTTGTGTGCTGGTGTCGGCACAAGCGCAATTATAGGCCGTAAATTTCAAGTGACTTGTCTCGGTCTCTTGACCATTTACTCGTGTAAAGACGCTGAAAATTTGTCTCCATACGATGCGGACTAGCTCCATTCCAGAAAGAAATATGTGTCTCGCCACTGTTTGATGACTAAAAAAAAATTTACAACTTTTTTTCTACACACAAACTACAAATGCATGAGCTCTGAATTTCACATGTGTAACGAAATGAATGATGATGATGAATTGATTCATTAACAATACATTTTTATGATGGTCCATCAACAACGTTTTTATGTCGTTTTCAAGCTTGATGTTGTCGTTAAAATAAATAGGTTTTGTTCTTATTCAAATTGATGACTTAAACTAAATCTTAATCTATTTTGCGCATTAACAAAAAGCAAATCAGCGTTGAACCGACTGAAATCCGGTCGAATTGATCTCTTAAAATTAGAAACAGCATTTCGTTTTAATTTAAAACAATTCGAAATTAGTTTAATTGCCCCTGTAATCTATTCCGGTTGAACACTTATCTTGTGACCTATTTTGGAAGCGAAAATGGCACCTTATCGCTAATGAATGAAACTTAAAGCTATGGACGTTTGATTGCGATTTCTTCTGTTTTCTCACGCAGTGTTGGAACTTTGAATGGATTTTCTTTCAACTGTACAAAAATTCGTTCAAAATGCTGTTATGCGTAAATGAGTCAATCTTTGTCTAATTCCAAAAAACCAAATCGTTTCATTTTTTTTAATTCGATCATTTTATTAAAACTTAAAGCAAAATTTTGTACTTTTTTCCTTCTTCTGAGAATGACTCATTCATCGCTTGATTGTCGAATGTCATTGGAGATGCATTCGATTGAAAACAAAGCAAACGAAATGAAAAAACATGCAAGCAAGCGAATGTTGGTTGATTTATGAAACACAAATTCGCACTAATACACACATATACAAAATATTTACTAAAAAAAATTCGAGATAAAATATGAAATGAATTTTTTAGAAGGAGAAAAGAAAACAATCGAAAATTTTCGTTTTAAAATTTTAGTGGCATAAGCATTAGCTGGTTATTTGGTCAAGAATTAAATTTTGTTTTTGTTTTTATTTAGTTTTGTAAAGAAAATAAGCCGAATTCAGGAACGATGGCAAGCAGATGAGTGGTTGGTGTGATTTGGTTGTAGTGGTTAGATAAATTGTGTTAAAGAGATCAGAGATTTTTAGAAGGACTTTTTTAATGACCTGATTTGCTGTGATGATCTGCGAATTGTATATGTTTTGAACACTGTTTGTGCGTTGCTGCAGCAATTCATTGAGACTAGCATCGTCACCGTCTTCGGTGCATGCAATCGATGATGCGTAATCGGGTACGGTTAACGTATCATCATCGAAACCACGCAAACAACGACGGCACATTTTCCCTTGTCTGTTTTTTGTGAAAGAGAAAAATGAAAATGATTAGAATTTGAATAAAAACCCGAATTTTTGTGAATCGAAAATGGATTTTTCAGTCTTGAGATATGTATTTTACCCTGACTCTTCGAGTATGGCCAGTTCATCGTGCATCGACCTCATTTCACCAATGTCCGACGCCACGCTTTGTGCGACACGATTCTGTAGCTCACGATTATCTTGAACTGAAAGGGAAGTGATGTACGGTATCAATTATTTATTCATCAAACAAACGAAAAAAATAGGTCTATTGTTGATTTGCCAAACCATAAAGCAAAATACGGTTAATCAACGATTCATTTGGCTTACTTAATGATGACAGTTGATCTTCAAGTTCCGATACGCGTTGCCGTTCCGCATTCAATTGCCGTTTAGTGCCATCCAATTCGGTGATGATGTTCATGATTTCCTCATTATCACATGTTTCGGCTAGTCGACGGTCGACCTCATCGATGCCCATCGCTTGACTATCGCTTGTCATTGCATGCGCTACCACCACATCGATTTGTGATGTGCTGCTCATATTTTTGTTCGACTAATTGATTTCGCAAAAAAAAAAGAGATACAATGTTAGCAAATGAGCATTCGGTTTGTAATGAACATGCGAACACATTCAAATGAAAACGTCGAAATTTTGCGGAAAAAAAATGAAAGAAAGAAGGGAAAAAAAACCACTTACATCTGGTTGCCTCGAACAAATGTTTGTAGGTGCAGTGACCGTTTCATCTTTTTTCGTTCGTTGTTCAATCTGTAATCGCTCATTTTTACGCCGTTCAATTTCCACTTCGCGATGCAATTCTTCGATTTGTTTACGTAACTCTTCGCATTTCTCCTCGAGTGTTTCGTTGGTGGTGGTTAAACTATGGTTAAAAAAAATTGGACAATTATCCACAATGCTTTTTGATTTATGACGAATTTTGTGCAAATTTTACGTTTTGTTGATCTTTTTGACGCCCGAGTTATCCACATTCAATCGATGGTTCTGCTTTTCCAGATCTTGTATGCTAATTTCGATATTTTCATAGATCTTTAGCCGTGTGTCGTTCACCTCCCGCAATGCGTTGTTCTGTTTTGTCAAATACTGCAGAAAAAAAAATAAAATATAAAAATTACCGCATTGATCATATGGCTTGCTTCAAAACATGTGAATTCTTCTTCATCGTATCATCATTTTGTGTGCGAACGTTGTTCGCTTGCGCAACAAATTTCCAGTGAAACGGAGAAGAAAAAACAAGCAATGTTTGCGAATGTACATATGTATGTCGATGTCTCGTGATATTTAGCGTCATAAATTTATTTTGTGAATTAAAAAGAAAAGAAAAGCGAGGCGAAAATCAAACGCTGCATATGAATATATGCGAGGCCAGTCAGCAGGGAGCGCCAATTATGAGTCGTCACACCCTTGCGTGAAATGAAGAAAAATAAAGAGACTTATACACACATAACCGAATGTCCACAGGAATCATCGATTTTCAGAGCGAAAGACAGTGGAAAATTGGAAGAAAAATTTCGTAGCCACTTCGTCAATTAGTTATTTCATGGGGCTTGGACGCAACGGTTGATCACATCACACAATCAACTTCAGTGGTGTTTGTTTTTGTGCAAATCATTTTTTTCGTAGTCAAACCATATGGCCATTGTGTGAATAGTGGAAAAAATTCAGAGTTTTGAACAGAATAAAAAAAGTCAAAAAATGGGATTGTTCGAAAGTAAATTTCTGGAGGGTGATTTTGTTGAGCCACAATGGCTGGAGAAACCATGTTACTTTGGTCTTCGATGTTGGCATCTTGGCTTTTTGGGCTTTAGCGGTCTTGTATGCATTGGTCAGTTTTGTGTAATTTGTTTTCTACTTTTACGCTTGAAATCAAACAACAACAACAACTACGACGACGACGATATGAGCTCTGAAATCGTTCTTAATTATTGGTTTTCTCTTTTACACCCGCAGTTGTAATGCTGTGCTGCTGTTTTCGCTTTCGAATTCCACGCACCAAACAAGAAATTGAAGCCGACTATCAGCGCCGTGTGATTGCGAAAAATTTTCGCAAACGTTTGGCAAATATCAAAAATTCCGAAATGGACGATATGAACCTACAAAAAGGTGAGACAAATCATACTGCAATCGAAGTAATGCTACTATGCCCTAAGATGATACGGATTCCTTTTACATATTTAGCTTTAGAACGAATTCGACAAGATTTTTTGGCCGAAGCCCATCGAAACATGGAAGCACAAGAGATGAAAGGTGTTGTGCTGAGAAGAGGGCATGTTTGAACTTCAAAATAGAAAAAAACGATAGAAATTCACAACTTGGCGACCTTATTCAATGGAATTCATACAAATTAACCACTGTTTCCCCTCGAAACTGTTCAAGTTCAAGAAAAGTTTCAGTTTTATTCAAGAAAACATTGAAATTGTTGCAAAAACACGCGGAGAATACTCAACAAATACATTTTTTTAAAAATAAATTCATATTTCAATGCGTTTCAGTGTGTTTTTTTCTTTCAGTTTCTTTTTTTTGTTTCTTTTGTTCGTTCGTTTTTCTCTGTTCGCAGTAAATCTTCAATTAGCCCAAAGTGTTTATGTTGAAAATGCGTTTTCTCCAATTGGACGACGTCACAAGTCCACGCCAGTTGGTATGCAAACGCTGTAAAATATGCGTGCTATCAGTTCATTTAGCGCACATTAGGTATATAACCTTGGTCATGAATTGTTTTTGGTGTCCATTGATTTTTACCGCCACTGATATCCATCTATCTTGTGCTATCACTGGAACAACGGTCAATTTTCATGTGCTTTGTATGCCATATCAATGTATTTGTACTCAACTAAACGACGACTGGCCTCAATATTCAACAAAATCACCTATCACTTTTACTAAAAAAAAAACGAGATTTAAACCATCTTACCTCTATCTCTTGTAGCTGATCATCGATGATATTCTGTTGGTTTTTGATGGTACCTTCGAGCTCTTTGTTCCGTTCCAACAGTGTTTTGCCGAGTTCTGCTGCCAATTGCAAATCTAAATCAATGGAAAAAAGACATAAATTAATCAATTGCCGTGATAAAAGCCTTCCGTTGATATTTCGACAAAGAAGTGGGCATTGTATCAATTTGTTCGCTGTTGAAATTAATTTTTATAAATTGCCCGTTTGAATTTATCACAAACGACCAAAAAAGATTGTTTTCAACGATTTTGGTTAGGCATCATCGTTTTTCTGTATCGCTTCATCACTTAATTTATGCGAATGATTTACTGTTTGAGCGCTGTACTGAATTTAAAGTTGGAAGCGCCCATTAATATTCAGGTTGTTACAGATAACTGTGAGTTGTGAATGAATGAAACCCACTCAAAATTGCGGGCCACAATATATTTCTTCATTGTGGCCAATTTTTTATTGTATTTTTGGTGCTCGAAGAAGTATTGATGGAGGCGTCATTTTTGATTTGTGTCTGGAACGAAAATAGACATTTTTGTTGACCCAAAAAAAAAGAATTGTGCAACAGGTGATCTTTCATCTCTCTGGTAGAAATCCAAACAATCGCCAGTAATAAAAAAATAAAAAAGTGCCTTTTGAATCTATTGGATGTTGCACCATCTTGTCACTTCATAACGCCCATAAACACGCTTCATGTTTGCATTACAAACATTTCCTGAGAATTTCGAACGTTTCGGGTGAATGTGTGTAAAACAGAAATAAAAACACAAACGAACAGAGAAAAAAAAATGCAGGAAAAATGTGGAAATCGAAATTCCAAACGAATTAATCTAGAATTGAAAGCCCGAAAAATATGCGAGCTGCAACAAAAGATACACGTGTTATGGAGCACAGGAACAAAACGGCACCAACGAAACACACACAAAAAATAGCGAAGAAAAAAAAAGCCAAAATACAGATAGTAATTAATATGTTCCCACAGCCAAAGCGTGGTACGCGCATTCAATTTTCATGAATTTTACATACACGCAACACGCTTGCTTGTTCATATATGCAACGCGATAACAATAATGATTGGAACAACGAACAAAAAACAGTTTTTTTTTTGCTTTTCCAAATTAAAAATGCATAAAACCCATTACGAAAGAGAAACTGACAGTAGCCAGTGGCAGCAGCAGCAGCAGCATAGCAGTATTCTCTCTTGAAAAATTTTAATATCTCCAGAGTTGGAATGAGAAATATGGCAACTTTATCGTTTCACAGTTCACTCGACAAAATGACACACTACAATGCAAGGTAAAAGTGGTCGTAAAACGTTGAAAATTCTGAAATTGACGCGGTTCAAGTAATAAATGAAGCAACAAAGTTAATAAAGTTATGTGTTTGCCTATCTACGATCACCTTTTTTTCAGCAGAATGTCTGACTTGACATTTTTCACCTCGCCAATTGTTTTCGTCAATTATAGTAATTAGCGAATCTATGTAATGATTTGACTATTTCGATGATAGCGAGCAAAACAAACATGGTTTTTTTTAGAATGAATTTGTAAACCAGCAGATTTTTATCGCTTCGAAGAAGAAGAGATGGAAAAAAATGTCAGTCAAGTTGTAAATTAGCTTGTCTTTTCGACAGCCATTTTCAACGAGAGTCGTGAGTTCAATGTTCAGACTGAGTGAAGCAGGCAAAGTCAAATTTTCTAGTGAAACTGATCGTGATTTTTTATGTGTGCAAAACATGGTGGCGTGTGTACGTAGAACGTGGGCAAAAAATATCCGAATTTCCCTGTTTTCGAAATGCTTTCAGTTTTTTGGCCTCCTCTATCTCCATTTCACCGATCACCAAGTTTGATGTTTTAATTTAAAATTATCAAGGCGATGATGATCGACATTCGTGATAGATTCAATAAAGAGAAGAGAAAAAAAAATGTGAATCGCTTGTGTTCATCACACGGTTGCTTAGCCGCAAAAGTCCCAGCGGCAAGATTTGGTTTAAAAAAGGTTCACTCACATTCAACGTTTTGAAAGAAAAAAAAATGCAGCAGACTTTTCAACAGTTTGCATTAACACGTTGCATACACGGACAGTAAATGTGTTGCAAACAATTTTCTTTTCTATTTTGTTGATGATCGAAGGTGCGCTTGTTCAGCTCCATGATCAATTTTTTTTTCTACTATGCATTTGCTTTATGGCACCCACAAAATGCGCGACCGAATGAAGGGAAACCATTGGCATGAAAAAAAAAGAAAAGAAAATGCAGAGCTGATAACAGAGAGAAGCAGTGACTATTGAAACATGAAAATGGAATAGCATGAGCCAATACATGTACCTCTCATTGTGCGGCTACAACAACTCTGCGTTTTTTTTTTCAACAGAAATGCAAACGCCGAAGAAATAGAAATGTGTGTACGGCAGCAGCAGCAGCGACGGTGGCGGCGCTGTATACAATTGAAATTCTATTCCATTGAAGAATGCATATAATTAACATGTTCATTTTCAAGTTTGATTTAGCCTAATCCATGTATGGATTTCTTCGCTCGCAATAGAATCGAAATTGTTTTTTTTTCACTTTTCTATGAAATTATTAAAGATTAATCATCAAATTGAATTTTGTAAGAAAACAAATTTAATAATTAACGTGGTTTTCTCGTTGATTTGAACTATAGATATCAGGTCAATTGGTGGATGGCAACTGCAAATTGCTTTTCGTCATAAATTCTTCATGTTGCAATATTTCAACAGAACGGCAGCTACGATTCGATACGGTCTTTAGGTGAACTGATGTGGAAATGTCAAAATTGTATCGTTCGGTCATTCATGATTGCCTTTTATTCATTCCACGCAATATCTCTCTAACATGATTATCTTAAATCATTCAACGTGGTGCCAAATTCGCATGCTCGTAATGCTTTTTACGACGCCGTTCAAAATTTTGCAAGTGGCAACATACAAGCTCACCACACTACACTCCCCAGCTGATAGATGATATTTAATATACAATTTTTTTTTGCATTTCAATAAAACAAACTGAGCCAAACCAACATAAAAATAAGCCAAAACGAAGAAAAAAAACACACAATAAGTCAATAAAAATGTTAATAAAGATTGAAAAAAGAAACGGCTCGCACAAAATAAAGATATCATAATGGTTTCGATGATACCGTGACTTGAGTGAAGAAAAAAAATCGCCGTCTTGATTTGCTTAAACTAGTTCACCCGATTGGATGCCTTGTTTAAAGTCGTTATATCGAGAGCGAGTGGACGCGGGCACATTTTTTGGGGCAAAATGTGAATGGAAACAAGAAATGTGTGCAATATGTCACGGGACTTAAGAAAATCGAAAGAGTGTGTGTGGATGGAATGGTTCATTTCACAGTTGTAATTCGTCGATAAGCATTGGGTTTCGAAATGCAACGGTGGAAATGATTCACGAGCGTGAATTCGTTGTCTTAAAACAACCAGAAACCACAATGATTTCCATCGGTTTGTGTGTGTGTTTTTTTTTTGTGTTTGCTCTTTGAATTCGTCTGAGAACCGGGTTCGTTTGTCATCTTGTTATTATAACGCTATGCGCAAGCGATGTGTGTTGATCTCGTTTGGCTTGAGAAAAACCCAACTGCATCGCTGATGTTTGTTTGTTTGTTTTTTTCGGTGCCAATTTAATTGTTAGAAAAAGCGAAACATCTTCTCTTGTTCACTACTTATTGCCTTTTGTGTCTTCTAAATTGCAGTTATTACACACAAAAAATTTTCAATTTGGTTTCTTTTTTTTCCCCTTTCGAGTCTTGGTTACATGTGCCGATTCTGTAATTTATGGCATGCACAAACACATTCAATTGGAAAATAACGTTCAACATATTTTCTTTGCGCGCGCGCGTCGCGATTTGCCATGCCAACTGTTTCGCTTTTCGATGATCTCACAATTGCTACAGCGGCTGCAGCCACACATATTTCACGTTTGTTTCGGTTTTTCATCCGTGGAACAAGAAATTCGTAACAAGAACATCTAATGAACAAGCACAGCGAATTCCTTGCTTCGAGTTCTCTCTCCCTCTCTCTCTCTCTCTCTCTCTCTCCCTCTCTCTCTCTCTCTCTCTCTCTCTCTCTCTCTCTCTCTCTGGCGCGCTCTGTATGTTTTCGAAATTGTATGAGATTAAAAATGTTGTAGAAAATGCTCTGCCGAGAGAGAGAGAGAAAGAAGAAGAAGAAGAAAAGTGCATGTTCCATCTTATGAAAAGTCATAATCACTGGTTGTGATGCGAATGCAGTTGTTATAATTATGTTGTTTTTGTGTGATACAATTCAATGGAGTCGCTTTGGGAACCATTCGCATTTCACAACAATTGCCAATTTAAATGCGATGCGTGAGTGTCTCATAAGAAGGAAAGAAGAAGAAAAAACGGCGAGCACAATTATACACAAGCAATCAAATGCAATCTTGACATGTCTTCAAAGCTTAACTACTGCTTCATTTCTTCCGACCAAATGGAGCCGATGAATGTGAGAATTTTCCGGTATTTGAATGTTTTCTTCATGCAAAATCACCTTTTGAAATGTCGATTTCCAGATACATTCTTATCGGATTGAGCACGTTTGAATGGCAACAAGATCAATGGTAACTGTTCATCTACTGATATTATGCGAATATGTGCAAATTGACGCCGTGAGCGAATATATTTTGCAAATTTCATCTAACATCGTCGTTCTTCGTTTGCTTTGTATGTGCAAAGAAATGGTTGGATTTTTTCTGTTTATTCGACAAGATCTTAAAATTTACCGCAAAGACTTCCGATAAACACTGGCCACTGTTTTTGTGTGGATTGTGACAAAACCAACAAAAAAAAACAGTCGATTTATGGAAAATTACGTGAGTCGTCGGTTTTTTTTAAATCGATTAAAAAACAACCCATAAGACGTAAGTAAGAAAAAGTGGATTCAAAGTTGAAATTAAACTTGACTGTGCAAGTTTTGCGATGAAATGCTTAAGCGAAATAGTAATAAAGAAAGAAGAACTTTGTGCGAAGAAGAATACTTGAAATGACCGCAACGCGATAGCAATAAATCAAAAAGTGAGTGTGTGTTTGTAGAAACCTTCTGGGCCTTTGAGGCAATCCAATTCGATGGAATAGTCCCAGCAATCCATGCTATTTAATCGTGACAGCGAACCGGGTGTTGGTGGTGGATTCACTTCCCAGTAATCGACATCGTCTTTAGCCGAAGATGTCGTTGATGATGACGACAACGATACTTCCGGGGATGATACACTCATTTTTCACGTACTGTTTTTTTGTTTCCTTCGTCGTTCTATTCGTGTCCGAATCGAATTAAGACTCAATTAAAGTTTTTGTTATGCACTGAATCGTTTCCTTTAAAGTTGAAGCATTGATTGGAGTGCGAATTAATTTTAACGATTCGTTTATTGTGTGTGAGTGTTTACTGTTCAATGCAATTGAGTTAATCACTTGAATTTGATCAATGCGCACATTGAACTTTATTGAATTAATGATTTTATGTGTGGACAAAAATGGGAACACTGTGGCTGTGTGTCGAGGATGTTAATTTCACGTCATTTATGAATATCGATTTAACTACTTGTTCGCAGCGCTTGTAATCATTTTGTATTGATTGCTTTTCCAACGGATGTGTCTCTCGCAATCGACTCAACGAATTTTATGTTCAAAATATATGAAACGAAACAAAAAATCGTGTACACTTTATGTATTCAAATTCACATTACACACAAAACACCTCTGCAAACATCTTTAACGTCTGTTTTTTTTCGTTTGGTTTCAACTAAATGCACACTGTTCTGGTATTGGACTGAACTGCAACGGCAGTACTTTTTATGATCGCGGTCGGGAAGTGCTTATTTGAACAAAATTCTTCTGTACATTTGACCACGCAGTCGTTATTTTTTTTTGCTGTTATTTCTTCTGTATTTTGTTCACACATTAAACGTCTGCAGTTAATTCAAGCGCAACGAAGAATGCAACTATTTATTTATGTATTTAGCGTTCTTTTTCGGCGTTCTATGGTATTTTTTCTTCGTCTCCCTCGATACATGTGTGTTTACATTCAACACTTGGTTTTTTCTTCCTTTACACCAAGTATTGAAACGTTACAACTAGTTGCACGTAAATTTCAACAAAAATTCACTTCGTTTTCAGAAAACAGATGCTCAAAAAAAAATTTGTTGAATGAAATTCGATGCAATGTAATTTTAACGCTTCTTGTTTTCACACTAGAAACAACTCAACCGTTTTTATCGAATTGCTTTTGCTTATTTTGAACAACAAACAACTAAGGTTGAATTAAGAGAAAAAAATGCAATCAGCAAGAAAATACGATAACAAGTCCGAGAAAATAAACTAGCGCAAAGAAAATGCGCGTTCTTCGTTCAATGATTCATCGGCAACTGAGCAACCAAAACTCTGTTCGGATCGTGCCTACTCTCTGTATGGTGATCGTTGAGTGATTCTCTTGAGCGTATGCCGATCGAGTAGTTTCACTCATTGTCTGTGCAAGGCCGTCTGCCGGCAAACGGCAAACGTTAATCTCTTTGGCTCGTTAAGACTATGGATGGTGTTGCTCATTTGCAAGTGTCGATTTTTGAGTGCAAGTTGGTTCGTGTATTTCAAGTTGAGCTGTTGGCTTATGTGTTTGTATACAAACTCACTCAATTTGTGTTTACCGCAAGCAGGTGAATGAAACTATCATTATCAGAGCCTTCGAGTGAGCGGTGCTTGCCGCCGCATACCGACATATGCTGCCGACTCCGCCGTCGCCGCATCATAAATCCAATATATGTCTCGAGTAAATGTAATAATTTTTGGCCTATTCATTAGTGCGATGGCGGTGTATACAATCGCTGGTGCATACTGTTTAATGCATTAATTCTGTCTGTTTGTTCCACTCGTGTTCTTGTATCGAATTTCGCTAGTTCTTAGCCGTGCTTCTGTGTTCAGAAGCTCGTCATTTGGCTGGCAAATGTACTAAACTATGCAAAAGTGAACAACAACAAAAACCGAATCGATTAACTTGGTGATTAGAATATTGTTGTAGTTTCGCACAAAGCTTAAGATTGCTTCAAGGGATTTCAATGTTGCATTGTTTCATTTATGCTCGCGGTTTTTATGGCTTCCTGTATCTTTGAGCGAAACACAAAAAAAACGAAGTTCACCGAAACAAATTATCATTCTCACATTTGAAATTCAATTACATGGTCATTCATCCCGTTGTTCAATTCAATTTCAACACAATTGTTCAGAGCACAATCATTTGTTCGTTCTCTTTGACATTTCTATGTATTTCATTCGGCATTATGCTGTGGCACTAATTTCGATTATGCACCTATTCAATGAAATTTCTATCGATATGCAACTGTTCTGTTGTAATTTTCGATTTTCCGTTTCATTAGATCTTTCACTCTGCATATTTCTTAACACCAAATCCAATCAAATGCATTTCTGAAGCAAAATAAGTGGAATTATTGAAACGGATGTTCAAACGAATTTTTTTTTCATAATAAATTCTACAATTCATATAATGCAAATGATGATGAGTTACGTGAATCTGCGTTAGAATTCGGTCAACGAAAACTCGTCCAACTCGTGAGAGTTGAGTATGCAACAAATGGAAATGGCTGCGTGCACGTACGAAACACACACTTAAACACATAGAATGCCCCATCATCAATCGCATATTGTTGAATAATTTGACGTCAAGTATTTCGTGTTGGTTTCATGCTTCATTGATCACCGCATTTTTTCTCTTTCTGCTGTTGTTATTCACCATTCGGAACGCAGCAATCTCGATTTCGATATGAACGTGCAGTGCCTGCCGTTTTTGTAGTACAGAAAAATTTCATTTCGTTCAAGCAAATGTTCTTTTAGTTCGATTTTTTGCATAAAGTGAATCTCGCCGTAGAAAAAAGCAAGCCATAAATTCACTTGATCCTCGAATGAAGAAAGAAAGAAAAACTCATTTTCCATTATCGCAGTGAAATTGCATGCATAAATGTGCAACAGGCGTATTCTAAGCGGGTAAACCAGAAATACACGTGCTTTAGCCAATCGCAACGCATAGATGCAATTATATTCGGACAATGAACCGCGTGTGTGTGTGTGTGTGTTTTTTATATATACACCACATAATTCGTTCATTATTTTTCTGATTCTTCAGTTGGTTGTGCGGTGCACAGTGTGTGCGCGGCCGACAAAAAGAACAACATTCACGTGTGTTGAGAGTTGCGTTTCCAGAGATTATGTAAAAAATTGACGTACAAAACAGATTGGAACACAAAAAAATGTAAACAACTCGTGCATTATGAAATATGGAAACAAAACAAACCGACAAAAAAAACCGACTGTTTGAAAATCGGCTTAGCTCACACAGCGAGAGAAGCATTAGAATAATGAATCCAATTACTTGTGCATCGTCAACGGCAATTTATCTGAATTATCTTTCAACATTTTTTTCTTTCGTTGTCATTTCGTTACATTGTATTCTCATCTGATGGTTCATTCTCGGTTTCAGGAAATCCACTCTTTTCCACCGTGTAATTCAAATTCAGTTCTCCGATAAAAGTGATAGAAAAAATTGTCATTTGCATGCTTGCAATTGGTATCAAACATATTTCCTATGCGGTTTCACCAGAGAACAATTGGACAGATTCGAGAGTTTGATGACTTCATTTTGTGCAAGCCCAACGAATATTACTTCATTCAGCTGAACATTGCACGCAATGAAAACAAAACTATTGTGTTTCTCGTTCTTCGAAAAGTTTTAACCTAAAAAAGGTTCAAAAGTGTTTGTTAAAATGGTGCTGACTTTCAATTTCGCTCGTTGTCTGTGAAGTTACAACATTTTTATTTATTCGCAGTTTGATTTATTAGACAGAATTTATACCGTGTATAAATTTAAAAAGAAAACAGCTAAAATGAGCACTTTGTCTTCATTAAATCGTGGTGTTGTCGGTGCTCCCCCTTGTTTTGCTATCATGCAGTTTTATCGTAAACATTTTAACGGCTGTATAATTTCTTTCATTTTACTACATTAGGCGCAATTAGCAAACAATCGGTGAGACTTTTTTTTCGGGCTTGGAAATGTTTAACTTTAAAGTTAACATTGGAGAAGCGGTCTGAGCGCAAAGTGTGCGCGCCAGCACATTCGGTGCTTTCAAGCGGGCGGGTGTTTATGATGTGAAAGGCTGTGTAGATGAAATGAAGATGTTATGTTGATGAAGCCAAGCGTCGATGAGCAAAATTCGTGCCCCATTAGAGGGCAATATTTGCATCATGGTTAAATGTTGAATGCGCATTTTGTTCAACGCACGTTCAGAGCTTCAGAAAACTCTTCTTTAAGTGGAAAAAAAATGCTTTCAAGTAATTAATTTATGGGTTCAAACCCATAAACGTTTCCATTTATGAAGCATTCTGTGAACTTAGCAACAGCATCGTATTAATATTTTGTTTTATGTTCTGGGAAACAGTTTCTTTTCATAATAATGATCATATCAAGCGAAAGAGATGAAAGGGCCTCCCAAAAAAAAAAAACAAATTGAATCTGTCGAGCCAAATGGAGCGCAATAAATGCGCTGCATGCAAAAGCATTGGAAATGGGGTCGATTGGCTCGACGCACCTCTGTATCTAGACATAGAAATGAAAACGATCGTTGCAAAAAAGCAAATTTGTTTAAATCGTTACATTCAAGCAGTCGTCATCGTCGCTGTCGCTTTCTTGGGCGAATCGCAACGTCAATTTGTGACTTGTCCTCAATTACCTGTGACGCAGAAACCGATTTGTTTTCGTTTCTAATTGCATTTTTTTCAGAATGAATAGAAAAAATGCGGTTCTCATTTATGATGCTTACCTGAAATGAGACGAAAAAAAACGGAAAAAATCGTTAGAATTTGTGTAAATGCGATTAGAATGCTAACAATGACAAATGTGTGTTTCAACCAAAATGTGTTTTTGACTCGTTTTGTGTGACTAAACAATGACACAACTCAAAAGACGCTAGACACGATTAGAAAAGTGATTTTTTTTTTCTCGTCAAGTATAAGAATGCAAATGGGAAAAATCCGAGACAACGGATGGCAAAATATGTAATTAGATAGAGAGATCGAGCGCCACTCCTTCGGTTGATCTCAATAGTTCAAGCGCTTTCATCAATAATTCTAGGCATGTTAATGGGAAATCTCTCTGGCGCATATCACAGATGATTTTCGATTAACGTGACCCTTGGATATAACATACACATGGTATTAATGGCCACAAGAAAATCACACATTCGATCAAGCAAAAACTTAGAGAAAAAAAAACCATACACATTCATTTATTATAGGCATTTATAGATTTCACACTGAAATGATTGTACAACATTCAGGTATGTTGTTGCGTTTTGTGTGTGTGTGTTTGTTTTTTTCCGTAGGATTCGTTGAATCGGAATGAAAAGTGGAGTGAAAAATGTAAATCACTAGGAAAAAAAAGCATTTTCAATTGGATTCACACATAAAACGCAATCACAAGCCACATTTCCTACTTATTGACTGATCCAAATAAATGGTTGCGCATTTCTTTCATTGCTTTCGTTAGATTTTCAACTTCAACACATGTGCAATGAATGCTTTTGATTTTTTTTTCATTTCATTTCCATTCGTTCTTAATTAATTAGTTGTTTTTTTTTCTGCACAACGTACTGAAAATGCGATCAATTGGAGTCGATCGCTTTTTCGATCATATGCTGAACAAACATACAGGCACAGACAAATACTGTATATGATGTACAGTCGCTTTCGATGATTTAATTGAAAATACATACGAAATGCCGGGCACATATCTATCTGTTACACATTTGCTGTTTGAAAAATTGGAATTCAACGTTGATAGCGATGACGACTATGACTATGACGGCGGTGGCACAAAGAAAGAAAGAAAGAGATTGGAATGGCACTGACTGAGTTAATGAATAGAAAGATAAAACCGAAGAAAAAGAAAAAAAGCCAAAGAATTCAACTGGTAATAGTAATTGATTAGCAAATATTGAGTAAAAAAATCATATAAATAAATAAACATATACGCAACCAGTATAACTGAATAGCGCACGTCGGCGTCGGGGCAAATGGAGAAATAGAAAACTGACGTTAGACATTTGTAAGTGCGATAAAATGAATGTGTTTGCTCGCCTCGCTTAAGTTATCATTGCACTAGTTTTCGTTTTAGGAAAATGTAGGTGAACTGTTTTTTTTTCTCTTCAATTTTTATCTATTTGTACCTGTACAGGTACAAAATTCGAAGCCAATACAATTTCACCATTGTTGGGTTTCCATTGATATCAATGCAATGGGCTTTGCTGCGTGTGTATGGCAAATGCGAACGATTCGAATGCGCGTACAAAGGGGACTTTCATAAGCCTATACCAATTAAAGGAGATTCACATCAACAATTGAATTGATTTAAATAGATTAATTATGCAACTTGGTATCTTTCTTGATTGGTGGACCTGTGGGCACAATATCGAGTAAATGCCAAGACATTGTTCATTATACACGCTGAGCATTTTGAGCATTGCGAAAGAGTCTCATATTTAATGTGTGATTCTTTTGTGTCACAAAACAAACACTAAACAAAACTGATGGCAACACACACATAACGTCGATGGAGCGAACGAGTGCGCGCACGCGTTTGTAACAAATGTTGCCGTTGACCGAACCCGATCGACGTCGTGTGATTTCATAGCAGAACTAGCGACAATTTGAATAACTTGTTTTTGTGTTATTGTTATTAGCTGTCATTTATCTTGTTGTTGAGAGAGAGAGAGAGAGAGAGAGAGAGAGAGAGAGAGAGAGAGAGAG
>NW_022595246.1:4949756-5033620 GCF_009176505.1 Sitodiplosis mosellana
GAGAGAGAGAGAGAGAGAGAGAGAGAGAGAGAGAGAGAGAGAGAGAGAGAGGTAACGTTACGTGAAGCTGAATCGAAAGCATAACGATGTAATGATCATCATTTATTCACGATATTTCTGTTAGCGATACCTATGTTTTGCGGTGTGCTTTTTTTTCAATAAACCAGATCGATGCCACTGGTGCGGACTCTATGTATGGAATCGTTCGTTCGTTTTCAATTTGCTTGTACGTTCGATGGCATCGCACTAAAGAAGAAAAGAAACTTTCCCGTTATCGAGTTCTCAATGTGACGAAATGGCATGCTCTCAACTTTTGTGGCTTTTATTAGAATCTATGCGGTTAGCAAACAAACTGTGTGTGTGCGCGAGCACGACTCGCTTTGCGCAACTCAAGAGGTGAAGCGGTCTTTCGCACATATTCAATCGAATGGTCGCTAGATTGTTCATTCCATTAAGACTTGCTCAAGATTCATTGAGACTTTTTATCGTAACCATTTGGTCGCAACGGAAATCCGCTGTACGCATAAAGTAAAACACACCGTTAGATTAAACACCAAATAAACTATCATTTTTGCCAATATATTCACGGGATATTTACTATTCACATGATAATAAGAAATCGCAAAATAAAGAGATTTAGATGCAAAATGCACACGCCAAATAAGCAGATAATGTGAGCAATTTTCGTGTGGCTGCCTTTCTAACATGTTTCTTGTATTTTTGCCCATTGACAAATTATTCAATATGCAAAATATTTATTAATGAAAGCCATACTCGTGAGCAGGTACCGCGCACGGTGAAAGATAAAGAGAGAAAGAGTGACAGCAGCCACATTTTCATACGGCAGCCATACCAGCAGAACGCTATGTTTACCTTGTTCAAACCAAAAAGTCACATTTAACAGCAAAAATGTTTTGTAAATACATCGGTTTCGAACAAAAAAACATTGGTTTAAAAATAAAACAGTGAAAAGAAATTGCACGACGAAAGGGAAATAAATCTTTTTATTTACAATCTGTTTGGGTTACCACGATGGTGCTAATGTACCGTGAGTAGACTGTCAATTGTGTCAACATAATTCATTCAACGATGTGCATTTACCACACAAAACACATCCAATCATCGACGATAACGAAAAAAACGACCCAAAGCAGGTCCAATACATTAAATTATCGTGTAAATTGTAGATTATTCAGTCAGATGAATAACAAAAACACTACCGTTACTTCGTAATCAACATATATAAGTGAGAATGATGTTTTTCTCTCAACGATTCCAAATTGGCAGCGAAACATAAGCGACTGGTCATAAATATATGCTACACACAGGTCATCGAGCATTAGTAAGAAATTTTATGGACGTTAGATGGGAATCAGTGTCGAAGCGTCATTTCAAATGAGGTGTGCCCACCAAAGACTTTGTGTGACTTAGATTATCGGTAATACATGTTGAACAGAAGAGAAAAAAATCCGTTACATTTTTTGTTTGGTGCAGAAACGGCGTCCGCATATCAATGTGCAGAGAAAGTGAGATCGTAAATATTTTAGTAGAAAGACAGTGGCTAGACAGTACAGTTTGCTGTGTCATTGGTTAATACTTTTTTTCGGCTAAGATTATTCTGAATAATCTCTTTGCGACGTTGGATAATCCGAAAAATTTGGCGAAAAAATACGACCAAAGAGACGCCATACGATCGACAGAAGACACGCGGATATATCAATCGTGTCAACATGAATAAGCACGTCAATTATGCTTAACATACAATTGAACAACAAATCGGACAATGACGAAAAAAATGGCCTAGTCAATATGAAATAGCATATATTGAAATGATGACGGCTTTTGCATTTGTACGTTTCACATTCACACACTTATTACACAAAACAAAGTCGTAATTCAAAAATATTGCCTCTCTTTATTTATGATGGCGTACAAAAAGTGCGTATGTAACGTCTGTCACATTTGTTTTTCTGCTGTTCCATTCGACGTTGGTTTCTTTTGATTCATGTGTTTTGCTTGAGCAAAGAAATGGTAAACAATTTTATTGTTTCATTCAAGTGAAAAATAATAAATAGACATATCAAGGTCACTCCGACAGTTTATAGCACATTCAACATGTGGCGTCTTCAATTCAATCTTCAGCACATGACGTTAAATTCACTTTTTTTTCGTTGCTATTATTGTTGCTGTTGTCTTAAATGACCAGAAAAATGCGATCAAATGAAACCGACGCCGGCGAATTTTTTTTCATTCTGCACAGTTGCGGCGGCGGCGACGATGGCTTTCGCTTTTCATTAAAAGTTGCTTTCATTAAATTTCATTGCAATTATATTCTTTGGAGATGATTAAAATTGGTTTTTAGGGCGCTTCCACTCTGTTTTTTTCTTCTCCTTCTTCTTCTTTACAATGGAATGAAAAATTCAAATTTACTACGATACTAAAATGCAAATAACCGTACTACGATCACGTGCTATAAACCAACTTGAAGTCATGAAATACACCGAACATACAATAGTGCACTCATTTCGTGAGTGAAAAAAAGTGTTTTCCTCATTTATCATTGTAGCACACAGTTTGGTACCTTTTTTTAATTGGTGCTCTTGTTTCTATTAATCTTGGTTCGTGCAAAATGGCAAACCGAAAGCCAAAAAGAATGCATGCAACGACTAGTGTGTATTGGATGGCGCTTATCACATTGATTGTTAATTGCAATTACATAAAATGAAAGTTGAGGAAGAATTCTAGTGCAACAGGTTCAATTGCAATTCAACTTCAGCCGAAAACAAAAACAAAAACAAAAATAACACGAAAACAATAATAAACATTTGCCATTTTCCAACGATCGCACTATTTCAACAATGTTATTGCATTTTCAACGGTGTTTTTGTGATTGTATTCGAAACAATCGTGTGGTCAATTGAAGTGGAAATGTCGACACGGTGAAAATCAAATGGTACAATGGTAATTCAATGAAATTCATTGTACCGAGAGAAATTGTTCTGGAATGCTTGCTCGTGTCCAAATCGATGATTACAATGCTCACCGAAAATCGAATTAAATATCACTCAAAATGTTTTCGATATGCAACATTAAACAAAGGACTCGAGGCAAGCCTCCGACACATTTCCGGATTTCTTTTTTTTTCTCTCTTGAAATATCACATTAATTCGGTAGTGCTTCAAAACGAGCTAAAAATCGATTTAAAAGCCGATTGAATGTGTTTCGATATCGAACGGCGTTTGTGATTGCTGCAGGGATACTGGTTTTCGTAGCCAAACAGTAATTCAAGTGTTGGAAAATCGATGTGATTTTAACGGTATTTCTATTGAACGGCTTCACAATCATTCCGATTGAAATCCGAATTCATTGAAATGATGATTATATGCGATCGAAATCGGTCTGATCACACACAGATAATGATTTATTTTTTTAACATTTCATGAAACACACCAACGCCGGCTCAATGGCAATTTTCAGAATTTGCAATAGAAACATAAACGGTATCAGCGACATAAAATATAAATATAAATCACCATGACTTCGAGAGAGGGGGGCGAAGCGATATAAAGTGCTTTTATTATCGAACAGACAACCGAGAGAATGCTGCTGCTAGCATTACGATTGTGCCGTTTGTTTGGTGGTGGCGTGGTCGAATGTTAGCGAGCTCGACTTGTGTACGCACATAAATTTTTTTGATTAAAATTATGGTTTCCGGTAAATGGTATATTTGCAACAGAGACAACATTTAATCACTCTCGCTTTATATCGTGTGCCATTTCTGCGCCGTGGGATTGTTTAAATCAGAAAGAAAAATGTGTGCAAATAAAGTTTATGGATATAGACAAACAAAAACTTGACTCCCATACGTTTTATTGGCATTATGATCACTGCAGATCATTGTGTGTGTGCTGAATATATTATCAAACGTTCGGTTTCACCGTTCATCATCGTCATGAGTGTTATTATTAAATTAAATTTTACAGACGAACAAATCATTTCCACTTGCACTTTGTGTGTGTGTGTCTGCGGTGTGGTACACATGAAATCGAAAACCGAAAGGAGAAAGGCTTTTTTTATCACTGCAAAAAGGTGAGAAAGACACCATTTTTGGCACACTATTTTAATCTTCAGTCAATGAATGCGAACGCTTTTTCTATCTTCTTTGGTGGTGGTTGGCGTCCCTTTCGCTTTGCTGAACAAATTGCTTAACGCTTCATTCGGTTGGTTTTGCCAATGTTGATGTATTTTGCATGCAAAAGAGTGTTCATTACAGCAGTAATTTGGCTCTTACGCTCATTTGCACATCGCCCGCGATGATTTTATTAAAGCATTTATTTCAATGATAAACCGAAAGCGTGGCACACGTGTACAAATAAGTCAGATAAAAGAGACTGGTCGAGAATAATGCAGATATAAGCCGCCAATTAGGCAAACTCATCAAAATATTTGCTTAATGTCAAAGGACAAAAATTAACGAGCAAAACGAAAGAGAGATAAACATCGATATCGTCTTGGTTTTTCCCAAACCGAGGTTTCTGTAGCTCATTTACCGCTCGAAGTGCCCGTGTGTCGAGGAAAAAAAGATAATCTTTGGATTTGATTTAAATACCAGAACGGTCTCAAGTCATGAAATCCAACCAGCGTTCGGATGCACACAGACACCGTCCTCAGAATTACATAGTTGTTCTCATGTTTGACTCATTTTCCAATTTTATTGTTCAACATTGCATACATGCGGTGCAATTGGCTCGAAGAATTGCTCAAACTGGCCTGAATTTCAAATCTTGCAAACACGAGAATTAGAACGAGAATGCTGCTTGTAAAGCCAGAGCAAATTGGATTGGCGGCAATTTTTTGCGCTCTGCAAACTGGCTCGGTTTTTATTGCCCCATTATTACTGGTGGCAGAAATGTAATTACTTCAAGCAAAAGCAACACCGTGTGATGTAGATGAAATTAGTATATTACATCTAATTACAATATTGTGTGCAAATAAATTTTTGATTACACTCGCCCATTTTAGAACATATGTAAATGCATGTCATGCAACTTTGATGAAAGGTTCGACTGCAGTCCAACGCTTACAACCAAACTTCACAGCAGAAAAACCCTCTAATTGCTTGTTCGGCTGAATTGTTATATGCAGTAATTTAATGGAGAAATTTTTGCAGCCATGGTTCATTTGACTTACTTCCAAGATGCAGAATACGTCAGACCAAAAGCGGAACAACAATGGACTTCAAGAGTGTTGAATTGCAGGTCAACGAAACCTTCAATAAAATAATACCAACTTCTTTTTTTTCTTCAGCCATGCACTCAATTTATTGCACATCTCAATCGGTTGCTTACGGCCATTCGATCACATGAATGACAATGGGAATGGCCTGAGCTAGAAAAAAAAAAACCGAAATGTCCACTGGAAATTATATCCAATCGAATTTTTTCTCATTTCACTAAGAGAGAGAAGAGAATGTGTAGTGAAGGTGCTTCACAATAACAAAACAGCATCGTATGCATTTTTCTTTTCTATAGGTAATGGTTTTTGTTTTGCCATGTGAAATGGCTTCATCGTCTGTCGTGTTGCTGTTCCTTAATGGTTTCTTCACCATGTTCTACATTTTCGAAAGTTCAATTCTTCCGTTTAAATTATCTTACAGTCTGCCGTGTGTTTCAACCGATATTCCTATGGCCAATTTTCTACTAATAATAACCATTATTAACTCTCGAGACATTGTAAGTTTTCATTTAAATGCATTGAACGTGTAGACTTGAGCATAATTGCATTTTAGTTTTTCTTTGTTTCATTCGTGTTTGAAATACAGTTGTTGGTTTTTTTTCCGCTTAGCTCCGATTTTTTCTTCTCTCTCCAGAACTCTTGATCGCGATTCAACATATAGACCCAATTTTTCGTTCATTAAGCCATAATATGCGAGAATTGAATCTTTCACGGCTCAAAGTTCAGTTTCTTTTTTATGGCTTCAAAAACTCGTTTGAAATCTGTTTAAAAACTTTTCATCTGGTAACATTGTATTAGATAACGAACACACGTCAGTATATAATTTAAAATATTTTACGATTATTATTTCTAGATACCGTGAATTATATTTTATTGAGATGGTATGTGTTTTTTTCTCTCCATCGGAAGATAGAAGAAAAAAAATTGTTACTCAACACATTTTCTCGACTGTTTGCACCTGGCCATTCGATTCGTCGTCGTTTTATATGCCAACATTCATTCAATAATTTTAAATGAATTGGCGATAAATCAAATTCTTTGCGCTGCAATCAATAAATCTACATCGATTTCACAACAAGCTCAACCGAGATGAAAGGCCGATTGCCGCCTCACAAAAAAAACAACAACCGACTGCATTGTGTTTTTTTTTACTCTTAGGAGGAATTGTACTTCTAGCAAGCTGCTATGATCATTAGGCAAAATGGAACTCAACTATCGCATCGGCCATAGCATGCATTTGATATTTAATGCACCATTATTTTCGGGATAATTTGCTTTCGATCAAAATGCTTATTATTTTCGCATTTATTGTGCTGCACGATCGCATCACATTTTTCAAACGATTGCATGGTTCGAAGTCAAAGGAGAAGAAAAAATGAATGAAAAAATTTGAATATTGCATTTGTAATACAAATATCGCTATAGCGATCAATCAATCGATCTAACTACGTTATTGACAATTGTCAATGGTGAACGATAGCATCCTGAATCTATTGACTGTGATTGTCTTTCGATTTTTTTGCTTCTTCGACATCCGTATGAAAACCAATACACTTTTTGTGCATGCTACTACTTCTTCGTCTTCTTCACACTATCGTACACACAATCGTGCACAATGGAAGCGGCCATATTGAATATTTATAGTGTATTGTTATTATTTCTTCCAATATGACGACTTACAGTATGTATTAAAAAGAAGAAGCAGTAGCATTTCACAGTTTGCATACGGATGTTCTTCGACTTCTTTTTCATGGAATCGTTCGAAGTTCGAAGAATGTATTTGAAAATGTGGCGTTTGAAAAAAATGTGTTTACTGACTTTTCTATGGAATTGATTTGGAAAAAAGATCCATGAAGTAAAAAATTAAACAAGAGGCATCGAACAAAATATAAACAAACAAGAAGCATTTAAGTGAAAGATATTGAACTGACGATTAAAATGTATTGGCTCGTATATCTCAACACTGAATTAATTACTTCCGAATGATTCTTTGAACTGTATTTGTCATTCCATTATCTTTCCTACTTCATAAATTGATTTTTTTCATGTAAAAAATGTGTTTAGAAAGGTTTCATGAGCGGAACTTCAAAGCGAAGAATTATCGGGCTATTCTGCATTTATCTCCCATTCGATATGCATTATTATTTGATGAGAGTTTCCTTTATACTACCAATTTCAGGATTAAATAACGTTGAAAGGTGTAAAATTATGGATGAATGGAATCATAAACAAATATATCAATTGCATTGGAAGCAACGGGAAAATGTGTGTGATTCATTGAACTCGTATGGTATCGCTTCGGGGCGAAGTGTGTCTTGGTTCATGTAGAGGTGCTCTAACGCGCACGAGAGACTGTGACAATAACACGGAGTGCATATTGCGGAGACTGAGCAGACAGTAGCTTCCGGTGAATGTATTGTATTTCTGTGTATTTATTTTCCATTTTTTCTCTCCCGGTCGAAGAGTATAATATTTCACTATCATATAATCATGTACACGAAAAAAAAAGAAAACAAAAATTTTTCATGCGGTTTTTTTCTCTATGCAAACGGAATTAGACGTTGGCAAACAAACAAAAAATGTTGGTGAGAAATTTTTGGCTTCTGAAGTGGCGAAGTAGCTTGGTTAATGAAGCTCATACATATGGTTCAATCAATGTTTCTGGGTCTTGATGGTGCGTGTACCTCCATGGGCTGAATTAATCGCACTATGGATTTGCATAATTACGACCAGTCGATGTTGTTTTTTTCCCATTGTTTGTGCTGATAATTAGCAACTGAGTCAGTATAGCGATAGCTGAAATGTTTTGCTATCACTTCGGCCGTATTGCACTTATTCAATTCCCATTCATTGGAGGGAATCACGTAACGGCCGATTTTGTACGGAAGGAAAGGCCTACACCGTTTGATTTTTCAAGAGAAAACAAATTGAAACAGCTGGAATCATGTTGTTGAACATGGCTCATTGACACCCCGACTGATTTTGTAACATTAAAACACGTGTGTGTTTTTTTTCTTCATTTCATTAGTTACGCCAAAATCTGTTCGTTAAAATCGACGAAGTCAAAATGGTCAATAGGCAAATTAATACGCAACAAATGAATAAAATGTAACATTTGCCTAAACAAACACGTATTGTTTTGATCTAATAAAATTCATTACCGTCTAGCATATATTTGGATGTTCCGTCGTCCATCGCTGTGTCTAAGCCCATTTCATTATATAAACTCATTTTGACTGCGTTTTAAATATATATCACTTAGATAAATTTACAACTTAAATTTCGTTTGTTTTATCAATCACAAAATCACTTTCAGTTTTTATGAACACGTTCACTTGGATCGGTTTATTTCACTTGTACCATTGAATTTCTGTTGTTTACCTTATTAGCCTAAACAAAAGGAAATAAAAATTTGGCAACGATTTTTTATTTAAAATTTCAACGGTGTGGATTTAATTTGAAGAAAGCCTTAAAATTTGCACGAAATAAAATCATTTGGCAAACGTGCAATTGACATTGACATTGAAACGATTTGCATAATTCGTTTGCTTTTAGCTTTCACTAGTCTTCACTTTGACGACAAAACAAAAATACATCGATCATTTGTCTAACTAGATGCGAATTTTCTTTGATCTTCGAAATGTTTTCAAATGTTTGTCACATTTTTTAAGTGCTTTAGCATTCAAGTGCTCGGTTTACTTATAAACGAATCTATTTTCACAGTCACAATATTCGAATGATCCTCAATACGAGACAGACAATGTAATAAATATGCATTGAATGAATTCATAGCGTTGGAAACAATGAGGCAAACAAGGGACTGTCGGCTTTTTGAACTTCGTTCATAATTGAGTGGAATTAAAATTCATCAAAACACACATCGGCTTGTTGTCATCGCATTTATCGCAAGTATACATTAAACGGTCAAACAACCACGGGCGAATAGGTCTTATCGTAAATTAAACGAAATGAATGTATATGTTTGCTCTATTGGCCAAAACAACAGTAGTAACAGTTCGTTAGTTCGGTGTCGACTTTTGGCTACGAAAAAAACACCACATACTCAGCGTGACTTATTGCCGCATGCAATTTATGTTAAGGTCACACATGTGCTTTTTTTCTCTCATGCAAAATATACATATGCCTCTCATTTTTATTTTGTTTTGTCTAAAATTTTGCGCGATCTCTTGTACAGCGAAACTAAACGCTGTTACTTCTTCTCACAATGAGACTATTTCGAAAAAAAACGTCTCTTTTTCTCGCGTCTGTTTGACTGGCAGCTTTAACGTGACGTACTTCAAAATAAAAGAATACTTTCGAACATTCCTTTTGATGTAGCAAGTTGTAAGTGGCTTCATTATTACATTTAATTTGTGCGCTGATTGCAAATAATGAATTTAACGATTGTCGCAAGATCGCATGCTCGATTGTTTCAATTTTCGTCGATATCGTTGTGTCACAAACGGAAATGGCGACACCACATCAAATATTAATGAGATTCACTTTTAGAACTTTGTTTGCGAGCGCGTGTGCGATCACGACGAACGCGTATTTGACAACTGAATTTTTGAGCAGCCTGTTTATAGACACACGGAAAGGAGCTGTTAATTTGAATACAAAGCGTCTTTAAATAAGCCATATCGATGAGAAGCATTTATTATATGACCAATCGACTCAATTTTATTGTACGGTATCCATCATGGTTATAAGTTGATATTTCGTGAGACTGTATTGCAGTTGGCAAATGTCATGCATAGCCTTGAATAAACTTGATTTCGCATGTCGCTCATTTTGGCTTGATATTTTGGCTCAAGTCGGTCTTTTTGTGTGACAGAAGAAAAAAGAGTCGGTTTCTTGTGTTTTTCACGAAATCGATTGTAATCAAGCCAATGAATGAGCTGATTTTGTAAAGAAGTTCGGTATTGTGTCATCACATTCTTTTTTTTTTTGATTGAAAAAATACCGAATGCAATTGAAATAGGCAATTTAAAAATGTTTAAAGCACTTTATCTGGTTTCCCATAATTGTCAATTATTGTTATCTGTCATCAAGAAATGTTTCATCGAAATCGAAGTGCAGCTTGAATATGGTAGACTCAGAAACCCATTAAAAATCATTGAAAATGAAACTCTTTGCCGGGCAAAATACAATGCTCAACGATGAATGGAGGCTCGACATTGTGCGCATTAGGCAATAATTGCTTGAATCATTGTATTACACAAAAAGAAAGTACACAACACGTCCATTCTCAATATGCATAATCTCAATATGATTCAAATCGATGCTGGCTGTGTTTACAAAAATCCCAGCATTTGAATGACTTTTCAATGGATTTTCGTTGCCAGTCGCAGTTTAATCACATCGATTTGTCACTCAATCACACAATATCTCAAATGAACAAACAAACAAAGCACGTGTTTTAAAAGTCGATACAAAGCATTTGACATTATTATCAACTGTGGATTGAGTATGGTTCGTATTCGACTACTGTGAACGTTTAGCTGTGTTGATTTACCAATTTTAATCTATTGACACTATTCACTGTCACTTGAAGATTTGTACACAAATCCATGCAATATCAAACTTTCACACAAAACGTCCATTGAAATGACAATTTTTGTCAGAGTGTCCACAAGTGAAACACAACTAAATCACCAATATATTCTCTCGCTAAACGTCGTTTTTTTTTCTTTCTCGCTACTCTTTATTTGACCAAGAGTTGAAAACCGGACCGTAACATAATCGAATGACAACTGACTTCACTATCATTAAAAGAGCAATACTGGCTATGATTAGCACATGTATTTGCATCGAGAATGCCAATCGAAATGTGTGGCTGTTTGCATGTAGTGGTACACAGCTATATTTTGGTTTTCATGGTGTCATTTTCGTAACGCACACATCGATATGATTGACTATAATTGCAAGATCATTGGACAGCAGCAACAACGGCGAAGACAAAAACAACAGCAGCAGTCGCAACGTATAATATATTGCACAATTGGACTTCTCATATGGTCTTGTTTATCGTCATAAATCAAGCGAACATACTCATTGCGGATGAAGGCATAAAATGAAGGCATAAAATTTAGTTTTTTGAGTGTTTTAAATTGAGAAACAAACAAATATATACAAATATATTACAGTAATTGTTGTGTGGCCGCCGTTGATTACAAACCGTTGACGCAAATCACTTTGAATGTGTGAGTCAGTCAGCGTGTCAGTATATTATCGATTTGTCATTCGGCTTTTGCGAATGCGATAGACACATCACGGCTGTTTCACCGTTGCTATATTCACCGTCGTTTATGTTTGTTCACTATAATTTTTCTGCACATATTTTGTATGGTGTCATTTGCTACTATATTTTGCTATTTTGCATGTTTTGATGTGGCTTTTAGATTGCCTTGAGCGAAGGAGAAACAACGACAGAAAAAAATACGTTATCATGATGAGTATTCGTGACACTGCCGGTTAAACCAGACTTTGAGGAAATTTGTTGGAGACAAATTAAAAACGATTTTATACAAACATTGTATCATTTCAAACTCATTTGCCAGCTACGTTATCAATCACTTAACAGCAACATACTTCCACGAATTCATTCAACTATCGCACATTTTCGAGTCACTACTTGGAAATTGCTATTGGAAGACGGGCCTAAAATGTGGCTTGAGGCAAATGCAAATTACATAACATTGCTGTGAGCCTATAATCGACTTCCTTATGTCTAACTGAAAACTGCCACTCGTCACTCTCAGTGAATCTTCCTCCTTTTATCATTACAGGCAAAATGTCAAAGTCATTTTCAAATCACAATTATTTTAACTACAATGTAATTGAAAACGCAATGAAAATTTCCATTCATTTAATTCCACGTAGATAAATGGTATCCACATCATAATAAGCACTGATCACAATTTCACTTGAAACATTTCTCAATCAACATTTTCGCGATTCTCAAGCACAAATTGGCACAATTCTCTGGGTGAAAAATCACCATTTCTGTGTCAGAAAGTCTAATTAAGATGAGATTTATTTTGCATCTTGCGGTATTATTTATGAAGGACAAACACTCATAAAATATGCCACATTAAAAGCACTGAACTGTCATCGATTTTTATTTTTGCCGACCTTGGCATTCGATTTATTCTGCGGATTTTTGTTTTGCTAAATTACAAAACTTTCCTTTCGAAGAAAGAAAAAAACAGCACCCGAAAAATAAAACACGTTCTGCGAAATTACTCTATGCCAAATGTTTGTGTTTAACACAACTGTTTTTTTTGTCGTCAAAAGTTGATGTGTATGTTTTACAAGTGAAACAGTTGCCTGCATTGTTTCCCTTGTAATTTTGCTTGTTGACGCGTTAAATGAATAAGTGAATATACGTGAGACCCAAAAAGCTTAACAGCAACGTATCAATATCACTATATAGCTCATGATTCATTGAAAAATGTTGTTCAAATAATTTAAAATGAAGCAAAAAAACTGTTTTAAAATGCAATGAATCAAAAAAATCAACACTAACACCAAATCGAGCACAGAATCGATGTTTCTTTGCGTTTTAAAAAAATGGAACTGTGTATTTTTTTCCACTCCGGGTTTTTAGTTTGGTAAAAACGTTTCTAAAGTAAAAATGTCAGCCTGAAGAAGAAAAAAAAAAACAACAAAACCCAGAACTGAGTCTCACCCTTTGTTCAGCCGAATTTTATTGCGACTAAACACGATACAGTAATAACAAGCCAGACCCGATGGTCGCGTTCTTCCTGTGTTTTTGTTCCTTTCCATCCTTTTGGCAAGAGTAGTGTGTACCATATGGACGATGTGTTGTATGTATGTATGTGTGAATGCACCTCGTTACGGCTGCCTAACAAAATCAGCCCGTACGTGTGCTAGAGTAGCATCGCGAATTGCGTACATGTCATTCGGTCATTGTGTTTGGCACATTGTGCGCATGACAGTTACGAAGCTGCTGCTGCTGCTGTGTACGGAGTGTATATGCTTCAGTAGTCGAAATTATCGATCGAACCGATGTTTACATCGTTTGACACAACGCAGCATAACATATATACCAGTTTGCCAGTAGCCGGTCGGATTTTTTTTTTGTTAATGCTTTGTTTTTATTTGCTTTCTGTACGCACCTTCGTTGGGTAAATAAATTCTCTGAAGAATAATGGCGAACAATGAGTTGATCCAACGTTACGTTCTCACAGCATTCAAAAGGAAGATTGAAAGACCGAAAAAGGAGAGAAACGAAACGAATCTTCAAAAATGCATTAATAGTTCAATGACCTCAGCACATTTTAATTGAAAACGAATTCAATGGGATTGAGGTTAGAAGAACATCATCATTCGACTGAATCCTCCCTGGAATTCATTTCAAAAACTAAAGCGTTATGAATGAGCACGAATGTGGTTCGTGTGAACGAATAAATAGTAATTTATTTTGTATTAATTCTGCAACTTAATGAAATTATTTGCAATACATCCCCGGCCTGGTGAAGAGAGTAAGAGAATGGGCGTTGTTATCAATATATGGTATTGCAACTCGGTTCCAATCAAGCAAAAACATATAATTTTTCGAATTTTTGTTAACATTACATTCGCGTGGTCACATATAAATGTCGATGAAATTCGAAGCCCCAAAATCAATTTTGAGTTTCGAGCGGCTCAATTGAAATGTTATTCGCAAAAGTTTCCGAAAAAATTAACGCTTGTTAATATAATTATTAGCACAGCGAAATCAAAGTATTTTTATGATTATTACTTTTTGTGATTGCCTTCGACGCCGCCGCTGGCCATTCGATAATATATTGTATATTTTTACTCAGCGAAACGCCTCCACAAGCATTAATTCACAACCGAAACCATATTGGCCACAAATAACTTTCACTTATATGTACAAGAAAGGGTCCAATAGACGAAAACAAAAACCACTCCGCTATTTCTTCTGTGATGTTGAGCAATGAGAGCGGCGATTGACGCCGTATTCTCCAATTAATTGCGCATTTCAACGGTGAATAATTGGCTGGCAATTATCGAAAATGAAATAAACTGATAATAACGAGTTATATTGAGTGATAATTATCATGATTTACGTAAAAATAATCGATTGAATAGATTTACTCATTCAATTTACCTCGTCTGTTTTCTATTATCGAAAAGAAATGATGGAAACGATGCAACCTTTTCTTCGTTGTTTGAAATTCCAATTTATGTTGATATTTATCATCATAACGAGCAGGAAGCGATCGAGTCGCCAATTGTCGCCAAACGTGAGCCAAAAGCGATAGAAATGCCTATGATGAACTAGGGAAAAAAAACCGTATCGACGAGTCACACGGTGGTTTTCTGTTGTATTTCTTTTTTTAAAAACCATGTTGGGCAAGTTAGCAGCTCACCGTTTGCATTATTCACGAAACTAAACATATAATGATTAAAATTGGATGCAGACTGTAACTTGTTTCTTTTTTGTGGTCGTTGTCATTTCAAATGTTACAGTTTTTCGAGCGGCTGATCTTTTCCGAAGTTTTATTTCTCGTTCATGTGTGATCCAATGCAGTTAATTCCCATTTACTGTGGACACTTGTAAAATTGAAGAAAAAAAACTCGCTCTAAATGTGGGCTGAGCCGGTTATAAATTATTGATTTTTGTTGCGATTGCACTAATTTCCAAGCACATGCAATTCGACAAAGCGTTGCTATAAACTGAATTCTTGGTCATTGAGCTGCATTCATTAGATTGGAATTCGTGTGTTTGGAATTTAAGTTGAATTGACAACTTTTTTAAGCGTGAATTATTTTAGCTTGTTTCAAGAGAATATGGTGCATGATAGGTCATTGAACTTTGATCAATCAAAACTTGATAGAAACGTTATGGATTTTCACTTTCATCGCTGCAACGGTGCTCATGAGCAAGATGAATTTCAGCACTATTGACCTATTTCTAACTATCGATTGCAAGTGAAACCACGAGAAAACCGTTAAAAAAAACAAACGTTTTCAGCTCCGGTTTACAATCGAAAGAAGATAAATATGATATCTGTCATCACGGGCACGATTTGCCCTTTCTCAGAATGCAGCTCCTATCCAATTGATCGTATCGTCAGCCAAATATCGCACGAAATTTTCACAAACCACATACTGTCCCATCCCGTAAAATAATTACCTCAATGTACATGCTTGTTGCTGTTGTCGATGACGCTTGTTTCTGTGGTCCGGAATTCAGTCTTTAAATCAATAGCGACGTATAAATGTCAAGCTGCAGTTGAATTGTAAATCATTTATAAGTTGAATGAATTCTCTGCAAAATTCCACGAAATCCACTGCGAGAATTCCATATTTCCCGTACGAAATTGCATGTTTTTCGATTGTAAACTGTAGCATGTAATTGAAAATCGTGATCAATTTTACGAAAATATGCAGCCTAATGCCCGTCCAAACCGTTCATTATCGAATTAGGTGGTCGTTTTGTTTTGAGCGAAGGCAGAACGAAACCAATTTTTTTTTTAGAATGCGATCGTTTCTCATGTTTATCGCGTTCAGTAAATCAATTCATTTTCGATGGATATGACATCGTTAATCAATTTTTTTAGCTCCAAGCAGAGGCAGCAGCCGCACACGAAACGATCGTTTGTCTGTCTGTTTTCATGCAACAACAAACATCTTATTCGATTGACAACCAAACTACAATGTTGCGGTTGCACAAACAAAATCTAATGATACGTGACATGGGGCATGGTAGTTTTTGCTAAACGATACAACTGATAAATACAAAAATTTCTCTTTTCCAAGAGATCTGACTTCGATTCATAACGACTTTGTAATTGATTATGTTTTATGACTTTTGGCGTTGTTTTTTTGTCTCTTCGATCGAAAAAGTTCAAATTGCCCATTGAAACAGCAAGAAGAAAAAAACCGCGTGGCGATTTCACATCAACATCAACACGGTTGCAATGATTGATTAAATTGCAATGGACGTGATTAAACAGTGATTAAATGTCTAGTGTCCACCTAAAAAGCATTGAGGAAGTTGTTTCAACACCTTTTTGCATCGAACGGACTACTAATAATGTGTTTTAGAGTCATCATTTTATAGAAACGACTTGTCGCTTTAGACCGTGTACAAAAAAAAACAGGAGAATACAACGGGTAATAAAATAGCAAATGCCCAAAAGAGTTAGTTGGCGTAACGCAGCAATCGTAGTAAGAAGTTGCATGGTGTCGTGTCGCTAATCGATACCTCCACTTTTACGGCCTCTCTAAAACAATATAAATAATTTTATTGAAAAAAACCACCAGTCCAAAGTTTCCTTTCCGTAGCACCTGTTCTACCTCATTTGCATTCGTAATGATATTCGATGTCTGCGTACTGCTTCAGTCCAAAGAACTGAGAGAAAAAACAGCAGCACCAACCTTGGTGTACAATTTATGGTGAGACCAAAATTCGCTTTCATCGTAACTGCCATAAAAACGGATGTAGGATTTTTTACGATGTTGTTTAATGCGCCGGCAAACGTGTGCGTGTATAATGAAGGCGCGCGTGCATGCAACAGAAGGTGTAATACATTGTGGGTGAGATGGAGCTCTCGATGTACTTGATCATGCCAATGTCTTTGCAAACTAAGAGTGTTCGTCTAAGACATCGTTTTATTGCCGATTCCAAGTGAAAGTATGTTTTGTGATCAAGCCCATAAAACGTTTCTCTAATGCAATGTAAATAACAAACGATGACAATGCTGAAATCCCATTTTTTTCGAACCAATTTTCCTTTAGATTGTTGATACGAAAGAGGACCTAATTGAACAGCATGGTGCAGAGGAAATTTCCATAAAGCCTTTCAAAATATATTGAGAATATCGGCATAAATTATCGTTTAATTATAGGTAAAACTCTCATTTTAGTGGATTTTTTTGTGTATGAAACAATGAGAGAAAATGCATTTGATTATCATCACAACACAAAGATGTTTTAGGTTAAGTGTACGTTGTGTACAGAAATGTCATTCAATTAGACGACAGTTATGTTTGCCTTAGATAAAATATTACTCGCTATTGTTTGATTGGGTTCTTGCCTCATTTCACATTTCGTTTCATTTCACAGCGTTTGTCATCTGCTATACAAAAGCAAATGTATGTTTGCAAGATGTCTTTACACGAAATTATCTTCATATTTCAAAAAGACCACAAATTATGCACATTTTTGAGCTATTGTGCGATAGAAACAATGGTTTCGATGCGTCAAACATGACGACAATACAGTACAAAACAAATAGAGACGAATCGACGCAACAATGGAAAAAGTCATTGAAGACAGATGAAACACAAATGAAATGGAGACATTCTATGGGGCGTCTATTTGGAACGGTAATGTTTAATATATCGCACGTTCAAGAGAGAATTTTTTTTCTCCTTCTTTCGAAGAGATATTCCCTTAATGCACGACAATCATGTTCGTTCGTTTGGCTATTGTCCAGGCGTTTCCAGTGTGAAGCATTCCACATAAGAACCTGTTTCAAGTTTTCTTTTTTTTCACACGTTGAATAAATCATGGTTATTTTAACCGCATAAACTCTTGAAAATCAAACCAATTTAGTTATTATTCAAAACACACGCATTGAAATAAGTGTCTCCCCACTAATCGAATTCGAACGGTACACACGCAGTCTTCAAACAGCAAACAAACAAACGGAGAACGACATTACCTCGATATTAAACGAATACGTCAGATGCAAAAATTCATTTCGCTTCTAGTGGTTTTCGTTCAAAAAGCACTCAACATCGACTGAGACTGCCGTCTCTGCCGTTGAAGTGGAAGAAATGAAAAACAGCAAATGTTTGGTGCGAACATTTCAACATCACACAGCGTTTAAAATATTCTACTTTGGCGAAAAATTGTCCGCATATGAATATTAATGAGATGTCCACCAATACTCACACAAAACCCATCTTCATCGTGTGATAAAAGATCAAAGCGGCTGAAAAAAAAATTCTCGTTTCGAAGAAAAAAAAGAAGAACCAATTGAATATATTTAAGGTTTTTTTTTGTTTTTCTCTTTCGTTTGCAAACTGCTTAAAGATGTTAATTTCGACACAAAGTCAAAGTACCTGTGGCAAGTATATATATATATCTAAAGCAAATATTGTGGGGGTTCTGGTGTAAATATTTAATTAGCAATTTGTCGCAATCGAATTTAAGCGTTCTCGTTGTAATCATAAGTAGTTTGGTTACACAATCGAGTCATGGTCTTTTGAGTCATTTTTGTTGTTGTTATTGTTTTATTTCGGTTGAAAAATAATTGGCAAATTGAACGAAAGAAAAATATGGGCAAATTGAACGAATAAGCGTGAGCATTAGTGAAACACTTACCATTTTCGGTCCACGCAGCACACTCATTCTCTTTGCATAAAAGCGACCATTCAAAATCTAAATCATCGTAGGATGCCATATTTGGAATGTTTCACCAAATGACCAGCGAACGGTAGCACCAATATTTGACACAATTGTTAAAAGATCAACGCGAGCTGTCGCCAAAATCCAAAAATATCTTAAGTTAATCCAATTTTGGCACGAAATATTACACTCAAATGGGATTCATATATGCATAGTATGTCGAAATGTTTTTGAAAAAATCAGCACACAACGCTGAACCAACAAAATGTTAAACTATGTTCAACTCTTGGTTCACAAATTGCATTTTGAACTAACGAATGAGCAGCAGCAGCAGAAAAAAAAACACAAAGTGTTGGCTATTTTCGGATCATACTAATTTTCTCACAAATACACAACGAAGCACATGTTAGCCCTGAATCAAACGATTATACATGGTTTCTGTTTGGAAAAAACGCACACAATTTAATTACACGATGCAACAAAGAAAATCTAGAGTTGAATGCATTTACACTCAATTTTAAACAAAAACACATATTAACAAGTCACAAATAAATTTAGTGTGCGTCACATTCTCTGAATAAAATTTTCTTAGTCAGCCATATCGTTTACAATTCGATAAAACGATAATGCTATCCTTCGGTCAGAACGGCTGATTTTTTTTTCAGTTTCTGAAGCGGGAGAATTCGCGTCAGTCCAACTGTTCTGTTAGCTGGCTTTGTAGCGAATATTCGGTGACAAATGGCCGATTTTTCCGATGGTGTTCAATGTGTTAAGATGATTTCAAATAAGCCACATGGTTCATCGTCTCTCACCATAATCATAAACAGTGTGTGTGTGTGTGCATATACAAATGAGTCGAGCGAGATAAAATTTCTGACAAACGAAAAAATTACAACAACATGGAATTTGCATTTAAAAAAACACTTGTCGTCGACACCCGTTAAACAAAAACGAGAAGAAGAAAAACCGACATCGATTTCAACGGCCTATTTGGTTGGTTGTGCTCGCACACTAACGAATTCCAATAGACAAATCAATTCGACACGCACACGCACGCTCTCTTTCTTCTCTCTTCTTCTAAACCCGTTGATTGTGTCATGCGAAAGAAAACGATCTGCTGAAAAGACACACAGCCACTTGCTCTGTGTAGCACTCACACTTTTGTAACACCTCTTCGTCGTCGTTGTCGTTATCGTTTGGACCAAACAAATTTTTTCGTCGTTGACAAACAACGATTGCGCAAGATTTTTTTTTTGCTCTTTCTATCGATGAATATATCAATGATGCGAAATTATTATCAAATTTTTTTTTGCCAGAAATTTTCGACCAAACGAAACCAGACTTGTTTTTTGACCACAAGCGAAAAAAAAATTTGCTTATGAAACACGAGTCAAGCGTCCGTAATCGCTTGTTTTAGAGCGGTGACTGCTATTGGTAGAATATGAAACGAGAGTGCAAAGAGAAGAATAAGAATGAACATACGGCATTTTTGTGCAAGAATAAGTCGAGTGCAACGCAATGCAGCACAGCGCACATTCAACCAAACGAAATTGAAAACTTGAACCAGTGAAACCAGTATTTGTATTTGTATTTGCGATCCGCGCTATGTGCGCATCATACTTTTCTGTATAGACACAATATCATGCTCTAAATATACGAAAAGCCACACATTGTGCACATTCTGTCGAGCCGAGTTGAGTCTTTTGCACACTTTCCATAGCTTCTTTGTTCACTTTTGAGTTTAACCGTTTTGACCGCATCCAGCGTATTTAATAACAATGACGATGGAGGATTGAACTTGCGCAAATAAAAAAACTTTCTGATCATCAGTTGCTATTACATCGTTCAATCACGCTGCACTTTGATCAATGGTGATTGAAACACATTATTTTTTTATTAGAAATGGCTTTGATTAAAATATATAAACACACAGTTTGCGAAATGCAATCTATTCGAATGGAAATCTTTCACTCTCTCATTGATCGTTATCGGAGATGAATTTGTAAACAATGTTTTTGTTGTTATTTGTTTTCATGCAATTTTCGGTTTGAGCTGTGCTTTGTAGATGCGATCAAAGTATCTATGCCATGTTTTGAATTCATTCTGTTTAAATAAAATCAAATTGTTGAATTTACTGGAATTCCGTTTAGTTTTACACTCAGTTTTGCGTTGAATGTATTGAATATTTCGTTCAAGGCGAATATTTCCCACTATAGGAGCGGTGCATCTGCATCACAATTGCTGTTTGGAAAAAATTGATTTTTTTTCACTTTTGGCTTGTTAGCCTTAGATTTTAGGTCGAGACTTATTTTACAAGACCTTTTTCTGAACTGGTCTACTTTCGGTTGAGAAAAATTGGCAATTTCACTCTAAAATCCACTTCAAAGTCTTTCTTTTCCTTTTATTCATTAAATCTACGTCGTGACTCACACAGTATAAGCTAAATCTGAACTTGAAAATTATCACAATTAGAATTATCAAAATGAAAGTTGATAAAAAGACTGAAAGTTTGACTAAAGCAATCAGAAGATGATATGAGCAATTGGCGAGTACTTGTGCCCTTCTGCCGGACAGGAGATTATTTCAAAATTTGAGTATCTAACGTTCGAATATGATTGTCAAGTCGAAAAAGAATAGAAATTGATGATCGTAATGATGACGGCGCCACAGATCGGATGATAACCAATACTTTGATTCAAAGTATTTGAAGTAAAAATGCAAAAATACTTACTTTAAATCCATGCCTAACTATGATGCATCTATAGATGAGTTTATAGATTAATGTGTCCAAATTCATTGTCACCATGAGCTTTCCAGCCTAGTTGCTATTCAATGAAAATAAGTTCAAGTAGCAAAGTGAAAAACACCTGGAGTTACTTTTCAATTCGCACATGTATCAGTTTATTTTATTAAATACAACTATCTCAATTGAAGGATGAGAGATTTCTTTTGACAATTTACAAATTTTGCATAGTTGTTGCCTCTAAGCATTTATTCCGTTTTAATTTAGTGTGTATGTCTTGTGTGTATGTGTAGCCACATGCATATCTTAATTATTTAGCTTACTAACTAAACGATAAAATTGTGTAGAATTTCTTTCTCTCTGGAAAGAAGAATCTTTCTCATGAATATGCAAAAAAAAAAAAATTGATTTCGTATCCCGTGCGTTACGAAGACTTGTGATTAAACATTCATTAATGTATATCTCTCTACAATCAGACGGTTGGCAGACACGTCTCTATCATACATATCGGTTTTTATTCCTGTAGTGATAATTTATGGTTTGGATGAAGATGATTTTGGATGAACAGAAAAAAAAATTCGGTTGATGCTTCTGTTGAAACAAAAGAATACACAAAACAAAACAACAAAACGAATTGATTTGTTGGTTGGTTGGCTAACACCTAATTAAAATCATGAAAAATGACGTTTGGATGCAGTTGAATGCGATTTAAAGGAAATGTGGTTTGTGGTTGTCTTGTGATGGTCCATTATTCCGTGACCAAGGTTGATTTCCGCCTTTATAGTTGTCATATTTCTTTTTTTGTTGTTGCATTTTGCATAAGAAATGTTTGTATGTGTGAGTGTGTGTGTTTGTGGGAAAATACACGAAAGATTAACACAAATTAGATTTGAATTGTTTTTGTTTTTTCAATTTTTTTGTTTTTTGGATTTTTATATTTCAAATTGGTCTTTTGAAATCATATTGTTTTTATACAAACAACAACGAAAAAGCTGCATATTTCGGCCTCAAAATCGTCGTTTTCGTCTTAACGATAAACTCTGTTCAGTTGAATAATTGCTTTTTACCTGATCTGGGTTTTGATTCATGTTCCCAATGAGGCCCCATTGATTGAGCGCAGCCACAATTGCTGGACTTATTGGCAACGGATTCATATTCATACCTGCAATGCAAGAGGAAAATGATGACATGTTTTTATTATGGGAAAAATGTTTGTGTTTCTGATATTACCACCCTGATTAGGTGGTCCATTTTGTCCGTTTGGGTTGATCCCGAGGGATTGCAGGTTTGGCATGTCGATATTTCCACGGTTTTGATTCCAATTGTTGCTGTGATGCATTGGACCAGACGGTGGCATGTTGTTGTAATTATTTCGACTGCTGCCGCCACTGCTACTGCTTCCCTATTGAATAATTAAGAATTCAATTATTCAAATTGAAACGGAATCAGATTCAATAGTGTGAAATGCAGATTTTTCGATTTACCTGATAGTTCATATCGTGATTCTGATGGTTTGAACTCCCTCCACGGTGCGAGTAATGCGATCCGCTGTTACTGCCACCACCGCCGCCACCGCCACCACCACCACCACTGCTGCTGCTGGAACTGTTGTGATGATAGTGTTTGTTGTCTTGCGATTTTGGGGCAGCTGTCGACACAAAGACCGAATTGCCTTTAACGATGTGATCTTCACCGCACAGCGATTGCGCCACTTCGGGGTCTAAGAAGGTGACGAAGCTGAATGCCCTAAATGGTTTCGGGATGAAAACATCGGTGACCTCGCCAAATTTTGAGAAGTAGTCTTTAAGGTCCTCAGCTGTGAGATCTTCGGTACAACGACCGACAAACACTTTGCATGGCAAATGCTGAATTGTTCCCTCCTGCCAAATGGAAAGTTGTGATTAGAAATGGAACATTTATGGATTCGAATCATTGTTGAATTGATCAATTCAAAATTAAAATCAATTTTAAACTGAAATTTACCTTTGAGCTGGGCACTTTAACGTCACACCAACGGCCATCAATGAAGTGTCTCGATGAAAGGGCTTTCATTTGTCCCTCATACGATGCAAATCGAATAAATCCAAAACCCTTGGATTGACCGGTACGTAAATCCTTCTTGATTTGTACCATCAACACTTCGCCGATTGTGCTGAAGTACTCTTTCAAGCTTTCCTCGCTCGTTTTCCATGGCAATCCTATGTTAACGAGAATACAAATGAATAGAAATGTTAGTTTTCGATCATAAACATGCAAAATAATCATCAAACAAGAAAATAAAGGACTAACCAAGTACAATCAAATCAGTGCATTTCAAGCGGCTCTCAATGCGCTTCGTTTTGGCCGTTGAATTCTCGAGTGTGTCATCGCGTTTACGCTTGTTCTCAGCCACTGAATTGTCCTTTGGGAATACACACAAATAGATTTGATTTCCCCAGCCGTCTTCACCTTGCGGTGGATGCAGTCGTCCCTCAGTCAAGCGAATGCCACGAATGGCATTGCTCACCGAGTTGCGATACTTCAAACCCGATGTGCCCGGGAATTGTGCCTGCAATGTTGACAGCAACAATGTTCCATCATCTTCACCAGGCAATTCAATTGTCTCTTCTCCTTCTTCCTCAGCCACCTGCACATATTCCAACGACATTTTGGCTAAAGAAAAATAAAAATCAAATCACATAAATTAATCATCCAAACCAAAATTAACCTATCAAAACCATCAAGCCACAAACAATAAACAAATTACTCAAATTCTAAAATTGAAAACAAATAAAAGCGGAAAAGAATAAAATAAAACACAAAACGAAAATCACACATATCAAGCAATCTAACCGCACAGTTCAGTTTTTCTGTTTTCTTTTCATTCTTTTTTCCTCTTTACTTCAAACAAAAACATGTTCTTGTTAATTCTAGCAAATAAATTCCGCATTAATGATTTGATCAATTCTCGCCAATTCTTTCTCAGCTTTCGCATCAATTCAATGCACGCATATCCCCTTACGCTCATGGTTATCTTTACTATGACTGATTTTTTTGACTACTAAATTCTCAGCACCTTTTTCGGCTCATTCTTACACAACATTCATTTTTAGAAAATGGCATGGGCTCATCAAACAGTGATAAACGTGATTCGAATACAACTCCATTAAGACTTTTTTTTTAGATAAAAATCATTCAATTTATGAAAATATCTTCGGCCTTGTATGATGTTTTTTTTCTCTATAGATAGTGTTTATTTACATCAAGCAAAACAGAATTTTAAAATGAAGAAAATTCAAAGTTTTGAATGGTGAAGGCAGGGGAAAAATACATTTAAACACAAAAAAAAGAAAATCATTCGGCTAGAATGCATTTGGAAATCAGTTTTTTTTTTCAAAAATGTGTGCAATAATCTATAAATCTGAACGGTTTTAAAGCAAATATGAGTGATAAAAATAAAGAAGAGTTTCTAACTTCTTTGAGTCTTTGAATTGTTGTGAATATTTCAACTGAAACTGTTTTTTTTTCTCATATTCGCATTAAAACCAGAACAAATTGAATATGCAGGAGGAAAGGAAAAAAAAATAGGCGCCAGGAGAAACATCTAAATACATTAGACACACACCCACTGCAATGTGGTAAAATGGAGTCTATGAGTAAAAAACCGATTTGAAAATAGAATGATGAAAGCTGATTCATGTCGTGTATGTTTGTGTTATTTCAATGTTTGAATCTAAATGAAGCAGTTACTAAGGCAATAGAATGTGTGTTGCGTATGCGGGATTGTAACAAATGGTATGTAAAATGTCGTCAACAATTCGAATGGAATGCCTGATAAAAAAGAAGAAGATAGTTTTCGGAAGGAAGCGATGAAAGTGAGGCAGGTTAGTTTTCAGTCTAATGATAAGATGAGAAACTATCGATTGGGGACAACTGTAATCTAAGCGATGTTTCAATGGATAGTGTGTCGTTTGACTAGCAATGAAATACTCTTGGGATAGGCAATATTCATTAAAAAAAAGAAGATCGAAAAGCACTTTAGGAATGATATGTACAACAAACAAAAACATCATTAATGAAAGAAAAAAAAGCGCTCAAACTGCTACCAGACGGAAGTCGCATTCTGAATAAAGTAACAACAATAGCAACTACAACAACAGCGACGAAAAAAAGGTATTAAGATACATGTTTGTTGGAAAGTTTCCGTGCGGTTTTTTGTTTGTGTAAAATTTTGTTGAGGTTTTTTTTTTTTTCGTTCAACTTAAAAATAGAAAAGAAAATAAAAACATAAAAAAAAGTAGAAGCAAATAGTTCATAATTGATTCTCACACTCTCTATCTTTCGCACAAAAAGATTCACTTGGAAAATTCTTGAATTCGCTCTCTCGGCTCTTTCGTACTTATTATCTCTCTTACTCGCTCTCGCTCGCTTTTGCTCTCTTTTTATACAGGTGATTCAATGCGTCTCTCAAATGCCGTATTCACAGAATATGCAGATATATATATTCTTCACAGAGTTTTTTTCTTTCATAACACCACTTCTCAGATCATTCGATACACAAAGAGAGAGAGAAAATAGGTATATTTTCTATGAGAGATATAGAGATTGATCACACAGTTTGGCGTTCACAAAATTTAAAGAGCAACACACAAACAAACGTTTGCTCTTCTTAATTCACAAAAAATGTTCACTGTCTCAAACAGATATATTCTCACATATATGCAAATTGTATCTTTTGCTCACGGTTTCGCTCGCACTTTCGTTCAATTCAACATGAAAAACAATCTTTAGATTTGCTCGCTCTCTCTCTCTCTCTCTTTTTCTTTCGCTCTTTCGCTCTTGGTTTTGGCTGATCATCCGTGCTTCAAAATCAAACTTTCGATCTGTAATTGGATTGTTTAGTTAGAGATTTTTTTTTTATGTTGAGTGTGTTTTTTTTATTTGGTTTTCAGTTGCTAGAAAAAAGAATGGAGGGGATTAAAATACAAAAAAAATCGCTAAAAATAGATTCTTAGTTTTTCTTTTCTTCAAAATTACATTTGGCATAACAAAATGACATTCACTCTCATTCCGAATGGGGCGAATCAATCACAGAATTCAAAGGTGTATTAAACCACATTTTTGACATTCGGGATGGGATTCTGTTCCTTCTTTGCAATCAATCAACAGCAAACAATTGTTTTTTTTTCTCACACAACACACATCACTTTTGACGCAAAATCTTCCGTCAAACAGAGCAAATGCATCACAAATTTATTGGCTCATTTATTCATTGGGATTTCTCAAAAAGCTAGGCAATTGTTTATTTGTTTTGAAATTTTGTGTTCTTTTTTTGGGAGGGGTGTGATTGTGTTTATTTTGTTGTGTAGAATTGCAATGATTGTTCAGTTGTTCAGCGTAATTTTTGTTTTTTTCGTTGGCCCAAAGAAGGCCAGGGATTGTTAGGATAAACTAGATAAAAATATAGAAGAAGAAAAAATTGATTTAATTTACTCGTTGCGTTCGATTCCACCAAATGATTTCGGCATTTAAATGATTCTGAATCGTTTCTGAGCTTTTCACACACACTTTAAACTCAAATTAATTTTTAAAAAAACTCGGAATTTTCATTTAAAAAAAGACCGATTACGACTGGCGTCGGTAGGTTTTACGATATTCACGTAAAATAATTTTTCAAAATGGCTGTGCGGCAGCCGTTGCGGTTGTCATTGTTCACTTTTCATATGTTAATTTGGCGAATCGCTTCGGTTCTGTTTTCTAGCAGTATTTATTGACAGCTGCTGTTTTTTCTTCGTGCATCGGGTACCGATTATGGTACTTAAGCGTTGAGTACACTGTGTATTTCAGATTCAGTATTCAGTGAATACAGAAAATCAATTATATCAACAGCATTACCAGCAAAAACTGTAATTAAAATGGTCATTATAATGCAATTACTAAATTATTTGATGGTTTCGACAATTTTCCGACCAAAATCACCGTTGCCATAGCCAATGTAATCATTTTTAATGGGTTCTGAGTTGTCCGATGCGCGCAACCACTTCAATCTGAAGCCACAATGTAAACAAAGAAACTGCATAAAACGCTGTCATTGCTCGGTGGAAACGCGCGAATCGCAGCCGAAGTGAAGGCACGAAGTCATTTGTAAGTGAACGAAGAATGTGTATTGTAGAATAGCAACAAAGTGGATAAGACCTCAGCGCACCGATGACGTTTTTGAATTAACTACGTACCACAGCAAAAACGAATAAAAAAAGATCGACAACGACGACGACGACGGTCCACTTCGTTTAAAACAGTACAAAATAAAATTTATATCACATCATACACAGTTGAATGTGTGTTCCGAGATAAAATGAAAATTTATAAAAAAAAATTATTTTAATATCCATTCGTTTACCGTTTCTAATAACAACAACAACAAAACAATTTTGAAGGAAAAAAAAACTTGGTGCATTTTTTCTGTTCAGCTGTATTTGTATTCGTGCAAACTGTTTTTTTTATATCATTCCAATCTACGTCGTCATCGTGAGCTGAGTTGTGAAAGTATAAATTGAATTTAGTGTGCGATTTTTTTCTCTCTCTCTCTGTTGTTTCATTCGCCATTTAATCGGAAAGAATCTAAATTTTTGAGAGCGTAATAAAAGAAGAAGAAAAAAGCGAAAAAACATGGTGGAATCAACCGCAACTGACGGGGGCAATGTCGACGAAACCAGTTTCATTGGCAGCATCGTTGCCGAAATCATTTACAGTCCACTCAATTTGCTGTTAGTGTCTTTAATTGCATTTCTTATTTACAAAATCATCAAAAGCCGTTCAGACACCGGACCACCAAGTGCACCGCCCGAGCCCGAATTGCCCAAACTCCGAAAAGATTTTACCGTACAAGAGCTCAAGCAATTCGATGGCAATCAACCAGACGGCCGAGTTTTAGTTGCCGTTAATGGTCACGTTTATGATGTAGGTTTTAGTAATTATCATTATCAATAAGTTCATTTTGGGGTATTTTTCCAGTGTTTGAGGTGTAATGGTTTTTTTTTTAAATTAAAATCCAAATGTCATAATGTGTTTAATTCTTTTTTTCTTCTCTTTTTCTCTTTTCATTGCAGGTGACCAAAGGTCGCAAATTTTACGGTCCAGGTAAGTCAATTATGGAAATGCATTTGAACACACACACAAACACATATTTTCGTTTTATGTAATGGCCAATGACATGGTTGAAATAGGAACCATAAAGTAGATACGTACATAGAAAATGATACTGCTTCGAATCGCTTCATTGCATATCAAAAGTGTGCATGTGTTAATTATTATTTTACACGAATCGTCGCCGTTCGGCAAGCGTGTCTTCAAACTGGCTTTCACATACGTATGAAGAAAATTTACTGAACAAAAAAGGCGAAAAAAAAACGTGAATTAGTTATTAGGTGTTCATATCGAGTGCGACCCAATTGAGTGCTGAAAAAGCAAATGAAATAACGGGAAAATACCGTTTCTTTTAGGAAGTGTCGGCATTTCACATTCATATGTGCGATGTAATACTGACGTTGATAGTAGTTGCTATCAAAACGTGCGCTATTCACTTTTAATGAATTGTCTGCATTTTCCAAAATATTCCCGATTCAATCTACCGGCAGCGCATGAATTTCAAAAATTATTTCATTTTTCCTCACCACTTATCATTCACATCTATCGAAATGGTTGTTTTAATCATTACTGGCAAAAAAGAAAACGAAAAATATCGTATCGTCGATGAATAAATTCTTATCAAAATTACAACTGCCAACTACTTAGCGAATGAAAAAGTGAGTCAAACGAAACAGATAAAAACAAAAATACATTGGTTAGCGTCGTCAAGTAAAATTGATATGAATTCATCATCGTTTTGTTGAACGAAAAATGTCGCAAAATCATTCTACGTTTGAAATTCAAATTCATTCCCTTGCAAAATATTCTCTGGTCATTGTGTGCGAGTGTGGACATTAGGTAAATTTCATGGTTATTTATTCAGCGGTCGACCCGATCGCGAAATTATTCGTCATTTCGTAATAGTCTTTGCAAAGAATGCATACCTTACATATAGCATAATTCTAATCGAGAGAGATACTCTAATAAGATATTTATTCGGGTTGTCTCTATTAATGTCGGCATAAATATTGGCGAGTGTAACCGGTTATGGTATGACGAAACAATCATTTGTTTTTGTTCAACTTGAATTCATAGTCTATTCATCGAACGCAATTCCAAGCATGACGAAAATATTACTGGAATGTGACAACAGACACTTACATCATAGTTTTTCTTCATGCTTAAATATCTTGATAACTTGCACTCTTTATCTTTATTGTGTTGCGACTTCATCACTCAACAAATCTTATAGTATGTGTCGTCCGGTGATAATAGCTGACACATATTACGAGAGACGAAATCAATTGATTTCCTCAAAGCAGAAAAAAAAGCTGCGAAATATTAAATTTTAATAATTTATGACGTCGTTTGGATGAGTTTCTTTAAAAAAAATTGCGCATCTTCCAGAATGCAAACATTGAGCTTAAAAAATACTTATTTAGACAACTGATTGCGATTTCATTTCTGTTGTATCATGATTATCAATGCCGCAACAGCAACACAATTGCCGCAGTCATTTCGTTCTTATTCAAAAATCAAATGATAACATTTCATTTTCATTTTAATCCGAACGAAAAAGCACCTGAATCGACTAATTTGTGATGGGTGCATCTCAGTTGTCTGTGATCGCAATCCTTATCGAAATGACCACTTACACACCGATATCACACTGCGAAAATAAAATAACACGTCAGATTTTTCCAAGCCATTCTATTTTGGCACAATGAAGTCATAAATCTGAAATGAAATCCATTTGTTTTTGTATAATAAATAAGCGGGTGGATTCATAAACGATACTCTGTAATTCATGCATGTAAATCATCATAAAAATTTCGGTGTACCTGCTGTAAAATTGGTGAATTAATTTCTTTTGTCTAATACGTGCCGCTGTAATATCTTATCAATGATTGCCATCGCATTTGACGCCAGTTGTATGGTTAAACACGTTTTTTTTACTTAAGATTAAATTATTTTGATGCGTAGCTAATATTCTCGGTGGGAATTGATATGTTTTTATGCCATTTTTGAAGTCTGATTAGGTAATTGTAACTGGTTTTACAAAACTTTTAATGAAAACGTTTCATTTTGAAAGAAAACATATGATTTTCTAGATCAAGTTGAATCATAAGCAAGCATGTCCGCGAGCTCCTCCAGCGAGCCAGCTCCTCAATATGTGAGCGCTCAGCTCAGAGAGAGCTGGCTCATTTACGTGGCGTTACCATAGGAAGAAATGTCAGAATATTTTCACTTTTTTTAAATATTAGCTGTCAACATTCTGACATTTCTTTGTATTGCAACGCCACCTAAATGAGCCAGCTCTCTATGAGCTAAGCGCTCACATATTGAGGAGCTGGCTCGCTGGGGAAGCTCGCGGACATGCTTGATCATAATGTCGAGAGAGTTTGTAATTAGAACTCCTGACGAACATTTGCGTCATACCATGAAATCGTCAAGTATCAGACTTTCAAAAAAGTGTTACTGTATCAAGCTAAAAACAATTGTCATACAGATCGTGCAAAAAAAAATTCTCATTTTTCGTATATTACCGATAAGAACGAGGTCATGATCACTTAAGGAGACATTCTTTTTATTTTATGTCATTGTGGACACTTATTTAAAATTCGGTCACGAAAGCAAACAAATCTCAATATTTAATGGAATGAATGAGCAGCATGAATTCATGTGTTAATTTTTGTCCCTAGACAGTCAATTGAATTCTGAACTACGCACAATATTACATTCCAGATGAATTGCTGTTGAACTGTGATAAGGAATCCGAAATTACAATTCCATTTCAGATGAATAATATGTCAAGAATGTTGACATGTGTACATCTGCTTCGAATAAATATGACGAAATATGCGTAATAAGCGGAGTGGATCGGGCAATCAAACGCGCCAAAAAATGCAATAATCAAATAGAGTTGATACGGTAATTTATGCTGATGTATGGAAATCAGAAGCATTCTAATGAATCGTTTAGAAGTAGTGTTGGCTGTTGACTTAGGTCAAAGTCCAGCCAGTTGATTGTCAACATGAATGATTATCATTATAAATAGAATCGATTGTTTTCTATAGTCGGTTTTATTTTTTGTTGTGGTTATTGTGCTTGCGAAATTTACAAACCCAATTTAAATAACGTTTGAAAAAAATGCACGGTTGAAATAAACTTTTACTTACCGAAAACCGAACAGTCAGTCAAAGAAACTTGAAAAAAGAATTCAAATGTTTGAATAAAAAATGGACGCTCAAAAGCTGAATATCTAATATGTTTGGTCAGAATTGAACTTGAATACAAACCAGTTTTGTGTGCCATGCAATCGTCCGAGCAAAAAGTCATCAATCGGAACTGAACATATTATTCACATATTGGAAAATTACAAATGACACGAATTGTCACGACACTGACTAAAAGTTCACCGGTCACCCGGTATAGTTGGGACGGCCATTTTTATCGATTTATTGCGAAAGTCATATTTCTTGAGCTACTGAAATTATGTCAAACTACTGAAACATCGTTTGGAAACGTGTTTTAGTTGTACGGCATGAAACGATGAAAAAAAAAGTAAATGGTTAATTGGCTGACACACCTTTCAATTACCGTAGTTGAGTAATGCAAAAGTAAAGACAATTATCATTCGACAAATAATACGAAGCCGATGTATTGAGAACATTTCATTCTTTGCTTGAAGAATAAAGCTATTAGGCATTCAAGCATGCATTTCTATTAATTCAACGACTTTGATCTTGTTTTCACTTCCCCGTATTCATGTTCGTTTTGATTTATTTCCATTCCATAGGTGGTCCCTATGCTGCATTCGGCGGCCGTGATGCTTCACGTGGATTGGCGACATTTAACGTGACCAGCTCCGATACAGAAGAATATGACGATTTGAGTGATTTGGACACCATGGAAATGGAATCGGTTCGCGAATGGGAAATGCAGTTCAAAGGTATGTCAATGTCCACAGTTGTGTTTTTTACCCCCAGATTCTATTTGATTCGGATTCAATTCATGGTAAATTTTCACTTATTTCCAGAGAAATACGAGTATGTTGGACGTTTGTTGAGACCTGGAGAAGAGCCAAACAGCTATTCAGATGAGGAAGAAGAGCCCAGTGAATCGGCCAAATCAACCAAAACCGAAGACATCACCACCATAAATTCCACAGATGCTACCGTACCAGCATCCGACAAACCGAAAGACGAATGACTGATACGATTCGAACCAGTCGATCAAACTAACAGCTCCAATAACAGAACCAAAACACTCACATCCGCTAAAGTATCATCGAACAGTAGTAGTTCTAATAAAGTAAACAATAATGAAATTATTGGAGCAAATGGCACAAATGATCAACGGCAAAAACAATAAAAAAAAACCACACACAGAAAAAAATAACATTGTATTGTGATACGTTCGTTCTTTTTACGCATTTTTTTGATTTTTGTTCTCGTGTTTAAAATGGACATTTTTTTATTTCTTTTGAAAATCACGGAAAATTGAAAGAGATTTAAAAAAAAAAGAAGAAGAAAAGAGTGAAAAGTAATGAAAAAAATTGCGATTGTGAGCTGAATGTGTTATATGTTGTGGAGCAAATGGAGGTAGCCATACAGCTTTCCTTATCATAAGCTTTATATTCAATTCCAGTAACTATTCTTGATATTATTGCTGTAATTGTAGGGACTCAGAACCACTAAAAATCAGTTTTTTTTTCTCATATTTGTTTGATTTTTTCGGTCTTCATATTATAAGAAAACACACACACACACACACAAGCCAATTTGGTTATATACAATTTACAATGCATTTTTCCAATTGTATTTTTTGAATCGCCGTTCTTTTTATATTAAAGTATATTTAAAATTTACATACACGTGAAAGAAACACATTTAGAATTGAAAATGGTAATGTAATTGTTACAAAATAAAATATTCTTGAACATACATTGTCTGACTCAATCATTGTCCAAATGGTTCACTCATCGGAATAAACTATCATCAATTCGAATCACTTGATCGTGATTGTCGGGTTAGATTAAAATCATATACTTAGCGTCAATGAGCCAGCCACGCCACTGTGGATCAGCGCACAAAATCGTAAGCAATCGTATTTATCAGCATGAAAGTATTATTTTCCAGCACAAACGAAGAGTACAGTAATAAATGAGTTCAATGGTCCTCAATGCTGATTTAGACAATTTTACAGTGTACATCGCCATATATTCAACCACAAAATTCTGTTCGGTGTATTCTTTGAAGAAAATCATTTGATGTTGGTAATAGAAGTTGTGATTGATTTGGATGAAAAATATCGTATGAGAAAATTTTCGGAGTTACAACGCCTTCTGAGTATCCATCCAAATCGATTGCATTGCCCTTTTCCGATTTTAGCAAGGGAAGACACATTACGCCCATAAATAGCCCAAATTTTGCAAATTTACGGAAATGCTCCAACATCAATGCATATGGAAACAGTTTTTCTGGCTCAGAGCCCAATCTAGAATTATTTGTTGATAATTATCAACAATTAACATCAATTTTATATTAAAATATATTAGAAAATTATAAAAATGTGTACACATCTCATTACCTTCGAATATAGGCAGATAAAGATTCGTAGTTGATATTCAGGAAATCGTCATAGTGCGCGTCTCTCAGTTCTTTCGTTGTGCAAGAAAATATGTAATAAGCGATATCGATGATTGGCGATGAATGACGTGATATTTGCCAGTCCAAAAGACGGATTTCGATCGGTTTCTCGTTTTTATCATATCTCAACATGGTATTATTTTGCCAGGTGTCCCCATGTGAAATCACTGTAGCTGCCCCAGTAAGCTCTACTTCAAGGCAATCAGCTGCAATATCCATTGGATGTTTCTCGAAAAGTTTCTTCACTTTGGCCACCAAATGAGCATCCTCTTCATCAGACAATGGATTCAAAACGCGTTGCGACTCTTCTAAACATTTCGGCGAATATAGTTCTCACACAAGTCCGATGAAAAATCCTTAAACTTTTCTGGCTGTTGATCTTTCAAGGCAAACGAAAGTGCGTGTAACTTACTCAACGCTTGCATCACCAAACGAACATGATCAGCAGTAATCTCTTCGGTGTTACGGTCGATGATTCGGAAGTCACGAACACTTAAATCTTCGAGTAAAACACTTTCACTCGGTTCTTCGTCGACAGTTCGATAACAGATTGGGTATTCAGTGAAACCATTTTCTTCAAGAATTATACCTTTTGACTCTTCAAACTTTCGAAAATAGGGCAACACCTGAATGTACACTAACATTTAATACGTTTTTCCTTTGAACGAACTTTTTATTTTTGATTCATTTCATCTTCAACTTACCTCATTGTACATGTAGATCTCACGCAAAAAAACAAACTCTTGAAGTCCAAACACACGGCGTGCTGCATTGTGGGGAGCAATTTTCAGAATTAATTGTTCATGTTTATCTTCACCATCTTTGTTAAACGACACTCGATAAAGGATTCCAGAGAAATTATTCTCTCCTGCTTGCGATGCGGAGTTTATAAAAATTTTATGGTTTTTCGATTTTATTTTCTTTTCAATAGTTTCACGAAGTGCAGCACGAATCACGTTAGATGGAATCTCCAATAAGTCTGATTCAGCCATGTTCAATATAAGTAAAATTTTTCTATTAATTTTGTTTAAATTTACGTTCAACTCTTAATTTCGTGATTTTTGTAGTTTTATTTATTGATATGCTTTCTCAAAAAATGAACATTCAATGAAAATACTTATTTTATTCTATCTCTGAATTGAGGCTGCTCTTCACGTGAACTACTCAAGAAATACTTTGCATCAGTGCCGAGTTAACCAAATTTGGTGCCCGAGGCAAAAATGATTTTGGTGCCCCTTGCAATTTTTTCCCGTTATATATACAAATATTTATTGATGAAATGAACGTACATATCGAATGCGAGCGGCAGCGAGCAATTTTTTTTTTAGAAATACCTTTTGGGGCACCAAAAACATTTTTGGACCCATTTTTGGCTGCGTGTTTTCTTTTTCAGATTATTAAAAAAAATGAGCATGCTTGTGGTGTCCCCAAGAACGTGGTGCCCGAGGCAACTGCCTCATTTGCCATATGGCTAAATCGGCACTGCTGTGCATATTTGTTTGATTGCAAGCGGTTCTTTGATAAAGCTGTAGTTATTATTATATTTGAAGTTATCTGAACTATAGATGTCTTATCTTATCATTTTAGCCAATAATTGCCTTTTTTTAAAAAATCCGAACAAAACAGAATTATTCAATTGATTGTGCAATGTGCAGTCCATCGATTATGACAAGTACTCCGGTTGAATCGTTGTCGGTTCACATCTGTAAAATAATTAGTTCTCTTCACATAAATAGTAATGATAAGTATTATTTGAATTTGGCGGCGTTTTATTTTTGAGGCGTTATAAAATTAGAGTTGCCATAATTCACAATAAAATCCATCAAATCTCAAATTTTTTTTTTGCAAAGAAGTGGTTTTTATTCATTTTTCTAAAATGATATGAGATAACAAAGTGGTTTTAAAAACCGGGAGCATTTAATATTTTGGTGATAATTAAAGTCATATCGGTGTTGACCTTGACTCGTTTCATTTCCATGATCAATCGCAAATAATCCATTTGCACTTGATTTTCGCCGACATTAATCTGATTTATTATGTTAATGGGGATATCAAGGAATTGGATTAGTGCAGCGATATTGCGCAGTTTTTCCTTATCTTCGAGTGTGCACAGGAATGAAATATTTGGTGCATATAAAAATTGTTGCAAATATCCTGCGTATTCGATGATTTTTGTTTCAATCAATGTTTCCACACGCTTTACCAAAGCATTCAAATGTTCAGCCGATAGAATCACGTTGCTCGGTCGGTATTTCACGATTGTTTGCATCAATTTCAGTTGCCAAACATCGAAACTCTCTGGCGAGGCTATTAAACGGAAATACGACATCAACAGATCGACATAAATGTAAAGTGCATGCATCGTATCCTTTGTTAAGCAATGGTAAAATTGTAGCATAAATAACTGCAAGAATTTTGAGTCTTCACTCAATTCATCTTCACTGGTTAAAAATTTGTTGATAAAATTTTGCACTTTTGAATTGTTAGTGAATGCAAGCAGATTCAATGGCTGAAATGAGATCAAAATAAAATTAGTTTAAAAAGTCTTCAAAAAATAAGAACAAGATTTTTTAAATTGAAACCAACATGAGTGCGCCAGCAAACATAGCGTTCAGTGCTGAGAGTGTAGGCAAATGTACTTCGCAAATTGGTCGGATCATCGATGTGAGAAACACAGCCGGCCTTTTGCTTTATATCGACACAATTGCATTTTCTTATGATTCGCCTATAATAATTTAGTGAAATAATGTCAAGAGAGAAAAATCAGAAATTCAGTGGTGAAACTCACTCAAAGTCTTCCCAGTTAAATCCCTTCTTGAACTTGATCAACCAGTAGTTTGGATCTTCGAAGCAAACTTCAGACAATTCGTTGAGCTCTGGCAACATGCACGGTGCCATTTTTGAAACAGTCTTACCGTCTACAGTCGTGTAGGTTATGTTACACGGACACAATTTTCCGGTGTCAATATCACGAGGCAGAACGATTCGCGGTTCGACAGCTAACACATATAAATGGCGGAACGCCTGCAGATGATAACGATTGTCGTTGCTGTGAATTGGAAACTTTGGGAACAGAGCACAAATCAAGGCAGCTATTGCTTCCGGAGAGCGTGATAGAGTGAAGCGACCAGCACCCAAGAACTGGAAGCCAATCGCCATGTGCACAGCCATATGAGAACCGTATGTAACATGCGAATAACCCGAACCAAGTCGATTCCTTAGCATACGACATCGCCGCAGAACTTTTAGATCACCACTGCCAGCGTTCACCTAAGAAATGGAGGAAAAATTGAACCGTGTTAAACAGACAGAAGATCACTGAGTAACGAAAAAATGTGAAATAAAGTCTTGTGCTGTCATAATTCACACAAGTATCGATGGAATCACACGTACCAGTGAACTGGCCAAGAGAACAAGCATCAGACATGATTCAACCGTTGGTTTTCCCGCACATTCCGTAAGATACACGGAGCTTGAGTTCAAGAATAGTTTGAAGATTTGATCCAAAATGGCTGTGGCTTCTTCGTTTTGTGTACCGGCATAGCGTAGTCCCAAACAAAATGCTGCTCCAGCGGTAATGTTGCAATAGGCTTGACTGAAATTGGAAATTACGATTAATAAATTAAAATCGTGAAAATTGTCTTAGAAGATTGCAATTTTTCTCACGCAAACGATTCATGATCAGCAACTGAGTCGTCGATAGTTATTGGAACTTTCTGAAGATCAATTTGTAACCACTTTGGAAATTGGCTTCGAAGCCATTCTTTCGTCGGTTTAATTTCATCCCAAAGGATCAAACCACGTGAAATGACGCGTAGCAGAAGTAAATCTGGCCGAACATGATCCAGAACGGCATGAGTATCTGGTGGATCCATCCAACTTGCAACGGATTTGTTACCAGTTCGAATGAACATCAATCCGAGTGCAAAAGTGGCACCCGGTGCGGTAACGTCAATGTTTACCGTTTCACCTTCGCGCACTTGGAACGATTGGAATTTGTATTTCTCCTTTTGAGTACCTGTTCGAAAATAATTCGATAACTCGTTTGTATCCAAATCCGTATTCATGTTTCTACACTAACCTGTTAGCATGTCTCGTCTACCGCCAGTCATATAACGATGTAAAATGTCTGGCAGTTTGAGATCAGCCAATCCGGGTGCGGTTTCACCTCTGCCAAGTGTTACTAAACCCAATGCCAATCCGGCTGTCAACGCATACGACTCTCTTTCGACACAATTTTCCATTTCAGGTCCTGGAGGACGACCTATTAATAAAAATAATAAAAATGATACGAAAATATGCAAAGGAAATCATTTTAATCCCACATCAAATAGTTAAATAGAGCAGACAATTCAAGTCAATTTCCAAAACTATTTTCTCAAATTAAATACTTTATTACTTACCAATTTCCTGCACCAAAACCTCGGCAATGTGCCGTTTGGCTGTTCCTTGATACAGCAGCCCAATGCCCATGATGGCTGCAATCTGAACATTTTGCGAAATATCCAACTCGAGTGCTGTTGGCGGCAGAAGAGCTTCAATGTGAATCGAGAGAAGTTTCGTGGTAGATGTATCCATAGTTCCTCTATGTGCCGCTGACATTCCAATTAAAATTCCAACATTAGTCATTTCATCGCACTTCACCAAGTAATCGTACAAACTCATCGATGACAATATTTTCAAATGACCGGTTAAACCAAGTGCCATCAAAAACCCGGCATGTTCTGTGGTGCCATCGTTCTGTGATTTCGGTTTGTTGTACACAATCCACGCCGAGTCGATGTTCTTACTTTCAGCTGTTAGTTGTAACCCAGCGGCGACGCCATTATGAAACAATGGCCATATATTCATATTTGCCGGCACTTCAATGGTAGACATCTCGATGATTGCGCCTTTTTCCTTCTCTTTTCCGGTCAAACACAGTTTTGGAATGTCAAATGACTCGGTGGCGGCCGGAGAAAATGTTTCCAGTGTTAACATACCTCGACCAACTGGCAGCGACATGGTACGTGTGCAAATTGAGAGTAATTGTCGTTCTCGTTCCTCGATAAAATCATGATCGGAAACGCCAAGTCTTTGAACAATATCCACAACAACTGGACTTGAACTGGCCAACATTTGGCGGACATCTTCAATGCGTAAATCCTTCGGGAATCGCAATCGAATCAATTTTGTGTAAATGTGTGCCATTCCATCACTGTTGACATTTGCATTGGCTGCACTTTCCGAAGCCGATTGACCTCGCAATGTCAACGAATTCTCCGTTTTAAAACTGCTATGTTTGCGCGATGAAATCTCTTTTGTTGGATCGAATAATGTGTTGCTGAATAGTTCCGGTCGACAAATCAAACCGAAGGCTCGAACATCATTGACGGCTGGTATATCAACTCGGCAGCTCTCCAATATTTCGGCAATTAAAAAGTGAATCGATGGCGGAAATCGTGACATTTGCTTTCTCGATAGATTCATTGTCAATAATTGTTCGAGGGCTTTTGATCGAATTTCTTCGTCGCTTAATTTTGTTCGATTTATTTCCATCGGTTGATCTTTTTGCTTGAGTGCATTAAACTGATACGTTCCATCGATGAGTCCTTCGCTTGTCACCATTGCAATCAGCTCGATAATTTGCTTACTAATCGGATTCACACTTGGAATATACGGGTAGGGTGAAAATGCATCTTCACCATTCGTAAACAGGTCATTGATAATACCATAAATGCTTGGAATTTTCAGAGTTAGACAATGTTGATCGTACAATACATTACGGTCAAGTTCAGCTATCGATCCATTACCATACATCAGAACTAAGTCGGGACAATCTAAGAAATAGTGTAAACAATATGAATCCAATTGCAAATCAAGCGCCAACTGATTCAAAAACTCCGAAAGCATTGTTCGTTGCGTTTTTAGCGTTTCATCGAACTTCATTTCTTCGTACAGCAAATGAAATGAGAAAAATATGATCGGAATATACGGTGCAAGTGTTGAATTCATATCGATTCGACGTTTGGACTTGGATTCTTTGACGGTTTTCTTAGGATCCGTATTAGTTTTGTTCAATACAGCCAATAAATATTGGAAATCATAATCTGACCCAACTGGATCATCCGTTTTGCGACGTTTCTTATTGTCGCCGGTTGATAGTCGAGATGGTCCTGCAATATTCGGTGCGGATGCGAATGTTTTTGTCGAAATAAATGTTCGACCCATTGCATTCAGTAGGTAATTATGAAACGTTATCCACTCATTCTCATAGCTAATGTCCTGTGAGCCACGCGTATTTCGCACGCTATACCATTTGGATATGATTGAAATTGCCAAATCGCGTTTCAGAACGGTGCGCAAAACAACCAAACACTTTGTCACCAAGGGACACTCACTCAATGGGGGCAGTGTTATACGATACATGGTGTCATTTGTGTACTGCAAAGTGACTCGATTACTACAAACATCGCGTAAACTCAAACATGTACTGCTACTGCTGTTACTTCGCAAATTGTACTGTGAATGCAATGGATAGACGGGTGACAATAAATGTACTTCGTCGTCAAAACTAGATTCGGTCGCCGATACTGTTGGCAATAAGCTACTTCGCCGCGGAAATGCCGATTGAACAGTTTGAGCCACTTGCGGTTGGCGAGGTAAAGTTATACTTCCAATATCCACTTTGCCAATCAATATTGAACCGCTGTACAGAATCAATGATCCGCAATGCGCCAGAATCGCAATCACTTTCAATGACTAAGATGGAAAAAAACGAAAAGTATGATTTATTTATTTTTTTTCTCAATTTTGGCAAGGCTTTAAATTGCAATAAATGAAAATCATTCTGAATTTCGTGGACACAAAATAAGCCGAACACATGAATTTACAAACTTACGGGAACATTAATCGCATCTTTGGCCGGTACAGACGAAGACTTGCCCACCGTTGGTATGTCTGGTGAATTGGACTTTTCCAATCGGTACATCATCAAAATGCCAGTCTTCTTCAGCAAGTAACATATGAATTTTTGTCCGATAAAATCGACATGCAAAAAACCACGGGCCGCAATATCGGGAAAATCTCTGTAAATGACAAACAAAATTTGATTTTTGGTACAATTCAACTTTTAGGTTAATTCACTCTATAGATAGATGAATAAATGAATGATCACATGCGACTTTTTTTTTCTTCATTTTGTGTATCAAAATTATACCTGGTCCCGATGCTTTCAATCCAAATGCTCTCAAGACATAATTCGGGCACAATTGGTTTCGATGGTTTTGCATATCCAACTTTGGGTTCATCTTCAACAAACGTATTGGGAGCATCAGATGATGATTGTAGACGATCGTAGGGTGATTGCATTTGTGTTTTACTACTTTGTTGATGAAGAATTCGGTTAAAAATGTAAGAGAAAATCAATAATTCAGAACAATTTCAAATGAAACTTTAGAAAATCAGCAAAAATATTCCAGAATGAATCAAATCCACTTTAATGGTGCTCATGAAAATATGAAAAACCTAACTTACTCGAAAGAAATTCCCAATTTTGAACGAAGCGACTGTGCATTTGGTGTCATGTTCAACAGTTTCGACGTATGTAACGAAGACGCATCCAAGCTGGAGCGATTTTGCATCGGAGAATTCTTTTGTTTGAAACTCAGGCCGGATCCGTCGAATCGAACGGAGCTCGTGGTGTACAAATCCATATTCGAAAGGTTTAAATCCGATGAGAAAATATCATTTTCGGTTAGCGCTGTAAAATTGAATGTATTTTAATGTTGTTTTTGTCACAGTTGTCGAGATTTTTTTTCTTAATTGTTAAGGAATGATAAGAAACCATTTTATTCACATCACTGATCTCTCTCCATGTACTCACCTCCAACTTTTTGCTTTTCATCTTGTGTGGCTTTTCGTAATTTGCACAGAATATGCTTGCCAATTTTGCCATCGTGAATCATAACCAAGTTATGTTCAACAACGGTGAATGCGACCGAAATTCGGGCCTCTGTGACAAAATTGATGTGACCGTTCAGCGTTTTCATGAGTATCGGGCAAATATCGTTCAATGGATGGCTTAGTGAATAAAGACGTGGCATGGCCAATGAATGCACATCGTCAACTGTTGCCGATGATGCGTTCTTCTCCAACAGTAATCCGTATTTGGTTTGCATGACATTCGAAATTGGAAACGGAAAACTAGTGCGATAATCTTCACCACACGGCGAATACACGCGCAATGTTTCTGAATCAATGAGGCAAATGCCGAATTTCATTGAGTCTTCTCGCGTTTTGCTATCAAATTCCAAAATGGTTTTCCGCTGTCTTTCGTCTCGCTTATCCGGATTCGGTGCTTTGAAGAATGAACTCGGGCAGAAAAATGCAAATCGAATGGTTGACTGAACGGTAAAGCATGTTGTTGGCAATTTTCGTGGTTTGTCCCCGACAAAAGCACCTTTCGTCCATACAGCCACACAGCCTTTCGCATACAATTCATGCTCTTCGTCACGTTTGCACAGCTCATCATCGACATGTGCTGTCGTTTGTATGCATTCGTCCAATTTAGTAAAATCCCGGCTGACATCTTGAATGCACCAAAACTCAGTCGACGATGAACTATCCGATGATAAGTTTACATTTTTCAATCGATTTAACAGTAGATTTTCAGCTGAAAATTGAACTGGCTTTCGCACATTCGCACGTTCCGGATGCTCTGTAGCCGTCTGACGACCACGGGGAATAAATTCCTACATTCAAAAAAAAAACGATTCAATGAATAACCTGTCTTGCACTAAACACTCTTATTTTCTTAGCAATGATCGGTTAATTACCAGAGGTTCAGATGCGGCTATCATCACTTCTTTATAGTCATCCAGATTGCCAAATTATCGGACCACAACAAAGCAACACTTTTCTGAATTGTGCAGAAAAAAAAATTCTGACTAAATGCTAACTAATGTGAGAGAAAAAAAACTAAATCGCCGCACCGGCAAAATGCGCAATTGACCGATACAAATTTTTTCCTAGTAAACAACATTCAAAGTGTTTGACAGATGACACACGATGACAGTCGTGGTGGCAGAAAGGCGCGAAAGCACTACGAGTTACAGCGCCATCTTCTGACGGATGTTTACATTGAACATTTTGAATGCTAATGCGATACAATTTCATTTAAGGATAATAAAATTCGATATTCATCTTCTGCAGATCCAATTATTATTATGTGTAGTTGTTCGTTTTGCGTTAAAAGGTTTCTGAAAATTGAAATGCTCCGCTTCGCTACGCACTCCTATTGCTTGCTTCGCGAGCTTGTGTTCGTACTTATGTTGCATTGTTTTTCCGTTTGTTTTCGACAAAATAATATTTTCTTTATTCATTAGTTATTATTAGAGCAATTTTTTGGAAACAAATGAAAATCAACCATAAGCTTTTCTTTTTCCAATAACAAATCAGATTTAATTATAGAAAATGAAGCTGAGCACAAAAACATTGAAACGAAATTTTTTCGAACCGCAAATTCATTAAATACATTGTAGATTTTTTAAATCAACTTTTGAGCTGGTGCTGGTGTAATGGTTCAATTTGTGAACTAATTCATTTAATATTCAAGTTTATTTGTATTATTTTAGCTATTTTAAAGCCCAAACTAATAATTCAAAGCTTCTTTAGAAGAAATGTGTCCAACTTCCACAGAATCTATTGAGAACATTCACAAATTTGTTCATTCAAGTCATGGTTCGAAGAAGATTCATGAATGTATAAATTTTCCGCATTATCTGTGGTAATAAAAATCCAAAATAATATTCAAAGTGGATAAAAAGAAGTCTACTATCTAGTCTATCGATATTTACTTCAACGAACAATGTTATGTCAAGTTTTGAACCAGCAGTCTTCAGAACCCTAGCTCTCTGTACGATATTGATCATAAACTGGAAGTCTCGTTGCAAATCAAGAGGCAGAAGATAATAATTTGCCTGAAGAATTGTGTACTCCAATTTATCATTCTTTTAGAAGAAAAAAACGAACGAAAATATTTGTCCCTGTTTCAAATGAGGCTGTGAGAATGAAAATGGCAATACAGGAATAAACATTCTGAAGCGCATCAAGAAAAAAAAATTCGCAAAAGTGAATCATGAGTTCTGAATACGCAAAAGTGAACCATGAACCTCCTATGCTGCCCATGTAAATTCATGTTTCACTTTTGCATATTCAGAACTCATGATTCATTTTTGCGATTTTTTTTTCTTGATGCGTTTCAGAATGTTTATTCCTGTATTGCCATTTTCATTCTCACAGCCTCAAATAGATGAAAATTGAATCTTACTGCAACTTCGATAACAGTTCCTAACGCACAGAATACGAATAGTTGAAAAACGCAGCAAACAGCCAGAAAATATGCGGGATACCAGGTCATCTGTGTGGATTTTATTCATGAAATGAAAGTTTTAACTGAGATTATACGGTGGATTGAAGAGTCGTTTCGTTTTACCGTCATAATGACATAAACGATGAGTGTCGTACAAAGCGAAGAAGTCATTATTTGGACAAAGATCATCCAAAAATATGTGTCATTGATGAGTTCGATATATCTGAAATTACACCAATTCAAACAATAAATGTCATTTTTAAATTTCATCAAAAGTATTACTTTTCCATTTCGAGATTCATCAAGAAGAAATTGGCCAATCGAGTGCGAATCTTCAATTCATGTGGTCTGTCAGCATTCAATTCATCATCCAGCGTTGAAAGTTGATTACACTGTAACTTGGACATTATGAACACGTTGAAAACCAAATTAGAAAATAAGGCATCATTAAATCCAAATCCAATGCCGGTCATATAAAGTACAACACAATGATAAATTGAAGTGACGACGAAGCCTTCTTTCGTGTTGAAATCGATTCCAAGCAGATAAAGTGGCAGCCATGGTTCTTTCATTTGAAAAATGGCAAACATCAGCACGGGAAACAAAAGGAATATGATGACACACAAAAAATATAACGAAAGAAGTGCAACTGTTATTAAGAAATTATGCAAAGAGCACTCGTCCATGATATCTCGGATCCTTTTCGAAGGTTTCTTTTCATTCACCACATGAATGTTCTCAACAAATGAAGACTGAAATTGAATATGAATTCGTTATACATTAGGGTGGTCCAAACTGATTTATCATGGTAAGGTATATGCTCCAAATAGCACAAAATTAAATTGGGCTCAAAACTAGCTGATTCCCTTTTTCAGATAAAAAAATGTTAAAATCTAGTGGTCGATAGAGCCGTAATGGCTGTTTTTGACCTATTTTTCAACATATATTTATATTGATAGAAAACCCATAGGTCATTCAAACCGAATCTAGTGACATATCAGTTTTAGGGTTTTTTGGGACGCTGAACATGAATCCGTTGTCAAAAATTAGCTAATGTTGCTTTTTAAAATTTTTAGTACAAAACATGGTTTTTTTCAAACAAATTCAGGCATATAGCAAAAATACATGGTTCCAAATGTATTTTTAACGCCAAATTTGAACTCAGCGCCTCAAATTGCCTTAAGATTAACTATGCTGATGACAAAAATCGAATAATCTCAGAACTACAATTTTCTAGTAGTGTTCACATATCGAAAAAAATCACATTTTCCACGTATTTTTCCACCAAAAGTAAATTTTTGTTCAAAGCAGCCATTTTTATGGTTTTTTAGGCCGCAGAATTCGAATCCACCCAAAAAGAAATAACAAAATTTTCAGTGGGAAAAATTGATATTTTTCTATACATTTATACGGATTTTTTGGCATTTTTTCGGTTTTTCTCCCATAACTCGTACCCCATATGCGGTGGAGCAGAATTTTGTGCCGAAAAGTTTAAGATCTCATTGAAACCTACCATTTTGCCGCAGACATCACTTATCTCTTATCAGTAAGGAGATAATGGCCTTGATAGCTTTTATCAATTATCACTTTTATCTCCTTACTGATAAGAGATAAGTGATTACTATTTGAAGCACAATTGTAGCTTTCAATCAGATTTAAAACTTTGTTGAACCAAATTCTGCTCCGTCACATATGGGGTTCAAGTTGTGGGAGAAAAACCGAAAAAATGCCAAAAAATCCGTATAAATGTATAGAAAAATATCAATTTTTCCCACTGAAAATTTTGTTATTTCTTTTTGGGTGGATTTGAATTCTGCGGCCTAAAAAACCATAAAAATGGCTGCTTTGAACAAAAATTTACTTTTGGTGGAAAAATACGTGGAAAATGTGATTTTTTTCGATATGTGAACACTACTAGAAAATTGTAGTTCTGAGATTATTCGATTTTTGTCATCAGCATAGTTAATCTTAAGGCAATTTGAGGCGCTGAGTTCAAATTTGGCGTTAAAAATACATTTGGAACCATGTATTTTTGCTATATGCCTGAATTTGTTTGAAAAAAACCATGTTTTGTACTAAAAATTTTAAAAAGCAACATTAGCTAATTTTTGACAACGGATTCATGTTCAGCGTCCCAAAAAACCCTAAAACTGATATGTCACTAGATTCGGTTTGAATGACCTATGGGTTTTCTATCAATATATGTTGAAAAATAGGTCAAAAACAGTCATTTTAAGTACGGCTCTATCGACCACTAGATTTTAACATTTTTTTATCTGAAAAAGGGAATCAGCTAGTTTTGAGCCCAAATTAATTTTAAGCTTTTGGGAAATTGTTAAATGATATTTTTGATTATTCATACCAAGAACCTGATCTCTGTTCGTTTTGTAGCAACCGTATAAACTTTACTAAAAGCCTAGAAATATTACGCTTTTTATAATGTATCAAACGATCAATTGACAAGCACAAAACAAGATATATACTCTTGCTTTGTGCGTGTCAATTCAACTCGACAATGGAATATATTTATTAGGCAGTGTGATTTAAATTCTACCTGCAATCCAAGGCTAAAACACGTTGTCCCCTTAAAAAACGCTTCCGTGTCAAATGCGAACATTGTATAAACGCTCGAGATCAGCACCGACGTTACCAAAGTGACAATGAAGAGCGATGCCAGTGAAAATTGGAAATCTTTGTCCAAAATATTGAGACCAATTGCGGTTGAAGTGAATTGAAACCATTTCTCGAAAATCAATTGGAATCGCTGATACGGTGTCATGTTCAATGAGAAAGCCATTTTGTTCGACTGTTTGAATATATTTCGCTTCCAACGTTTTTATAACCGTGGAAAACAAATGTGTTTGCGTAGTTGATTGCAATGCTCAATTATGAAATTAGAAAAACAATCAACAACTGGAGCCTTTTTAATTAAGAAATTAAAATAAAATCGTTCAAACCATAAATTCCACTGCTATGCAGTGTAAAACCAGCTGCATTTTCCCATGTTTTTCCTATTTGCTTCTATCAAAACAAAATAATTACCATTTGCAGAAATTCCCTTTTCCCAAGTTCACAGTGCGCATAAAATATGTATAAGATATCGATACATTCTTTTTGCTTTACCAATGCTGAAAAAGAGTTTGACTAAAATTAAAGTCAGCCAATGTCAGAAGGAATATCAGAACATTTAATTGAAACACTAGTAAATTGAGCCATTATTCAAATTTGATTTACAAAAAAAATCGATGGGTACACTTTGTTCCGAAAACGAATTCTTTCCCATAACCAACCTACGTCAATTCTTCTGACGTCAGAATATTTATTTGCAGAAAAAAAATGAATGAATACAGAGAGTCATCATTGAAATTCGAATTGCTGAACAAATAACAAATTGTTATTAAGTTCGAATTTCGGCTTTAATATTCACTAGGCCATCAGCGTAATTTTTCAAACAAATGAGAATTAAGCTCAATACGATGTCGATTTTTCGAATAATTATTCACAATTGATCATAGGAAATAAAACTATATTCTATCATGTCTACGGAATACATTCATAATTTTTTCTTTTCAAGTCAAACATGTTCGACTGGAAAGTGTGCGCCTTCAAGTCAACCTTCTAAGACACATGATGAATGCGACTGCAATCCGCAAACACTGGATTTGTTTGACTTGAATCAGAGAATGTCAGAAAAAACAACAAATTAATTGGGAAATAAGTAAATTGCTATTAAGGAAATTGCTAAATCGAACATTTGTTCTACTTCTTTTGATGAGTTATTAAAATAGGGGGAGGTAATTTGGATCCCTTTCATTGCTTATCAATTCAAAAGTAATTTATCCAACAGAACGAAAATGAAACACAAAACCAGGTGGATTTGAAAAAATAATTCTCATTTCATGATGTATGAATAAAATCAGATTGTTTCGAAACAAGTTGTCAAAAGGAATGAATTCAACGATATTCCCATTAGGACCACAAAATATCTAAATTATCCATATTTAGCTTCTTCCTCGACTTTTTTTGAAATTCCTGGTTGGCACAAGGTCATCCAACAACGCTTCAGTACTGTATTCTTCGAAATTTGCTCCTTTTGTTGTTATTTCACATTTGTAATAGCCACCAGCGCTTGGAAAGATGTTAGTCATGCACACTTCCACATGATCGGTGTTGGCCTCCTATGAACGATTTCGTGAAATTATTGCATTAAATCTTGAAATTGCTGTGTAAATAATCTTACGTCGAGTTGAAAGTCATCAAATTTCCTATGAACCCACTTCAAGGGGCTGACATCATTTGCATAGAAGCTATAAAAAAGCTCATCATTCCGATACCAATTGACTGCGTTAAGTGTATCACCGGAATCTTAGTAGTAGACACAGGTCAAGCAGGTTTCCGTTCCACGGTCGTTTGGTAAATATATGCCATACATACTTACCGGTAATGCACAATCTGAAAATGAAATGCGGACAAAATATACGATGAGTAATTATAAATTCCAACAATGCACAAATACAAGAAAGCGCGAAAATGTTCAAGTTATATGTTGAACATAATCCCATGATTTGATATAGTAAAATCCTTGAAAATAAAATTATTCGATGTAAACACATGCGTTCCATTGTTCCATGTAGCGTGTTGTTGCCACCCGCATCAGGCAAACAGCTGTTGTAAAGTGACAAGCCATGAATATTTATGCGTCGTATAATACGTTACAAATCCACTTCAAATGAAGCTCACACGTGTCCAAGCGATCATACATATTTAATTCTATCTCATGGGAGTATCCACGGCTTTTCCCCTTTGAATTTTCACGTAAAACCCAAAAAATAACACATTTTCTTGATTTTCACAAGTTAAAATTATCAACTTGTTGGCAAAAGTTAGAACGGAATATTTTTAAATAGAAATTTAACAATATTGATGTTACTAACGTAAATAAGTAAATAACAATTAATACAAACGAACCTACCATTGAGAAATAGGATGAACAAAAGTGTGGATAGAATGAAGTTTCGTTGCGTCATATTTTCGGCACAAAAATGTTGTGCAGTTTGATTGAAATTTTTTTGTATTTAATTTCCCCCAACCACAATTATGATCCGAGTTGATTCGCTTCTCAGAGTAATGTGTACAAAATTAGTCGCAAAACTCAATTACATTTACATTATACCAACCCAAGTGTATTAAGCACAGATAATTCATTCATATTGATACGTTTACATTGTAGATTAAAAAGTGAGCGTATTTAAACTAAAGCGGAGTTACATGCAATCAACCGGAACATTTTCCCATACGAATATAAAAAAAAATTCGTTGAACTTGCTGTCACTCGCAATATTCATAATAATCGAATATAGATTTGAATTGACAGTAGGTATAAAATTCGTTGGTATTTTTTTATTCACTAAATTCGTTGAAGCACTGAATTCTTCTTAGAGTTTCACTATTGGTCATCGTTGTCTCATTCGAATCAGTCTTGAAAATTTGGATCATTTTTAAATTCATCTGGCACTGGAAAATCATACCACTTCGGTTTGGATTTATCACGTGCTAATGAACAAAAAATAGTTTTTAAATTGTGATAATTTCCAAATTTCAGAATTTTCTTTTAACTTTGAAAAATGCAGAGAATCATCATCAAACAATATTTGCATAAAAAATGCCAAACGAACCAGCGTTTTAGCTTACCAACAACAACACGACGAGACGCACTCTTGATTTTGAAAACTGGTTCAGTTACTCGCACCTCACATTTAAATCTTCCAGAAACACTCGGTTCCACATTATCAAAATAAACTGTCGTAGCATTAGATTTATCATTATCTTCCTACATTTAAAATCACATAAAAATGAATGTGACATTCTTACTAGTGTAAATAAGCATGAATACTTGCATCAATTTCAAATTCATCCGTGTTGTATATATATTTGTGTGGCTCCGACTTTTAATTCCTCCGATTTCCGAACCAATTTTCAATTCCAATGGCGTAGCTATAAATTATTTCGTCATCTCTGTACCATCTTACACCTTGGAATACCTCGCCGCGATTTATGCGATATACACATTTCAAACAGAGTGGATGACCGTGTTTCACTGGATTCAGAACATCAATCCTGCTTAAATCCAAAGACGATGCCAAATCTGAAGACAGCACGCGAAATGATTTATTTCAAAAGTGTGGAATGTGAGTTAAAATTGAATTAAGAATTCGAATTACCGCTTAAATGGAGTACCAAGAAGAGTGCTAGAAAATGTATGTGTCGTCGCTCCATTGCATGTGATTGAAAATCGAGGTGAAATCATTCGGTCTATTCTCACTCCAATTTTATTGAGAATTCAGTGATCTGTTGTGTACTGTTTCGCTTTTCTGACTAATGAGAACAAAAGTTTACAATCTGAAATTGCGCCGTTTCTATTCCCATTCGGTTCATGTAATTATTACTTATTATCAACTAAAATTGATACGACAATGTCAATCTGGCATAAATCACAAAACTTCGTTCAATAAAAAAGAGTTTTCAGTTGTTATGTCAACACAGCAATTAATCATCATTTCAAACACAATGAAAACAAATGCCACAACACATGTGCCATCAAACTTTATTTGTCACATTTGTGTGGAATCCTGAAATGTGTATGTACATCCGATGTTTGAAGTTGAAAAATACCACTGTTTGTGTACCGTATCAATTCATGTTTGAATCGCATCGCTTCTTTTTCAAAACGGAACACAAACAAAATAAATGTATTGCATGACTAGGTTAATTTTCACCTTAACAACGTTCAGATCATTATGAACAGATTTCACTTGGATTTTCGACTTCCTAGCTTTTATTTCGCATTTATACCGTCCCGAAGAGAGTTCCTTAGATAAATGCTCGAATCGGTGGTTCGTGCAGTCTACAAATACACAGATTGAATAATACATTTTTTTAGAAAGAAAAAGATGAATTTACATCAACATCAACTCCATCAGTAATGGTTAATGTTAATTTGAATGATACGGATCTGTTATTGCCTGGTGTGATGTGGAGAAATGATTTAAAATCTTTTTGCCACTCGATTCCATCAAACCTTTCATGGTAGTTCAATTTATATAAACATTTTAAACAGACGATGGAACCTTCTACTATTGGACTGGGACCATAAATTTCCAATCTACTGATGCGTAAAGGCAATGCAAAATCTACATTTATCGATTTAGACAACAATTATTTTTGCTCATGATTAAAAAAACTAATGAAAAAAGTATATTATTGTTGTGGAAAAGATTCCAAGTAATGAATGATAAGCTCACCATGAAAAAGGAAGACGAAGAATATTCCAAGAAAAAATATCTTATTTACTGACATAGTTTTGAATTAAATCAAGTAAAAGCAAAGAAATCTTCACAAAAAGGTCGAATAAGCATGAAAATTGAATTTTCAGCTCTCATACCGAATTTCAACGAATCTTTTGGATAATTATCCAGAAGCACAAAACCTGACTGTACTTTACAAGTGGCTGACTCAAACTGACTTAACAAAAGCATCTGTGTGTGTCGGTGTTATTACCATCGCCGAAGTTGTAAACGATTTTAGATTAATATGCACAAATGATGAAGTTTGTAAATGAGACGTTTCTGCACACAGTTCAATTCATACTTGTTCGTGACGCCATACGGTAAATACATGTATACACGTGAAATTTACCTTTGACTGTAGATTTCTCTATTTATAATAATGTTCATGCTTGATATGTTAATTAGTAGTAGAGACTATCACTAACCGCTTAAGCGATATGAAATACATTTGTCAAAAACCAATCAGGAATGAACTGCCGTAATTGTTCGTTTTAGAATAATTTCATTCATTTTATATTTTTCCAACTAGAAGTCGAAGAAAAGATTACCAAAAATGAACACCGTTTTCCCGCAATTAGTTGTTTCCTATCTTTGTTTTTTAAGAGTACCATAAATTTGACATTGTAACAACTAAATATGAATGCATTTGAATTCATCACCAAAATTTCGTATCAATTGCATATCGAAATTTTTCAGGTAAGCTGATGAAAGGTAAACAAATTAATGTGTCTTTTTGCCTCGAACTAAAAAGAAATGAAAATGAAATTTTATGAGAACCAATTTGTAATTAATTTCCTCAATAAGCTTACAAATGTTAACATTGCGTTGAGCCTTTTGTTTTGGTACATTGGCTGTCCAATAAAAAAATTTCTCTGGATTTTGGGAAACTGATTTTGTTTGTAATAGAGTTTAAAAATGGATAGAATTGCTCACATCAACTTCAAATCCATCGGATGAATAGTGTATATCAAATGGTTTATCACCGGTAAGCATATTAGCACCGTCTGTGTAGTAATAAAATGGATTGTTGTTTCTATACCATTGAATTGCACTAAGTCATTCACCCGGTTCCAATGAATATTGACACTTCAAACAAAGCGTAGATCCTTTTGTTACACTCGCTTCGATACTGTTTACACTCAAAGGTACAGCGAAATCTGCAATCATATAATTATGAACTAACACATCAAACAAACGAATTATACAAAATCAACTCACCGATGAAAAGCAAGACCAAAACAATTGCTGTAACGAACACCTTATGTCTGTACATGATTTAAACAAATTTTCTATATTAAAATTAGTAATAAAATTGAATTGAGACTTTCTGTGCGACGAGATTCTGTGCGACTTTCGAACGTAAATCCCAACTTTGCTCTACATTGCTTTGCACGACAATATGCACAAATCCATGAAAAGACTCGAATGATAATGTTTTTCTCATCAATCGCATACATTAGCACTTATGCGTCGTAACATTTAAAAGATTGCTACACACGTTCAATTGACTCTACAATGATAAACATAAGCGTTTCTATGGAATGAAGAAAAAATTGTGCATACTCAGTCAATATTAAACGTTTCAAGTCAACTGTGTGCGAAACAATAGCACAGATATGGAATGCATCTCTCTTACATACGAGTATTTGCATCATCATCATCATCATCAACAACAAAAATCTCATTCGACATCAACATATGACATAACTTATAGTTATTTACGTTGGTAATATTTATTCCTGTGCATTCTTTCCATTTTTGATTGATAAATAATTTCGTTGGATTTTTCAGTGTAATCTCGAGTGGAGTGAAGCTTAAATTGGATCATTGGAATTTTGTGAATATTTTGTATATGTGTATTCCATTTCGTAGCTAAAATTGTCTTTTATCTACCAACATCATGCTGGTGTCATGTCATCGTTATCAATATGATGCCCCACATGACAAAGCCTCACATCAAAAACGTGCAGTGTCTAATGAATTCACCGAATTAAGAACGACAACATTTTCAGTACGGATATGAATCAGTAAATATTTATGCATAAAGAACAATGGCAGGTGCATACTATTGCATAACCAGATTTTCAATTGTTGAAACGTAAATATTTAATACTAGATATGCACATCAATGCTAATCCCATACAAATCGAGACACACATTTTGACAGCACTTCACTTGGCCATAAATTGAATATTCATCTTTAAACCATCTGAGGACATGAAATCAATTGCCCTGCAAACCAAATGCACTGCTGCATTTTGAATGACATACTTTTGGATTTGAAGCTCAATTTTGAACATCGATTAAATGTATGGACAAGATGGAGTTTAAGATGAGAATGTAGACATTTTTTCCCTGAATCTATGATTAAAATATGTAATCCATATGAGAGATCTGTTGATGGAATGTGTCGTTTAAATCAAAATCAACCAATACCATGTGGAAACTTGATTCACATAATATCTCAACTCATTCATGCTTTTTGTCAGAAAATACATATACGAAATAATTTCTAATAACTTTTTATTACGTGAACTTATGAGCAGAATATTCAAATCTGACGTCAGTTTTACTGTTCTAAACTCTCAAAAGGTGCAAAAAAGAAAGACTATACTCGAACTATACTATACTTCGACTATACTTTTTCGTATTTATATTGTTAAAGAGAATTTATTATCAGAATAAAAATCCATTCCACAATTTTTTTTTTTCAAAAACAAACACGCTCTTCAACGTGCGCAATAGCTCATTACATGCAATAGATTGAAGTTTTCATTTTCATTAAACGATTTTTCATCACATTCCCAATGACTAATTTCAGGAATTGATGCTTTGCACTATGAATCACCGTTTGAACAAATTAGTCACAAAAATGCGTTCATTCTCTTTTTCCCTTATGTTCATTGTTCCATAGTCGAAAGGAGTTATGTCTTGAAGAAGTGAAGAATGAACGTAAATGAAATATGTTTGGTGAAGTTTTGTCATTGTGGCTTATTTAACGATAAAACTCAATTTAGACATGTCAACTTGAAGATGTTTGGAAGTCAAATTGGTTGAATAGAATATTTCGTAGTAATGATTTCCTTCGGTTACTTCGTCATTTACGAACCAAATTAATTGGATTGCCGATTTTGAACTATCCGAAAAGCAGGTGAGTTCGACCAAAAAGTTCGCTTTTTCGACTCTTATCTTAGGTCCCCATTTCGGTGAAACGGTAACATAACATGACGAGATAAGAATCAAATTCGGGACAAATTTCTTTCCTTTTTTTTTCGTTGTCATCGTCGTCGCCATCGCAACATATACCAATAACAATCATCGTACTTTCGTAAGTAAAAGTCTAAAAATGGAGCATCACCTGATACTTTGCATTGATAAAGCCCGGAAGTTGACAAGTCAACAGATTTTACCGTAACGCTACTGTTATTGTTATTGTTAGGCATCTGCAATTAGGTGGAAAATCGAAACTTTTCAACACTGAACATTTTCAAATAATTCATTAAAAAAAGCATCGTTTTGAAGTTGTCAAGCAGGTAAGGAGCTTATATCAACATCGATTCCATCTCCAAGAAATGCTCGTTTTGATGATGGCAACGTTCTTGGAATGTATCGATAGCCGTCTTTATACCACTTAACGGACCTAAGTTCACCATTCTCCTATTCATAATTGAGAGACCAAACGCACTGTATTATTTAGAAGCACATAATTTGGAACGTTAAATACGCACACAAGATAAAACCCAAAATTGGGCATGCATCAAAAATCCTATTTAAACCCACTTCAGATGGAAAACCGACAATCTCTTAACCTCGGTCAAAGAACATAATTACAAATCATGGAAATTAAATTAACGAAAATTACTTGCCAGAAATTTAACATAATCTTTTAACAACTCACAAGTGAATAGTGAAATTAAATACAGAGCTAAAAACGGCACGGTTCAGATGTTTTATTGATGACAAACGGAAACGGTGGGCTTAAGCTTTTCCACTTAATCGCTTTGCAACAATTTGGTCTTCGCTTTGCTAAAGCAATGAATTGAAATGATTTCATTCATACGTCAATGCTCAGTTATCGTGCTATAATTTCCAACACAAAACCATCAATCATCAAGAAGATGATTTATTTTCAGCATAACAACACTTGCTGGAGTCGAACGCAACTGTCGTACCAAGACGCAGAAATCGATAATTTGGAATAATTATTTTACAAAAATAGCCAACAAACGATTTCATGTGCTAAATTAAGAGCTGCTGAATTTAGCAAATCTTTTACTTGACAAATAGATTTTTGCCGAACTGCCTGATTATCGAGAAATACATTACTGACCTGCAAAGCGGATAGCATTGAATTGATTTGATTATGCACAACGATATCAATATAAGAAAATGTATAAAATGCGGCAAAGTAAGCCATTCCATTCCATTGATAAACATAAAAGATAAGCCGATAAGCATCAGACGGAAAAAGGTTATTTTAAGACAATCTTCTTGTTGTTGGGTCAATCAAAGAATAACCCAAACAAACAAAGCTGTGTTAAGACTTTATTAAATATAACTCCACCCCACAAATGAACTGAAGCATTTTTTGCGTATCATTTGTATGGCTCGCTACAATTTCACTCACATTTTTCCACTCAAAAGACGCCACCTATGAATCGGCTCCGTTGTTTGCCTTGAGGCAAAACTAGCTGAGCAAAACCGCGAATACGTACAGCCGAGCTGAAAAGACTCAGAGTTTCTGAAAAGTACCCACCCCATTTGTGTGCTTAGCCGAAAACAAACCAACTGATTAAAAATGTGCAAGTCAAATAGAAGTAGAAAATGAAACACATCTCATGTTTTGTTTGTTTTTTTCTGTTTTGTTGTTCATCTTCAAAATTGTTAATATTGCTAAGTTAAAATGGCGTTTTTTTAAGAGAAAAAAATATCTGATATTTAATTGTTTAATTGACAATTGTTGTTAATGATTAATAATATGTAAATGTATAACATTTTGTAAAAAGCGATATTGTTGATATTAGGATGATAAATGCTGACGACGGTTTCGCTGCGAAGGAATTGTTGGCCGCTTGAAAATTCGAAAGTTTAATTTCTATCGATTATTGAATTTAATTAGTGACTGTTTCAATTGAGCCAATGGAATAAAATAAAAATGCATTATTCAATGCAAATAGTTACCTCGAACGCGATCAGCTCGTGAGCTACCAGCATAGGTTGATTCTCGTGAACGGATCACCTGTGAACGTTGTAGTCTATCGCCTTCAACGCTTTCTTCATTACTTTTCCAGTAAACGGTTGCAATTGAAGCTAAACACTGCACACACCGAAAAAACGGCACAAAGACAGAAAGAAAGAAAAAAAAGATTCATTTCATCAAGTGTTCGATAAATTAATTGAATTAATTATCGTGAAAGTGGTTGTGGCGGTAACTTTTTATCGTCTTACCTTCAGTTTCATGTTTCCATGTCGAAAAGAGTTGCGGCTTTTGAAACAAACAAAGTACGAGTATAAGAAGAATAAGAAGAAACAAAATGACAAAAACAATACAAATAGAAAAGAAAAGTGTTACGCAAAGAAAGTTTTGTATTTAATGTGGGGTTTCGTGGGTGGGTGCTTGGTAGCAACTTACTTGACTTTAAAATTCAATCCAAGCGTAGTCGTTTCTAAGCCTTCTCGTCCCGTTATGAAAATGTTATAGTATTTCAGGAGACTTGGATCGGCTGGTTCAGAATTTATGAACCAGGTCAGATGGGTGGCTGGCTTGGATCGGCCCGATGTGCAATTGACGTTGACTTCATCGCCAATTTGATATCGCGGACGTCCTCCGCTTATTTTTGGCCCAATTTCTGGTAGCACTGTTATAAAAACAATACAGATTTTTTTGTGTGTGTAACTCTCGATTCAATCACATTTGAATTTGAATAGAAAATGTATACGCATTTAAATGAGATAATCAATTTTGGGGACGTTTTCATTTCCGAACATTTTGTGAGTTTATGTTTGAATAAATTTTGGTTAGGATTGGGATGTGTGTATTTATTTTTTGTTTTTTTTTCCGTATGTATTTGGTACCGCAATAAAAACTTACCAACAACAATCATATCACCGTGATCAGAGACAGTTTCAAAGGATGGAGCCTCGGCTGACACCTCGCATCTATAGCGTCCAGTACTTGACAAATTGACAGATTTCAGAACAACAATGTTATCGGTAGAGTTGTGGATCTGCAAATATTTGTATAATATGAGAGAAAAAAAGACAATGGAACATACTACGCATATGGGAGAATGAAAGAGGGCGTGTGGGTGTGTATGTGCAAGTGAGTGAGGTGGGTAACAACAAAAACCCTTTTTTTATCATTTTGAAACGGTAAACAAGTATCAATCAAATGTTGGACAAACATGAACTGATGAAGAAAGATACGAAAGTGAGCGAAAAGAGTCGGAATAATCCGACTTTAATTCCGTCACAACACACAGCCACTTACATCAACGTTGATTCCAGGCAGCTCAAATACTAACGCTGGCGGCATACTACGTGGGATATAGCGATAAAATTCGTGCCCGTCTTTGTACCATTTCACGCTGTACAAATCTTCTCCGTCCATGTCAAAGTGGCATTCTAAACGGGCCGTACTATTTCGTACCGTATGATTTGGAATACGAACTTCGGTTAGGCGCAACGACAATATAAAATCTGCAAATGGGCAATTACAAAAAATCCCAATTATATAACTTAGAATTGGTATTGTTTAGGTTTCGTATTGTTTGATAACAGTTTTTGTCCGGTTATTTTTTTTTCTTTCTTTTTTTGGCTTTTTCCACATTTGTATGTGCTTTTGTTATGTAAGCTACGAGTAAAGAAAAATTGCCCCAATTCAAAAGTTGATTAACAAATTAAAAACTGGAAAAATTGATAAAATATTATGTGCGTATTCTTTTTTTTTTTGGTTGGCTGGAAAAGGTTAAAGCAGTTATGGTTAATCAAATCAGAACCGTAGCATAATCAAATGTTTCAGCCGCACACCATGCAGACTGATTACACATAGATTGAAATAGGCATGCGATACACTAATAAATTTGCTTAAAGGCGTTGTAAATGCTGTAAATGCTGTGTGATGCTTCTGTGATAACAAAGCCAACAAAACAGAACCCATTGCGTTTTTTTTTTCGGTGGGTCTCGCAACAATAGCGACAGGGTAAAGGAATGTAGCGAGCAAGCGAGGCCAGGCTGGACACACAAACACACCGAAAAAAAGGCAACACCATTCCAGTTGAAAAATATTTTATGGAAAAACATAATCCTTTTTATACACACAAACAAATGGTTAAAAAGACAAGCAAAGTGTGCCGATGGTCCATTTCATCAACTCAAACTCAACTATTTGATTCTTTTTCGGTCAATTGATTACAAAATCAAGTCCGACCGACGATGTCGACAACGACGATGATGCCGATGACGGGCATAGCAGCGCGCGTTCGGCGCAGAAATGTTACTGCTGTTGCTTTTTGGTGGTGCTGGTGCTAGTGGTGGTGGTGGTGGTGGTGGTGGTAATGATGATAGGGAAAGGGCGAGTGAAAAAGAATAAGCACAACAAACAAATGCAACCGCAGCCATGTATAACGATACCCACTATTGAAATACATAAAAGATAAAAAGTCGTTGTGATGAAACTTTTATGACAGTGTTTGCCTTCGTTCGCATGAATATGCGCACCTTACCACAGAATTTAAGGGAAAATACGAGAAAAAAAGAGCACACGAGAGAAAAAAAAACGAATGGAAAAGAGGAAGATGAAAAAATAACCAGCCACATTGCGAGTAAAAGCACATCACACGGCAGCAACAGCAGCAACATCGACTCTTTTATACGAACGGTGGTGCGTTCTATCTCTTTATGATGCCGTAAACTTTACAATTTATCTCATATCATATACACTCCGCCGTGTGTTCGGAACAAATGAACGAAATGAACGTGAAGCACGAAAGAGAGAGAGAGAGAGAGAGAGAGAGAGAGAGAGAGAGAGTGAGAAAGAGAATGAGTCAGAGAAACGTGGGATAAAAAATGGAACCCAATTTTTTACGGCTACTCCCGAACTGCTCGCAAAAATATCGAATAAAATAAAACAAATAACGCACTCGAATCAGCATCAGCAGCATCATCAGCATGTACGCACATTAGGCGCGTAAAAACCACGCACCAGAAACCAAAAACCAAAAACGAAAACGTAGATGAGAGTTCGTTCGTTTTGTCGAACGAGAGACAGTGAGTAAAGGGAAAAAAAGAGAACATAACAACAGCAATACCATCGAAATGGTATGCGAACACGGGTGGAAATAAAGAGCACATGCTTAAAAATGTACAACGGGATCAAAAAGCAAATTCAAAACTCGTTAGTAACCAACTCACCATTGAGAAAAAGAATCGAAAAAAATAGAAGAAGAATGATGTGGTGGTGTTTCATTGTTGATTGTGTATCTTGATAGATATCGAATGTGCACACATCAGCGCTGATCGAGCATCCGTTTAAAGGTGTGAAAATTTTGCATTGGCAACTTTTGGAATTTTGGTTTGTTCTTTTTTTGTCTTTCCTTCGTTTATTTTTTTTTCCTTTTGTTTTCGCGATACTTTTGTGTCGATGTAGCTTTTTGTTAAGGCTCTAGCTAAATTGTAAGTGTGTGTATGTGTTACAAGAGCCCGTGTATGCGCGGGGGACGATATGTTGATTACTCTGGCGTGATAAATGCAAATTTTTGCATCACCATTGACTCTATTAACACTCACGTTTTATCACTTAATTTTCTTGTGTGTGTGATTTTCTTGTTTGTATTCTGTTTTCTAGATTTAATTTTCTGTTCGGCTCCACCTTGTTTTATTTTTATGGAATGGTTAAAGCGATGTACCCAAAATTGACTAAATCCCAGAGGCCTGTGTCTGTGAGCGAGAGCTTAATGATTTTTCGTTCATTCACTAGGGCTGATCTATATTTTATTAAACGCTGTTCATCTGACGCGAATCAGTGTCACTTGAATGGTTCATCATATACATTATTATCATGGTGTTGTTACTCATTTTTCTTTGTGGCACACAGCGTGCGATAAAAGCAAAACACCGAACATCAAACACATTACACATTAGCCCGATTACACAATATACATCACTAGTCATCAATAGAATAGTCGTCGATACGAAGTTCCACCAATTCACTGTTCATTTTCAATAACATTGCGAAATGCCTGTCGTCGTTGTTGTTGTTGTTGTTGTTGTTGTTGTTGTGTCCCATGCTCTAAACAGTAGCAGCAAGTAGCGAATAGCGAAGCACACTGTGTGTATATGTATGTCCATTTTGACATCCATTCATTTCAGAGTGTTTTAACATTACTGATGAGGAATTATTATGAGATGGGGTTGTGTTTTTTCCACTTCCATTTGCTTGTGTCGAGCACACTTCGTACGATTTTTATTTCTCTTCTTCTGTGCTGTGTACTCTCTTTGCCTCTTCTACTTCATCTTCTACCCACTGTGTTATTTTATTTGCTTGTTATGTTACTCTTTCTTTCATTTGGTTTGGTTGCTCTGTGTGTTAAAATCCATTTGCTTCAACACCACTCTTCGTATATGTGTCTTGTTTCACTATACACAAATTTTTTTTTTCACTCGTTCCGTTTTTTGCGCTTTTCCTACACTCCGTGTGTACTTTTCCACAGCAAGAAGCACACACACCGTGTGTGTGAGAGAGTTCCACCACGCACGGAGACCTCCACTGACTCTCTATCGCATATATATATATATATATAGACAGAGCCACTATGACTCTTGAATAAGTATAATTTCATGCACTCGCTCTCTCTCTCTCTCTATATCGCAATGAAGAAGCACACCGAGCAGATGAAGAGAAGCGAACAGAGAAGAATAAAAAAAACAGCAGCAGCAGCACACACAACACACGAAATACACAAACCCGAATTCAAATGAATAAAATACGACACGTATCGGTATGCAAGTGCATGCGCTGTTCGGTTTGAGTGCAATTTTTCTCTTGTCTATGTGTATGTATGTATGTGCTTTATACACCCGTAATAATATCAATTATTTATGCGAATAAACACAGCGAATGTATGGAATGGCGAAAATGCACAGGAAATCTTAAATTGACTAATGGCAAAACGAATGAATTTTCTTTGGTTTTTTTTCTTCTCGCTTTTCACTTGGACTAATAAATAAATTTTTCTTTTTTGTTTACTTTTTAATTTGTTTTGTTAAAATTTAACGTTAAGATGATGTTTTAAGAGCAAAATGCATGTATAACTACGGCTAAATATATATAAATTAATCAACAAAAATAAAAACAATTTTTTTCCCTTTCTTGTTGTTATTTTGTGGTTTGTCACTCTTTTTTTTGTGTGTTTACGATGCGTTTGTTTATGGGTTAAAAGTTTTAATTGTTTGTTGATCTTAAAATCTAGTGATATTTTTTCGATGGACAGAATTGAAAATTGTATGTATCTTTTTTTTTTTGGTTAGTTGGTTATCGGGAGCTTTGAAAAGTGATGGGAATGCGTGCGTGCGTATCGCACAATCGCGTTCGTTCTCCTCGTCGACTAATCAGAGACTATCTCCGTGTACGAAAAAACGCTAAAAAATGTACGTTCTCGAATTGCGAAGTTGCGATGGGCTGCTGCTGCTGCTGCTGCTATGTGCCGCTTACGCAGCAAAAGTTGGAAAGTATCTGTGTAGAATATAGTATTCCTTTTTTCCCGTTCGTTTTCGGTGCTGCTGCTGCTGCTGCTGTATGCTGCTCGGTGCTAAACTGTTCTTCGCTATGTGCTCTCCATTTCGAAGAACGAGAACGAGAACGAGAGCAGGGCAGCCCGAAAAAGGAACAAACGCAATACACACCAAATACACTAAACAAACATTGGGTCGATGGCAAAAGCAAAGCAAAGGAAATATACATGTAATTTCGCACAACACGCGATGCTCATCACATGCAATTGAAACGAGACAAAGCCATTGCGCAATAAAGTAAAAGGGGAAACGTGCGCTCGCAAATTTTCCCGTGCCCAGATAAAACCAAAGTGCTTTGCCACTATTAAATTATGTATGCTCTGTTCGGTGTGTGTTATGTATGCAAAAAGTTCTGGTCTTTGGCTGTGTTTCTGTGTTGCTGCTGCTGCTGGTGTGTTCTTGTCTCTTTGCTAGAGCGTGCGATGGCATTGTTGTTGCTGGTACTTTTCTCGCCACACAGTGCGGCTATCCAATTTCACTTTGGTCGCTTAGAATACGAGTTGCAAAGCTTACGGTATGTGTGTGCTGTATGTTGACGAACTCACGGTCCTCACTCTGTGTTCGGGGCATACAGATACTACGTTTGGGTGTTCGTTAGGGTGCGACGTGTTTTACGCGCCGGTCGAAAAACAAGAAAAAACCCATCCAGCACCAAAAGCGTCATTATCATCGACGAAGCATCCTCATCTTTTGTTCTTTTAACCCGGAATTAGAAAAGTTTGTCATTTAATTGAAAAGTAGTCTCAATTTTTCAAATTACAGGATCTAAAATTTGTTATGCGGAAAAAAAAGAAGTTTTTCTTATGCAATTTTGTTTTTTTTTCTCATCGTCGGTCGATTTCATTTGGCGTGGGTTGGCAATGTAGCCCACGAACGATAGTCGATGGTCACGCACGTTATTTTCCCATTTTTGCATACAGGCAGCGAAAAATACGATCCATCCTAATGTGTGTGATTTGATTGTATGCGAATGGATGGTGTGTGTGCTTTCGGTGCTGTGTGCAGTTCGGTTGGCACACACAGGGGAATGAGAGACGATATAAATGTGAAATCAGTGTTTTATTTTCAATTTGATATTATCTTTGGGTTTCAAATGGAATATAGACACCAAAACGAAGCGAGCGCGAGCAAGAGGAGATAGAGGCAGCGACCAGCAACATACCGTTCGATCGAACTAAAATGAGATAGGTAGATAGGGAGTAGCATAACGAGCACCATGGTAAGCTTTATTGTGTTTGCCTCGTCATCCGAAATTGGATACTGTTTACTTAACGGTATTGCTGTACATAGTATACTGTGCACTGTGCACTGTGTGCTCTTTCACTGCTCTCCATCCATCGTCATCGTCATCGTCATCAGCAGCAATAGCGCTTGATCTGCTTATATTTCGGCAAATGTGTCACTTTGCTCTCTTGCTCTTTCTGCACACGCACGTACCATCAGCACAACCAGCAGCAATATTGTAAAGTTATCTAAGTTCAAATAGCAAAACACACATTAAAAATAATTGCGTAAAATTTACTGGTGGAGACGACCCTTCGACATTTCCTGTGGCAAATTTTACCAACATTCGGCGTGACTTGTGCTCATCATTTTCATCTTCATCTCACGCATATTTTCCATTTTGACACGTGCAAATGGAGAGTAGCTCTCAATCTCCCAGATACTCTCTGATGTGTGTCGCGCCTTAAAAATGAAAACTTTTTCCAGCCACTTTTCAGTTCGTTTTTCATTGTTGGAAATTGGTGTCTCTTTGCTTGCCGCTCTTCGGGATATTCACATCACTGCCGCCGTTGTTGTTGTCGTCGTTTTTTCTTCTTCTTCTGCTTCGGCTGACAATTGCAAAACAAATATGCACATTAATTTATGAATGAAAATTTCGTGCATGAATTTTTTATTACTACATTTGCCAATCATTTCGGCACAAAGGGACATACACACAACAGCAGTGAAAGCAAGAAGAATGAAAAAAAAAATACATTGTGAAAAAAAGCTCTCTCGAGTTCTGGATAGAGAGTATTATGGGAGAAGAACACCACCGTATGAACGAACGAATGTTGAGAAAAAAAATTGCTATACATGTAATACAATGTGTTTCGATTGTATTTCCTGAGTCCACGCCTAATGAAAGGAAGTTCGCCTTTTTCACTCGTCGTAGTCCGTACGTGTTTCAATTACATTATCAGAGTTTTCCTTTGAACAATTTTTGCGCTCCGCATGACGAACTCGCATAATCCGAGAGAGAGAGAGAGAGAAGAGTGGCTGGGCATGGAATGAAGTTCTTTTCTTATTTGGACAATTAAATGAAATTATGCTTGAATTTGCTAAGTGAAAAGCTAACGAAAGAGGGCGAACGAAAATAAAGGGGAAAAACGGCGGTTTCTTATGATCCGGCCTCCCATACATTTCTTGTGGCTCGTTTTTTTTCACGCTCATAAAATTCGAAATAATATTCAACTGGTTTATTTTTATGCCGATTTTTCCCACTTTATACAATATGTAATGCATAGTACAAATAAAGAGTGATTGACGATTACGATTTATATTTAAATAATGTTTTTTTTTCTTTCTTTTTTCATGTATTTAATTTATTTTCATTTGAACGGACTAGGAACAACAATGCAAACAATTCTTATGAAATGAGTCGCGTGAACCAGCTGGTGTTCGTGTGTAACTTTCGCCATTTATCCATGTTCACTTGCACCGATAAGACAATTTCGTCTGCCGTCTTGCCCAAACCGTAATAATCAATGAACTCTGCGTTTGGATCGACCAAATACAATATTATCGTATGATCAACCTAAAAAGAACACAAACACACAATATGAGAAAATAATAACCATTTTTATCTCTTTTCGGTCGAAAGTTGACGAAACGGATTTGCACAGGATAAAAACCCTTTTTTTTGTACTCTGTACATTGTTATAAGTATGGCAAAAGGACTTACAATGTAATCATCGGATTTATCTTTGGGACCGGCCTTAAAGTAAACATGATACGCGTGACAAACTTTTTTTATTTCTTCCATCGTCCCCGTTAAACCGATAATTTTGTCCGAAAATTCTTTGACATATTTTCCAACAACTTCCTTCGTATCTCGGTCTGGATCGATTGTAATGAAAATCGGTTGTAATTCGATATTTTCCTTCTCTGAAATATTTCAATATTTACATTTGGTATTTAGACTAGACTCAAGAGCACAATGTTTTGTATGTGCGTTTTGTTTTCTCTTTGGTTTATTGCGGAGAAGACTCGACTCACCCAAACCCTTCACAACGTTTACCATTTTTTCCATTTCGTCGGGGCAAATATCTGAAATTGAATATGTTTGGGGGAAAATTTAACGATGAATTTTCGACGCAGTCAATATTTTTCAATGGCTCAAACCTGGACAATGTGTAAAGCCGAAATAAATTATACACCATTTCCCTTTGAAATTGTCCGATGATACTTTATTGCCGTGTGGATCGAATAATTCCCATTTGCCACCGATGCCGGCTTTTTTCAATGCCTTCTGACGCTCTTTCATTAACGCTGAAAAAAGAAATCCGATAACATCGCTATCAGTAATGTGGCAACTTGTGTGTCTATGTGAATGTGCAACAGCTGCATCAAATAACATCGTGATAGTAAGTGATTGATTTAAATTACCATATTCTCTCTCTTTGTTCAAATAATAGCCGAATGCAATCAACGAGGCGCCCAAAAATGCCGTATAAACGTATTTTTTCTTTCCTTTGACAACCGGCTCGGGAATGTTTTGCTGGGAATAACACGCTTGCTGTTGAATGAATTGAGTTCGACCTCTTCCACACACTTGCCTAATTAATTGACCGTGAGATCGAATAAACCACGACATTTTTCTGCAATTTTTTTCTTCAATAATTTAACTCACAAAACCAAAATTGAAATAAAGCTAAAATTTGAGCGCTCTGCAATCTTTCACACAGCTGTGACTCAAAGTGAGGTTATGTTCTTCTGTTTTGACATTTCATCGCTATTCACGTAGTTCACCAGTCAAAACATTCAATTCTTCAGAGACCAATTTCAGCGCATTAGATAAAAGCAACCTTTTTTTTTCTTTTATACACACATTTATTACAAAAGGAGAGAGAGAGAAAATGAAACACCATTCTGAATTTCAATCAACATGTTTGTTTTTATATCTATTGGATCATTAAATAGTGTTACATTGCATGTAATTGATTAGATTTAATTTTTCGCTTTATATTTTGCAACCGTAAACAATATTTCATCAGTAACTTCGTTTCGTTTCTTATTCTGGCCGAAATAATCGACGAATTCACCCTTTGGATTGATTAAATACAGCACTATCGTATGGTCGACCTGTGTAAAAAAAGAAAGAAATTGTTTAGTTCTGGATTTGAATTCAACTATTTAGACACAAAGAGATAGTACACCAAAAGAATATGGTCTTACAATGTAATCATTATCCTTGTCTTTTGGTCCGGCACTGAAATAAACTCGGAATTTTTTACACACTGCGCCAATTTGCTCCTTCGTTCCAGTCAATCCAATCATTTTCGATGAAAATTCCTTGATATACTTTTCAAGCACATCCTTTGTATCACGCTCTGGATCGACGGTTATGAATAGTGGTTGGATTTGAATGTTTTTCTTTTCTGTAGATGAAAATAATTAATTGGTCATCTTATCCCTTTGAATTGATTGAAAATGTTGAAAAAAACGTGAAAAAAGTCGAATCGCACCTAAATCATCAACAACGCCGGACATTTTTTCCAATTCATCTGGACACACGTCTGGGCAATGTGTGAATCCAAAGTAGATGAGAACCCATTTACCGTGAAAATCGGATGATTTTTTCACATCACCCGACGTCGTCAACAATTCCCATGGTCCCCCAATAGCTGCCTTTCCTATTGTCTTCTTTCGCTCTTTTTCTCTTTCTAAATGTTCAAAATCAACGATTTGATTATCATTCGATTTTCACACATTGGTTACGTGATCGATTACATACCTGCATCTTTTTGTGCTTCCAAATACTTCAACACGCCAAGCGCAGCGATAGTTCCGATAGCCATATATTTTAATGTTTTCCATGTAATTGGACCTTTACCTTCGCCCGGCCGTTTCATTCTCGGTAATTCTGCATAGTATCGCGGCTGATATCGCAATCCCAAGTACACTGGATACTGAGTTCTTGGTGGGCTACTACATAACCTGTAAACTGGTAACAAGCGGCTTAATCGATTCATTGTTTTACTTCACTTTTATCAACTCAACAAATATGACTCCACAATTTTGACGTGTGTATAAATGCCGGCACTGGAAAAAACACGTCACAAGCGACTTTAATTTCTTTTATGGTTTCATTGATGGCCAATGTTTATACTATCTCTCAAGTTTTACTTGAATCCAGCAAGAAAACACATTTGACAGTAGCGACTGTCATCGCTCACGGAATATTTGAACCGCATTTGTCAAATGGCATTGCGCACGGTTCACACACACACACACGCAACGCAGTTTTTCAATCACGTTTGTACCGTCGTTTTTGAAAGCCGACCAACGATTCAGTGCAATAAACGGAGAAAGAGAATGAGCTATTTACATTTTTTTCTTCGCCGAACGAACGCAGTTGCACGTGTTTTATCAGGCGAAATTGTGTTATCGATGAATATGCATTTAATGAGCTTATTGTCGCTCAAATTTAAGAATAAATTAGGTATCTTTATTGCGAAAATTTTACGACAATGGGTAATGAAATGATAATTTTTTATTCTCCGAAAAGATAATTCAAAGGTGAAGCGATGAGTTTGGAAATAATATTACAAAATGATGCATATATTGATGGAACGAAAGTCATTTCGGCAAATGAATGTCAAACGTTATTTTTATATAAATTGGCAAGAAATGACATCGATATTAACATCGGTTCATTCTGATAACTTTCTCCCCACTGATTCGGCCGCATCAGTGCATCAACACACACACATACATGCACAGCTTGCACACTCTTAATTATATGCACACCACTTGACCTGCTAATTCCATCAAGTGTCGATTGAAAATTGATCACTTTCATTTTCGTCGGGAGTGTTTCATGTTTCTTCTTTCGTGTTGCAATCATCGCTTAACCGAGTTTCTGTATCTGACATGCCGACGTTACTCTCAAAATTGAAGGGCAATTTCGAAACGTTCGGATCAGCAAAAAAGTAAGAGACTTCGATTTTTGTCTCTTACGCACGCACACACACACACACACACATACACATTTGTTTTGCTGATTTCGATTATTGCACAGAAGAAGAACAGAAAACCCACATGTGTAAACAGTTATGAAAAAGTTTAGTTGGCTTAGTTCGATGTGTGCTGAACGAGATTTGCCAGTCAGTGTTTTGCCATCTGTGTGTACTGTGTGTGATGTGTGCGTCGCAAAAAAAAAAACGATTTCAAAACTTCAGCGAAAGCTAGTCACAACGCAGATGAAATAAGAAAAGTGGAAGGAAAGTTAAACAGAAAACAACAAACGTTCGGCAAAGTACCGGCGCATAACGAATCAAGAAAAAAAAAGGTTCTAGTGATTTTACTTTGTTGTATATATTGCGTACGGTGAATGTGATAGATCAATGTTCAATCCCTGACACTCATAAATATTCAATTTATTGCAAGCCAAATAATCTGGTTCGAATTCAAATTTTGTTACCGATATCACTCAACAATAAGCAGAAAAACAGCAAGAAAAAGACGAAAAAGTCACACAGTCAATTGAAAAGTATTGTGTATGTTTAAAAATAAAGTAAGTGATGTTGCAATCGATTTTTTGTTTTTTGTTCGTTGTGTTCTCGCTCCCAATTATTCGGACAATTATTTAAATTTCGTTTCATCTTCCGAAAAATAAACTCACCAAAAAATGCAAATCGTTATCGTGTTGATTGTTCGTTCTATTGACTGATTGAGTTGTTCATATTTTGTAGCATGTTCGGTATCGACTTTTGGCCATATACACACACAGTGGAAATTCCCCAAACGTGAACAATTCGTGTGCGCAAAAAAAGGCGAGCATGTACTTTCGAAACGAATTATGTGGTCGTAAAATTTGAATATGTATAAATATATAAAAAGCGAGCATACAACAACCGGCACTGCAGTTTGCCAATTGCTGATCTTCCTCAATCCGTGTATCGGTTTACATTTCGGTGATTGCACGTCTGCTACATCTAAGTCATGTGCGAATCGCATTATTGCTCAAGTTATTCGGTTATTGTATCGCTTTCATTGACCCAAACAATGTATGAAGCAATGAAATCGATGTGAAACAAATGACAAATTCATCGTTTTTTCCCTCTCGTGATTCAAGAAAATGTGTTCAAAATGTAATTAATTGAATTGCTGAACATGAGTAAAAGCTATTTATACATGTTAATTTCAAAGAACATATTCGAATTCCGGCAAAAAATCTACCAGATTCGTTTTATCTTCTACCTTCCCTTGGAATTGAAATGCTATTAATGAATAATGCATTTTATTTATCGCTTGCAATTATTCACAAATACGCAAATTTCCCTTGATAACGCCGCTATTTCTATTTTCTTGTTCATTTCCATGTGAATTCCTTTGTCATTCGTCGCAATGATGATCATTAAGTGATTGACGATATTAAAAATAGCGTGAATTGTATGGGCGATTGCGGTATTTTCACGCGATCTAAAAACGACTACAGACTATTTGCGGCGGAAAAAAAACACTGCAAATCGTTTACAATGACAACCCAATGAAAGAACACCGCAACTGAGTAGACGTAGATGGAACGATTTTAATACGTAGAGTCTACAGCTCTCAGTGGTGAGTTGCGCCCTACTTTGGCGTCTGTTCGACGAATGGCAGACGAAACGCTAATCATCAATCATGTCGAGTCAAAATATTAACAATTTGGATATAGTATAATTTGATATAAACTTTATGTGCGGCACAGTTTATGGCATCTGATCTGAATGGAACCAACTTCAATTCAGGACACCATTTACTAGGTCAGTTTCATTCCAATGAAAGTCACTGAGTGTTTGTTTTGAATAAAAACATCCGCTTTGGAAAAATCTCGAAGGATTTTTTGTTTTGTTTTCGTTGGTGGAAAACATGATACAAATGAACAAAGTGAAAACAAAAAAAATATGAGGCAACAAACTTGGCCAGTACATTTCCGTTGATGATTCTCTATGACTGAGCGTGTTAAGAATTTTCGCGCTTTACGAACATTTGATATCGATTCAAATATAAACATGATATAGACGCCGTCGGCTGACGCAACACAAGGTGTAATTTTAGACATGGATTCTAAAATTAACCATTTGTATACACAGAGAAAAAAATATGCGTAGGAATCTCCCAAATATCATCATTCGCCGAATGTAAATAAATATTTGACATTTAACTGTGCACAGCAATTGGAGTGAAAAGTTTCTAGCCTCCAATTTACCCGGTTGTTTAATTCGCAAATTAGCAGAGTGCACTTTGTTTCGTTTGATGGGAAACTGTTTGACTTTTGGTTTATATGTTAAAATTTTCATTTAAATCTAAAATTTCAAAAAAAAGAACCCATCAAGAAAAACCGTTGTGCCCACAAGACTAGACTTCAAAAGATAAAGGTTTACCTACCTACGTATTTTTGTTATAAAAATCACTCAAGTTGGAAGTTATAAATCTTTCGAAAAGAAGAGTCGAAATAATTTTCTTGGGCAAATTAAAGGAATCGGTCATATAATCATCATCCATTTTTCTTCGAAATAAAAAGAAATCACAACAAAAACGAATATTCCAAATAACTTTTGAGTCGGTCTAACTGAGAAAAAAATATGAGGCAGAAGCTTCAAAAATTCGTTTCATCAGCACAAAGAAAAGAAACGCTGACACATGGGAATTTGTTGAAAAATTGAGGGAGGTTTGAAAGAAAATTGCCTGCTTTTTTTCATCATTTTATCGAGCTCATTTGGAATGTTGTGCCCATTGAATCAAGTTAAAATATAAAACCGCAGACAGTTTGACTAGTTTTTTCACCATTTTCGGTGTTGTGTATATTTCTAGACTAAAAAGTGTGCTATCATTTGGTCTGTATGATAAAAAAAAGCAGCCATTCAATAGCTCAGCAGTTGGAATTGATGATTAAGCTATGTCGAGATTACGTTATTGGAATTATGATAATGCGTGTTAACATTGTTTGCCCACTAGCGAATCGGAGAGACAAGAAAAAAATTAATAATCGTATCGAACGTGACAAATTGACCCGGAACATAAACAATTTAAATGTCCCCGAAATAAACACACGATTTGCGATAATCACACCAATAATAAATTCAACGTTATGGAAATTTGCACATGCCAAAAAATAAAGTAAATTATCCATGCTCGAAATGACTCAATACACGGACACACACATACCAAAATAAAATTCGAATGGAAAATTTGCTGAGCTTCGCACTTCTGACTAATGGCGTGATGCGTACGCGATCTAAATTCCAAAGACGAGCGGGTACGCTATTCCGTGAAAAATGAAAACATCGTGCGGTCGGAGCGCAAAACAATAAATGATAAACAAAACGCTCATTTTTGTGCTTTTGAAAATAAATGAATTTTCAGTTTGCGACATTAATAATGTTATTCAAAATATACAATAAATCACAACAACGGCAATAATTATTGTGTTATCTGTACATCAAAATGTACGAGCGCATTTAATTTGCACAAAACAACCACACTACTAGTCTATATCTATCTATGTGATTTAGTGTGTGTGTGTGTGTGTGTGTGTAATTTTGCTGTTATTCCATTCGCAATTATTTCCTGTTGAAGCGCACGTAAAATTTTCTGTCGACGTAAGTGAATCTTTACTGTCGTAAACGATTTAATATTTGTTTTTTTCAGACAACCGTGTTCTCCTTAATCGATTGATTTGTGCTCAACAAGCAGAGATAATACTTTAATTGATAACTCTTTGAAAAAAAAACATTAAGGAATTTCTGCTAACCGCGATAATTGTTTGTTTATAAGGGCGCCAAAATCGAATTCAATGACACTAGCAATAAAAAAATAACTTCGAAAATTAGCGCCAATTATTCGGTAATTGACCGGCAAAAAAAAATCACCAATTCTATAATTGGCTGAAATTTCAATGAAAAATTCCGCAATAAAACCCCAACGAGTCTTGAACATTTGCTCATGAATCTGCATATTATCATCGATTTTTCGCGTAAAATTTGCACCGCCACATTGTTCCAGGCAATAAAATTACAACAAGCCAATTTCATTGACTGGGTGAGTGGCGTCGTGCAATTGACGACCAATTTGGTGTGCCCCCGTCTCGGGCTTAATATTTGAGATTAGCACATTCGATAAACGATAACAGCGGCAAAAAGGCACACGTCAAGTGGTTGCGAACGTCGTTTCGTGTACTACGACGATGACGACGACAACGACGACAACAACAGCAGAGAACCGAGAGATGTGTGTATTGTTGTAACGCGTTTTGTTATCGCCTGTTGAATGTTCGTCGATTGTTGTGTATCGTATGCACATTATTATTCCTTTGAGTACAATTTTTCGTCTATATGACGGCCCAACCGAAACGTACCTCAAAACAGTATCGTAAAAGACATTCGGTTGAACAGACGCCGAATTTTCTCCACATCAACAAGGCAATACACAGTACATTGTGCCTTATATTAATATAACCGAGCAATAACAACAACAAACGAGAGTAAAGTGGTGAGCTGAACAGACAATAGAGTTAAAACTGTTTGAATTGAGTGAGTGAATTTTGAAAATAGCCAACACGATCCAACGACCGCGACATTGAATCATTTATTTCGTTCCTTTTGTTCGGGAGTTTACATTCTTATGATTATTGCATCCTATAAATAGACGTTCCATATATATACAAGAACAAACTGAATTAAATAATAAAGGGAAAAAAAATGGTCGGTAAAAACGTGATGCAGTTTAAAACCATGTTCGCTCTCAGTTTTAAATATTTTATCGCGAATGCGTGCAAATTTTGTACAACCAGCCGAAGGAGGTGTATTTAAACATCGGAAAAATACCGACCGTTTTTTGTTTGTTTTCCAATTCCAATGGGTGCAGAAGTAGTACATACCAACAGCTGGGTCGCATATTTTCAGATGAAGCTCACAATAAAATTCAACATATAATAGCCATTGTTATACTTTCACACGTCTGTAGAATTTATTTAGGTCCCGCGAGTCGACCACAACCATTTGGAATGTTTTTCGTTTGATTTTCTTTGGTTTCAAGCCAAAAACAAATCAAAACCAACCGCTTCTATTGTCTCTTCAAACCAAGTATAATATAAATATTGACTTAGGTACTGATGCATGCGTGCTACGGACGGAAATGAAATACGTACCAATTTTCCCGTTTTCATTCGTATCATAGCCAATTCCATGAAACTGGATGGAATCAACACATTTTTAGTCGCTATTTTTCATCATATTTTCTTAGGAAGATGGTTGTTTTTCAAAAATTTGCTAGCAGTTTTGAAGCATTACATTTTTCTCAATAGTCTCAGCGGTTTCATTACTTTGTTCGCTAATGTAGTCTAGGATAGAATTTATTAGCAGGGCATTATTTTTTCGGTTACATTATTTGCCCCGTAGGAAAGTGAAGAATGTGTTAGAAAACCTCCTCTATTTTAATCCCGGTGACCTTTTCCGTTCGGCAAAAGTGCGATTTCAAATTGCCATTTTCCATAAAATTGTAATGTCTCACGTTTTATGTTCAGAGTTCATTGTTTGTGGTATAATTTTACATGGTACTTCCTGGAAGATTTATGAGCATCAGTCATGGCCAATGCTCAAATTCGGATATCATTTGGCAGGTTGAATTATTACAATTGTGTCGTTTATCATATCTATACTTCATTGTGCATTGAATTAGTGGAAACGATGAAAAGAATTCGCGCTTGATTATGCAAGTGTTACAATAAATTTGGAATTTATGATTATTTCGTCAAGGTTAGGTCGACGGTGGTGGTGGTGGTGTTTCCTGCAGTTTATTTTTCTCATTTAAAAATAGCACTTCTGAGCTTGGAATATTTTTTTTTCTTTGAATTTTAATTTTATCAAATTTATTCATGTGATTCATTATGATTCATTTTAGTCGCTACAGCTTATGCTCTATAGACTTTGTACTATATACAAGTATAGAATCTGTGTATTAAATTTGTTCTAGTCCGAATCTGAAAATTTTAAACGTGTCAATCATTCGGCTCGCGAAATGGTCAAACAATAGATTCTACAAAATCAACATCAATCATAATTTTCACCATCAACAACAATAGCCGGCAATTTGTTCGCTCTAAATGCATTTTTCAACCAATAAAACTGATACGAATTTTACGAGCTCTTTTTAACTGATTCCAAGCCATGCACCAACATTTTCAATTGATCAATTGAATTATTTTTCTGTGTACACGCGAACCATTCTCAAATTGAGTGTCGTGCACATTCATCTTTTTCTTTTTTGAATGAAATCGGAGTGTGTGTTTTTTTTCTCACCCATCTTGCTTACCGCTTGTCTTTTCAATGTCAAAACAACCATATTTTCAATTGTTTTATTGTGACATCTATTGATATTGTTCTGGATTGTCAGGTTCTGAATTTTAAAATTGTGTCGAGTCGAGTATGTGTAATCACAATCACGTTTTTCGTACCATGTGTGGTTTTTTTTTTTTTTATCTCTCTCTCTCTCTATTCGGCTCAGCTTGTTTGCTCTATTCCATCACTTGATTTCATACATAGCTGATAAATCACATGTTAAATGGCATGACGGTCAACGACGTTTCGTTAATTGATTACAATTCCAATGTATTCCGATGCGAATCAATCCGAAAAGAATTTATTTCAATAAATTTTGTGGTCATTTAGAGCGAATCAGTCGGGAAGTGTAAAAATATCTGTCGACAAAAATGGCTTAAACAAGTTTAAATTAAAATACGGAATTGAAATTGTGTCGCGTGCACACGAATTCCAATTGACTTAGAAGCGTTTCTACGAAAATCATCAATTGATAATGTATACAAATTACAGTTTAATTAATGTTTTTGTCTCTCAATTGAACTGATTTGTCAAGTGGAAATGTGGGCTGAAAAAGGTGTTATCATTGTAAATTATGTTTTGTATTGGCCGGGGCTAAATTATGATTTAATACAACAGACGAGATGTGTTTTTTACCATACTGTGTCAACACAGATTGGAATTATCAGTTAACATTGTTTAATGTTGTAAATTATTTGTCGATTTTTTGGAATTTTCAACACATTCAATTACAAGATGTGGAATCAAAACGGTTGCCAACCGATACATTCCATAGAATTGAATGAAGTGGAAAATTATGATTTATAGAATTGCGATGAAATCATTGCTATGCGATTCAACACGAATTTCGCGGTTTTGTCATGCCAACGTATCCACTCACATACACGAAGAATATTATCTTAACGAATAGCTGTTATAAATTAATTCGAATTCAATTCAGAGAGAGAGAGAGAGAGAGAGAGAGAGAGAGAGAGAGAGAGAGAGAGAGAGAGAGAGAGAGCACATGACATTTACTATCTAACTTAAGAAAGAGACGCTACAACATTTTAAATGTTTAATGATGTATTCACGGTACGCTTGGGAATTTTGTGTGTGTAATACAAGCAGCAATTTCAGCAATAAAAGCAGATCTAATGAGCTGCTATTCGTATCCAATCAAATATAAATAAATTCATTTCGATCTCTGCGTTTTGCACCTTTCAATTTGCACATTTCGTTTAGTTTTGATTTTCGTGTTCACTCACTGTGTTCTACTTTCGTACACAATGCAGTCAAGTAACCTTTGAATTTTAACGCTTGTTGAGCTTTATTGCGGAGTGTGTTCATTGCAGTTCAGCAGAAAATTAAAATCAAAAATCTGGAGATGATTCGAAATGTGTTTATTTTTATACTCATTTGGGTTTATATCGAAGTTATATGTCGAACTAAAAGTGGTATTGTCGTAGCTAATGAAAATGACAAATTGACGCACGTGTTAATGCTGAAAGACAAAAATCGATTTGATAGTTTTGGATGTTTTAATCTATTTTCCGAAGAGCAAACGTACACATTACAACAAAAACCTTTCGAAATCATTCGTTTACATTCAGTCTAGTAGCAGTGAAGCCAATGAAATATGCATAATGTGTAATGGAGATATGAAGTATGCGCTGTTCACGTGATGTCAACTATCTCGCACGTTACTTCTATTTTAAGTTCAAACATTGTGAAGTAACTTTGTACTTTGCTGATAAAAACCGATTCATAGACCCCAATCCCTACAGATTTACCGGCATTAAAAATGTAATAGGTAGTAGCATTACGTTAACAAAAATTTCCTGTAATGTTATTACAATTGTAATAGCTATTACCGGTAATGCTAAATTTTGGCATTACAATTGTAATAGCATTACTTTGGCCCTTCGTTACAATATTAATGTGTTACGGCAAAATGTAAATCTGTACCAATTCCTATGGAATTCGTAGTTGCTAGTTCAAATTGAATATTAAACTGATTGCATTACTCATCTGATAGAAATAGCTCGTCGCAATAGATCAGGAACTGAAATTATCGCACGTTTTAAACTTTGATTAGCTGTACGAGACTCTCGTTTGTGGTAAACGTTTTTTAAAAACATAAATTGAATCGGTGATCGGTTTGAATTGCGTATTGCAGATATATTGAAATTCTTCGAATGACACTTGTTGTGAATAAATTGATTTACGATGACGTTAATGTGACGTCTTTGCGCCGCTCAAGTGTTTTATTTATTCATCGAATCGCACTCACGTACAAGCCTCCAAAGCTAATACACCGCGCCTTTGTTTCATATATTTTCAGTTGAAATTCAAAAACACGACACATTCATAGAGGCTCTTTAAAAGGAAACGAAGTGGAAATGAAGCTGCCACGATTGTCAAACATTCAATCCATCAGCGAAAAGGTGGAACCGGGAACAAAATTCAAAGATACCGGACGCTGGCGAGATTTGACTGCCTACTGGATTTTAGGATTATGTAATAATTACGGATATGTGGTGATGTTGAGTGCAGCGCACGACATCATTGCCAGATTTAATTCAGATGATCATGTAAGTTTACTAGAAAAATGAAGGAAAATGTGCCATCGAATTATAGTTTTTGTTGAGATTAAACAATGTCGCTCTTTTCGCAGGCAACCTCAAAACCAGACTATCAAAAACCAGAGAATGAACGATATTGTCAAATCATGTCAACCGGTGCTATTCTTTTGGCAGATGTAAGATATTTTTTTTCATTATTATGGCTAAGTGTGAAGAAATTGAGCCAAATCTAGCAATCTAGCTGTTTAAGTTTTTTTCTTGAAATTTTCATGTTTTTTTCGATATTTTATAGATTCTTCCGTCGCTGGTAGTTAAAGCGTGTAGTCCGTTCTTACCATTCTATGTAAAGTAAGTTTTTTTTTTAAATCAGCCATAAAGCCTGCCTTATAAATTGCCTGTCTGGATTTTTCGTTCTCTACACTTGATTCCATTACCATGATAATCAACTTTTAATTCCTCATTTTTTCCAGTGTTCGAATTTTTCTCGCTTGTTTCATGCAATGCGCTGGATTTTTATTAGTTGCTTATGCCGACAGTACTGCAATGGCGATCTCAGGTGTTGTTTTGACATCGCTCAGTTCAGGTCTCGGTGAAGCGTCATTCTTATCATATTCATCAAAGTTCCATAAGTGAGTAATCTTATCTTGGTCTCCAAATACACAAATGAACACCATTAAATCATTTATTTTATGGTTATTTTCAATAATCATTCTTCAATTTCTATCTTCGCTCAATCCAAATATCCAACAATTGAATGGACACAACAACAAACCACAATACTTGTGTGTGCAGAAATGTGATATCGACATGGTCGTCAGGTAAGCATTCGCAAACTAATCAATATATTCCGTTTTTAAATGCAAATATTTTCGTTTTTCCTTCAAAGGAACGGGAGGAGCAGGAATTTTCGGAAGTTTCTCGTATGCAGCTTTAATTTCGATTGGCATTTCGCCAGTCAATACAATGTTATTAATGTTAAGTGTGCCGTTAATGGAGGGGGCAGCTTTTTGGGTACTGTTACGTAACCCATGTACGATTCCCAAACGAGATTCAGAAGCGGAGTTCAGAACATCACCAGACGATCAAGAAGCCGCAGTTGAAACGAAGCAAGCCAAACTTACGCTCAGCGAAAAGATTCGCTATGTGCCTTCATTATTCAAGTATATGATTCCATTGTCGCTGGTGTATTTGTTTGAATATTTCATCAATCAAGGATTGGTATGTACACATTGTTTGCGTTATTTTGCCAACTGATTTATGGCAATTGCTTCAAAATGACGCGTTACCAATTGACATTTTTGCATTTTCAGTTCGAATTGGTTTACTTCAAAAATATTGAAAATTGGTTGGACCAACCGGCACAGTACCGATGGCTGCAAGTTGACTATCAAATCGGTGTGTTCATCAGTAGATCGTCGGTCAATGTGGTAAAAATCGACAAGATTTGGTTGATGGCAGTGTTCCAACTGATAAATGTGGGCATTTTCCTCACTGAAGTGATAACATTCTTCACACCATCGATTTGGATCGTGTTCGGCATCGTATTTTGGGAAGGATTGCTCGGCGGTGGCGCTTACGTCAATACATTCTATCGAATGTCCAAAGAAATTCCTGAAGATAAACGTAATTTTGCGCTCGGTGTTGTACCCGTTGCCGATGCAATTGGTATTGCTCTTGCCGGCGTCTTTGCAATGCCCGTTCACAATGAATTGTGCCGATTGCCAATGCCATCCCGAGGATAAACCAGATTAACTTTGTTTTAAGTATATAAGTAGCATTATTTTATTTTCCCTGTTGTATTTATCAACGAAAACATTTTTTTTTCTGCCTAGATTTAAGTAGGTCGTACAATATTTTAGACATAAGTGTTATTGCGAAAAACAGAATGAAGTGAAGTGTTTAGAGCTGCAGCTTTTTTCACACAACACACAAACAACGCATCGAAAAGACTAATTGTATATTGTTATTGTTCCATTTTGTGTGTGTATCGCGAAGTGATCGAATTTAATAGCTCAGTAGATGTTAAACGTGAGAGTATTATCATAAGTGAGATGTATTATATATACGATTTTATCGAGTCAAGCAATAAATTGGCATATTTTGGCCACCACTCAGAATATACGCACAAAATGTAATAAAATTTTAATTGTGGTCGGGGAATTTTCATGTTTCTACGAATCGGTTCGTGCTGTGTATACGTTTACGAAAGCGCTGATAAATACGGTTGCATTACCTCCAATGACTATTTATTGTGCATATGTTGCGGGCGTGTTTCAGTGTTGTATCTGTGCACTGAACCTTACAAGCGAAAACAAATAATGGAATTTCGAAATAGAATCACCATAGTAGTTAATCTTATTTGGATGAGATTACATGGGTGATTTGGATATATTATGGCTCTTCCAAGCAATTAGACTAAAATAAGATCAAACTCTGTTATTATGGAGCCATAAAATCAGGGTTGTCTTCACTTTTCAATTTACTGTATCACCCCACATGAACTTTGCTCGAAGTGATATCAAGTGATTTATTTCGCACATAATTATTGCTTCTTATCTGTTTTAAATTGTTTGTCAATTTTTTTTGCATTTTCATCTCGAACAATACAATATATTAATGACTTCGATAATAATCAAAAGCTTTGATAAGACAATACAAGTGTGAGTCACTTCAAATTGACGTATGTCAATTGATGTGCAAATTAAGTAAATAATCTGGTGCAATTTCTTTTAGAACAATATAATATATTTGACTCAAAGTCCATCTTTAATCTGGATTTAATCTGACAAATTAGATCAGGTCAAGGTCCAAGACTTATTTTTTTTTTTTGTCAAAATTTACCAGATACTTCTGAAAGTCCGTGATAGACAAGTGCCAGATAATCTGACAAGTGTCCAGATTTCATTACTTTAAAAATGAATGACATATTTCAGCCAGCAGATTGCATAGGTTAGATTTCATTACTAAAAACTGTTTTTTAAATTCACAAACCGATCGATATTTACACTGTTACACAAACTAGCTCTGTTGAATACTTTATCAAAAATATTAAATATCAATAAATATCAAAGCTGAAAAAACTACTAATAGTTTAAATAGTTTGAAAATAATGGCAAACATTTTGCCGCATTGTTTATTATTTTGCTGAAATTATTTATTGAAAATTTTTCGATGAAATAAATAAAAAAATATAAAAGAAATGAACTTTGGCTCTACAACAATTTGATGTTTTATTTTAAAAAAAATTGACAAGTCTTATTTTCAACAATATTTTTTTGGAAAAATCGATTCAGGTAATAACTATGAATAACAACATAACATCGCGCGTTTGCTTTATTTATTCTTATTCATCCAATGAAATGAGCTTTACTTTATTCGTAGTTTCCTACGAATCTCAAAATATTTATTTTATTAATATTTGCATCCATTGATTCGATTAATGGTATTTCTTAGCATAAGCCAAATAGTATTCAATTTTCTTAATCATCGCAGTTAGTTTTCCCTTTTCCAAATCCGAGCAAGCATTCGCTTTCTGGTCATTGAATCGTTTGGTAAATTTTTCGGAATCATTGGTCGGTTCATTGATTGACGACGCGCCTTCATCATCACCACTGCTGGCTGCATTCACTGAAACCGATGGTTTCGAATGTGAGTTCTTTATCTCTGTTTTAACTGCTGATAAAAGTCGATGTAAATCTGATAAGGCAGCCAAAATGAATGTGTTGGTTGGTTTATCCTGAATTGGTCCTGCCATGAGATTTTCAATATCTTTTTTCATTTGCCGCATATCCTGCTCATCGACTGCGTAGCCTTCATTGTTTGCATCTTGCCGTATCGATTCAATGGCAACGTCTGCATCATCAAAATTGGCTTTCATTCGCAGATTGGCACATACTGATATCAAATACTTAACTGCTTCATATTTGCTTGCCTATAATTATTTTCCTTCAAAATGAATGAAAAAACATGATATCTCCTAGGTTTTACTGTTTAGTTCCCCACTTATCCGAGATGTACGCTGCATGATGACTTTGGTAAATTATTTGCCGAGCGTTTATTCTGCGACGTACAATTCATTGTTGGAATGGAAGAAGTGAAAATCCCAGCTCATATGGCCATCGTTGCAGCTCGTTCAGCTGTGTTGAAGGAGAAAATTTTGTAAGATCCTTGAATTATTCTCGTCAATTCAAACTATTCTAGCCTATGTCTCATTTCAGAGTCGCTCGTGAAAGTATGAACGAACATTTGGAGAAGCTTTTTGGCACAACTGATGTTCCATTTTCTGATTGGCCAATACTCGAAGTGAAAATACCCGATGCACTGCCAGATGCGTTTGAAAAAGTGCTATATTACATTTATACCGATCGCATCGACTGTAAGTTGAATGAATGAATGATAAGTGGTTTAAAGCAGTGGTTCATTGGATTGTGTACATTTCAGTTTCGGATCGAACAGATAACAAAGAAATCGTGCGTCTTATGATGGACATCTTCCAATTGGCAGTTCTGTATTTGATAACACGTCTAGAGAACGTGTCTATTCACTATCTGGAACTGAGAATTTCAAAGAACAATTGATTTATTTGCTACGAATGAGAAAAATCGCATTGAAACTCTGTGGAATTGTTCACTTTAACAGACGCTAAAAACAAAGGAGATAGGCCGACTGACAATCTACGCACCCGTTATCAATAGCACAATGACATTAGTGTCAAATTTAAATATGCGACATGGGCTCCCAATTGACGCAAGCATTGTATATTCCGCAAGGAAAAGTCCACGGGCAAATATATTTATTGGCGTTTTAGTAGTAATAGGAAATACAAGTACGTAAATTCATGTGATGGTTTTTCTTTGCAATGTCAAAACTAATGGAATGTTCTATTCTTTCAGCTGTAAGGCTCGAGCCCGTTCAATAGCTGGTCCCAACGAAATGAAACTATTGAAAACAACAATCACACCAGAACACACCCACACCGCCGAAGAGGCCAACCAGAACAGGAACCAATTGAATTCGGGCAAGAATACGGACAAGAATTCGGGAAAAAAGAAGGCGAATAACAATGACGATGAAAATGTTTTTTATCTATAGAAAAAATGACAAATTGCTAGACACTAAACACTGACCTCCGTTTTGCATTAATTTCAACAAGTATATGATTGTGACTTCGTACTTATTATTGCTAAAGAAGTAGAAAAAAAGCAACGTTGGATCTGTATAACATTTTTTGTAATACTTGACACAAGAGCAGCGAAATCAGTGTTGAAACGAAAAATGCGGACCAAAATATTGAATCAAATTTGGAAAAAAAATATTGAACAAAGGATGAAATGAAAACTGAATGAAAATGTGAATCTAAAATTAAGCGAAAAAAATTTGAACATATGAAAAGTTCAATCGAATTAAAAGAAAATCGAATATAGCACAAGAGGACGAGCCACATGTACTGATGATAGCAGTTGCATTGAATAAAGTATGCTAGGGATGACAGGGTTTAAAAATACCAAAACACAATAATATATAGAAAAAAGTCAAGTGCTATACAGCAACCACATCTTCCATGATTCTGAATAGGTCACAATTTTACTGTTATGCATTAAACCGTTTAAATTCCATTAAACCGAATGAATCGGAAGTATTTTTGAAAATCGGAACATTTTTTCCATTCATCACTTTCTCCACTCACAAATCCTATGATCTTTCTAATGATTAGTGATTTTTTTTGATTTATTGTACTAGAATAATTGAATAAAAACGCAAGTTCTTACAAATGTGTTATATTTTTAATGTTTCCCATTCATTTATGTTCAAATTGTCAATAATAACCATCAAAAATCTAACGATTTCTCGTATTTTTCTTTTTTTCAGAATTCGGTTTTTCAAAGCCATTCATTGATTCGGCTGGGAATGCAATAATGTTTATCGACAGTGGTAAAGGGAAGAGGCAATTAAGCATCAATAGGCACATATTCACTCGCATGAGTCACCGGTGATTTTGCAAGCAACAGCGAAAAAAAAACCACCTAAATTACTATTATGCATTTTTATCGAAGAGTTGGCAAAACCGATGTTTATAATTCGCCAATGCCAAAAATGAACG
>NW_022595246.1:5048620-5083747 GCF_009176505.1 Sitodiplosis mosellana
AACGGCGCTTATGCGTTAGATGCGGTTGCATCAAGATCATTAAATCGCGACATCAATGCTTCAATCAACATTCGAATACTGTGTAAGTAGTATTACTTACTGTTACGGTGTAATTGCGCTTTTGTTTTCCCATATTTTTATTTACACATACAGTTTATTCCGACACACATAATGTATCACGGCCTGCAAATTTCACTGAATCGGCGACAAGACAAAAATCGAACTAAAAGACGAAAATTGGAATTGGATGAAGCAAGAAGACGTGCCACCAAAAATTATCATCGCACCAAACATCGTCGTAACAATCCAAATGCCAGTGGACTACAACCAAAACCGGTAATTAATTGAAAAATAACACTATTCAATTATTCAAATATATATTATTCATTTTATTTTTCTTATTTTCCACTCCATATAACACAAGACAACATTGGCTGCCTGTTATCTTGGTAAATTTGATAGTTTCACCGAAGACTACCAGAGTGACAGTGATAGTAGTGCATCAGTATCATCTTCGGAGAGCGATCACAGTGACAACTACAGCGACTACAACGACGAGTGCGAGTGAAGAGAGATGATGTTGGATGATGACAGCAACGAATATCACTTAAGATTAATTTTAAGAGAAAATTACAAATGATAATACCATTATAGAACTTAGTTCTACGTCGTGTCAGTGGCTGCTGAAAAGTCGAAAGAGACTATTCTTGCAGCATAGGGCGCACACTATTCGGCGTATCCGTTCGAAAGAACTGGAGTGCTTTGAATCTCAAAATATTAATCCATATTTCACATGAATTCAAAGGAAACTCTCTACTTCAACGAGATGTTAAGTGAAAATACATACGTATCCCTATCCGATCTATTTCTCCAAATAATAGTTTCTCTAACAGCATGAACATTTATCAATAAAGAATATATTTCATCTGCTTGGTTGAAAGAAAAACTTGAAAATTTCTTCACGTTTTTTTATATTATTTTGAGTTTTGAAATTTTCTTAACTTAATACTGATACTAACATTACAATCGTTAAGTATACCACACACAAATGGTATAAATACAAAGAAGTTAATTAGTAATTAAAACGAAAACACTACTCCTAGACAAATAGATCAACACAATGTATAACAACGAAAATATGTTTGAATTGTTCTACGAAACAATAGACATCATCGCAATCATCACAGCAGAGACAACAAACAATTCGGTGCAGACGGCTTAACCCATTTTCTACCAGCGTTCGATTTTTCGAACAAAGGCCATCTCTATTTATATCTCGACTTAGAGATAGGCAAGAATAACAGACATATACTCAAAAAGCAAGTGTTGAACATTATTTTTCAAAATGTGTAAGTCCTCTGGGCCTATGTTCAGGAGGTACTTAGGGAAGCCCAGGGTGGATTTGGAGATAATAAAGAATCCCGGGGCATTTCTGGAAAACTACAAGACGAATTTTCCATCTGACATTTTTTTTCATTTTTTCATGCCAAAATAACTCTAAATAGACTTATAGTTAATATTTTTAAATAAAGCATAACGGTTTTTGATTGATCAGTTTGTGAGCCTACAAAAATATGGTTTTCCGGAAAATGGATTTTCCGGAAAAACTGCAAACAAAAATTTTCCATATGACAGTTTTTTCGGAGTTTCCAGGGGAAAATTATACTAGATTAGATAGACTATTGGTTACTCATTTCGAACCCACTTTTGCACCTTGGTAGAAAATGGGTTAAACTAGGGGCTTCACGCGATTTTGCAGAACGCAAATAACTCTGAAAAAATAAAAATAATAGTGAATCAAACCTTCAACCGTAAATTTGAACGATTTTGGTAGATAACGGTGAATATTGGAACATTTTTAGACTACAATCTGCACAAATTTACTGGTATGCACGTCAATCTCAAATATCTATGTATATTTGATCAAATAAAAAAACTTTCTCATGAAGAAGTAATTTCTCGTGACGAAAGCGAACACAAAACAGCTGATATCAATTTAAAAAAATCATTACTAATCGATTCTGAAATTATTTGGAAGAATGCAAAAAAAGCAAATCCAAATCGCTCCGAAATGATTTGTTTAAATTGATATCAGCTGTTTTGTGTTCGCTTTCGTCACGAGAAATTACTTCGAAAGAAGTTTTTTTTATTTGATATCAGTTGCTTTGTACCCGAATTTTTTTTTTCAACAAAAATAAATAACACTAAACAAACCTAGGGGGTAAGAACACAAGCGCTTGAGACGAATCCGTACGAATATTTGTGAATTCGTGTGATTGTGTATACGAGACATTCGCATCGCAGTGAGCGTACAACAACAATAACAAAGCCACGAACGCATGAGTATATGCGAATCTATGTGAATCTCACAGATTGTTCCTAGCCCCTAGAATCAAACACAAAGTGGTGTGTATTGAGCCAAAGAAAATGAAACATGAAATGTTGTAGTTAAAATCGTTTTGATTTTTTCATGAAAAGTACTTTTTTGAGTTTTTAGTTGATTGCATGGTATAAAAAGACTTGGTGAAGGGCTGGTATCCGGAAGAATTTTATTCATCTGAACGCAAAAACACTTTGGTTATGATTTTGACCTTATTCACGGCAACAAAAATGAGTTTTAGTTGATTTTTGTCGATTTTTCATGTTTTTTCCAACTTCTAATGGCCATATCTCGAAAAACAGAGTTTTCCCAGATATAAGCTATATGTCAAATTTTAGCTCTAATTTGGGGCAATATTTGAGGCAATTTTGAAAAAATTCGTCGGAGCCGTTTTCGAGAAAATGGCCGATTTGTTCAAGGCCAGGTGACCATTTTTTGGGTTTTCAGCCCATAAGACCATGCTAATTTAATTTTTCAAAGCTCAAATAGGTGCGATTTTATAGCTGGCCTTGAGACCTTTCCAACGATACCTAAAAGTCTGAAATCGGTTGACAAGGTTAGGCACAGTAGCCATTGGAAGGAAGGCCATTTTTTGAATTTTCAAAGGCCGGCCAAGGCCAAAATGTCGGCCGAATCAAAAAGTGGCGGAACAAAAAAGTCTTAGTTTTTGATATAGTTCAATGCATGAAAGTTTGAAAAAGATCGGACAAAAAGTACGGACGGACGGACGGACGGACACACAGACAAAACTATTATCTCAGAATAATTGGTGGAGACGGCAAAGAAAATTTTCAAATGTCCATAACTCATGAACTGATGGTCCGATTTCGACGTTCTTGGTCTTTTTGGAAAGGTCTCGACAAGAAGCTTCAGAAAAACCATGTTTCGAGATGGCTAGGCCGCGTCCACCCCCGGTAAATGGCAAAAACTGAGAATTGCTCCAAATTTTTAAGTGGCCATATCTATGGAGACGGTTGGTCGATTCCCAAGTTTGAATGCATTTTCTGGGCCTATGAGCCAAGGGCTTTCTGACGATACTTCATTCATACCAGATGGTCTATTAGAAAAAAAGTTCGAAATTGCGTGTATATATAGGCGAGTTCGACTTTCAGCACAGAGGTGCTTTCGTCACTCGCGCCTGCTGTCGCCGGCTGTGATAATATCCATTAGACTGTAATGTCAAAAAATGTTCCAATATTCACCGTTATCTACCAAAATCGTTCAAATTCACGGTTGAAGGTTTGATTCACTATTATTTTTATTTTTCATACGTATACACGTAAATTTGACATATCTATGTATATTCAGTAATATTCATTTGTCGTTCACGATGAATATTGTTGAATATACGTGGATATTTCGGACTTACATGCATACCATTGAATTTCTAAGTTATTACTTGATGCGTGCGGATACAAAAAATGAAAAAAATGATTTTTCCCCCTAAGGGTTAAAGTTTAAAAAAATTATTTCATTAGAAGCAAATGTTGTAAATGCCCCGAATGCCAACATTTCCCTGTTTTTTTTTTTACTTTAAAATTGAAACTAATTTTTTTTGCTTCGATTAAAAAAAATCGAAAAGTTTAATCCAGATTTTAATAAATCCTGAGAACATGGAGCATAAGAACATGCTCCAAACATTTCAGATGGAATTTTGTTACATTTTTTTTTCTATAATGCTATTATTATCTACATGACCGAGTTACTAACTAGGTACCACTATTTGAAAAAATAGTATCGACAATGGGTATCGGGTATAGGTATATGTCAATAATTTTTATCCCGAATGACATTGTTGATTATTCAATTTGATAAAAATCAAACGAGAGAAATGTCAAATTATCAACAACCAGAGGAACCGAATTCAACTATGGCAGTTCGCTTCACACGACGGACCAAACTTATCTCAGGTGAACCTATACATCTAAAACGTAAAGGATATAAACTTACATCTAGTTGCCTTATTGGAAAGCTATTATCAAAAGTCACATTTTGTAAGTGAAAAAGATCAAAACGAACTGGCAGAAAAAATGGGAATACAAAATGAAAAACTTGGTTTCAAAATCGACGATGTAAAATGTATAAACTGCAATCAAATCAACCGGCTAAGCGTGAGATCAGCAACGAGAACCGACAAGTGGAAAGGACTGGCATAGAATTGAAAGAAGAGCAAAATATATCACCGCCACACGATTGCGTAATGTATCAAGCAATATCTTTACCCAACTGCCGTAATGAAAATATTGATAAATTCTTTCAACAATCACCAATTAACACCGATGATTCCGAGTATTCAAAGGATTTCACAACAGTTGGAGCGGAACTGATGCAAAACTACGAACTTGAAGCATCGCAAAACGGAATTGATGGTGTGCTGGAAGAGTTTGAGAATGCTAATTTTGGAGAGTTGGAAATTTTTTTGTTCGGAATTGATGAATCGAAATTATGTTGTAGGAATTCAAAAGTATGTAACGACTCAATAAAAAAATAGTCCATAAATCTGTTCTTGTTTTATTTTTTGGTTTATTTTGATATGAAAGAAGTCAGTTCTTTTCTTCATTTTCAGAGGCACGAAATTTCTAAGTATGATATCAATAGCTCTGCTTCGTTTCTGTTTACAGTAGGAAAAAATAAATACAAATGCACATTTTGGTTTCACTAATAATATGGAATTTTATTTGTTCATTTTAAAAGGAAATGAAAATCTTGTTCAATTGGTTTGTCTGTCAAATTAAATGAATTACAATATGATTTCAATTATTTTTCTTTTTCAACAAAAAAAAACCGCAATAAATGAAATTGTGCGAGAGAATTCATGTGTTTTACATGACTATCGGCCCCGTTTAGAAGCTTAAAAACTAATTGATAATCTAAATTATGTTCTGTCATTTGGCTGCAAAAAAATTGTGTTAGTTTTAGACCTTGTATCCATGTTATTCAACTTGATGCCTCAGACATTCCGTACAAATGCTGAAAGAATCGATATCATATTTGGTTTCACTCAGTAATTCCGTCGCAACTGTAAATTGAACGAATCGTAAAAAAACGATTAAAATTTGACAATAAATGAATCCAGCCAACCAAACGAGATATATGGTCAGCTACGGCTGACGCTCGTTAGCCAGATAATTTGCGTGCGGTGAACGCATATAGAACGCTCCGCTGCCGCCGAGCAATCAATTGTACTTTGAAAGGTGGTATCCAAACGTTCAATCAATGAAAAAGAGACAAATCCATATATAACGTTTGGATACCACCTTCCAAAATACGATTGATCGCTCGGAATAATTCCGCATTATTTTTGCGGATTGTGTTCCAGAATACCGGCACAGACATTCCGTTTTTGTGACGTGCGATCAATCAAATTCATGATAGAATCCATAATTTTTCTGACTTTGTGACGTGGTATCCAAACGAATTCATGGATTCTATCATGAATTTGAATGGATTGCTCGTTACAAAAACGGAATGTCAGCGGAGCGTTCTATATGCGTTCACCGCACGCAAATTATCTGGATAACGAGCGTCAGCCGTAGCTGACCATCTATCGCGTTTGGTTGGCTGAATGAATCATAACTAAGTTTGTGCAATGGAAAGTGTTGTGTTTGCTACAGGAAAAATTCTACTGGGTTTCAATTTAGTGTGGATTATTCAAAATGATACAAAAGACACACTTAAACTACTTGCTATGGTTACTGCTACTTTTGCTGAGAATATTGCAATTCAACGAAAAAAAAATTTAAATCGAAAGTTGCAAAAAAATTAGTTTTTGATTGAATACAATTCAAATTAACAATATTCTTGCTGGAGTTAATTGGTTAGCAAATTAAAAAAATCAATAAATCAATATACCTATGTGAATTAGGCAATTCATTTAACATCCACACTACTTGTTCACCTCTGCTCCGTGTGCACAATTAACTCAAATCTAATAGGATCCAAATGCACCCTTTCTAATTTTAACAGTTTAATATTAACTCAACTTTCCAAGGTATAAAACAACCATCACTTTAATTTTTTGAGTGTATAAATACATGGTAAAATGGAATAAAATAAATAATAATGGCATAAAAGCAACAATTGAAATTAAAAAAAAAAACAGTTGATAAAAATGGGATAAAAATAAAAACGAAAAGATCTACAAAAAGGTAAAACGGTATTAAAAGTGTGCATAGTGTAGATAAAACATGCAGAAAACGGATAAAATGATCGGGATCAACCATTTGAATAGAAAGTCACGTGAACAGCATGCATACGAAATGGCCAGACTTACATCACTTTCAATGCTATTCATTCCGTGTTGAGAATCGTTGGCTCGGAGAGCTGCTCGTTTCGCAACAATGTCCAACATTTCGTTCAAAATTGCTCCCTCTGCCGCTACATCCGATGAACTCTTGTCCAGTCCTATGTTTTGTGGGGGGGAAAACGAATAATTATTAGTTTTTTTTTGGTTAGAAAATCATTTTCTCTTCACAATTGTCGTTCATATTGTTAAAAAGTCATTCAATTCTACACAAGGCACTTTTGTTCACTCACTTCCACATGACAGACGAACATTCAGTTGCTCCTTTAATTGAGCATGTCTATATTCCAATTGCAATTCCTTCTGACGAATACTCAATTCACCATCGCGTTTCCTGGAAACACAAAAAATATTCACCCACAATCAGTTACAAACTTATTTGCAAATCGTTTAGTTAACATACTTTAGGTGTGTTATTCTGCTATGAATTTCCATCAATTCCGAAAGTAATTTGTCATCCTTCATGCCAATCACCTCGTTTGAATCCACCCTGTTAATAAAACCAGTGCTGTTAGTACCCATTCGTGTTACCACACATAAATTATTCTAAATAACATAGAATAAAACACTTACACATCTGGCAGTTGTTCTTCGCCGCGCAATTCTTTCTCGATCATGACACCGCGCGCCTCCAAATCACGTAATTCCACTTCGATTTCCTCTTGCTCTCGTTGAATCTCCTGAGCAATTCGCAATCTGTTGAACAAGAGAATATTTGATGTTTTTTAGCTCATAAAGTCGGTTTTGAATTGAAATTTTCAAGTTTCAATTGATAAAAATATGAACATTTTTGAATTCAATTTGAAGTTTTCAACGAAAATTTCCGAAATTTTGCTTTGAATTTCCTTTTAAATTCTCAGTTTCAAACGTACCGCTTCAATTCCGCTTGCCGAGTGGCTTTGTAATGAGCACGTAGCTTCTTTTGCTCGCGATTCTCATTCGATAAGTAGCTTTCATCTGTTGGAACACACAGTCAAAAATGTTAGTCAATGTGAAATCCATCTCGTTCATATGTGTTAATTGATTTTTATATTTTAGAGTTAATCACCCAAAAGAAATTTATATACACTTTTGATTCAGAACGAAATAGTATCGAAGCGAAGTGGCCTCAGGGCAGCATGCACATGTATTTAATGCACACATCTTTTGATCGTGCAATACAAATGCCGAAATAAAGAAAATGATAAATGTTATTTATTTAATCAAAAATTAACCAAAATCGTTGTGGTTCAAACAAAAGGCTTTACAAGAAAAACTGAATTGAAAAAATTGAAATTAATTTTCAAAAAAAAAAACGTGAATACAAACCGTCCGAACGTTGATAATTAACCGGCAGTGGTGGAACGGGTGGTGGTGTCAGTTCATCACGGCCGCCATCTGTGTGATCAATCGGCTTATTTTTGGCAATTAAACAATTCTCCGATTTGCTCAATTCCGCTGACAATTCCATTTTCTCCTTTTGGTTTTTATTTGTTTGTTAAAATGTCGATAAATTAATTGGTTAATTTGATTGAAAACAAAACTTTTTTTTTTCTTTTGATTTGCTTTGTGATATTTACATGTAACAAAACAAGTGAAACACACATATTCACCTTGATTTTTAAAAAAAGCACACAAAACAGATATAAACTGTATATTCTCAAGCCAGGTAACAATTAACATGCAACAAATATTGTCTTAGCCTTAACATTATTTGTTTTTGGTTTTGTTTTTAAAGCAAAATAGTGTTGTAATTACAACCAATTGGTGCAAATAATTTGGATACACATTTTTTTCACATTTGGTTTGCTTTAACAGTGTGGAAACGAAAAAAAGTGTGTAGTGGTGTCAGTGCAAATCTAGAAGCTACAATCAAAACAATTCATATTACACAAAATTAGAATAAAAAACACATTTTATTGGGAAATACAATCGCATTTTGGAAATAGTTTTTACAACAAAGCATTGATAAAGAAATAGTTGTAGATTTGGTTTAGCTCGTTGTTCATCATTCGCCCGACGAGTTAATTTCATCCATATACCTCCATAATATTTAACAATATTTTACAACATATTTACAATTTAGGAAGTTTCTTTATCGCATTTATTCGCTATTTGATAGTGCACAACTGCAAGACATTCTTTATGTGACCAATTTTGACGAAATTCTTTAGAATTCTTTCTGTGACAGTAAAAACTATAAAACAAAACTTAAAAATTCCAAATCCCAAATAAAAATTCTGAATGAGTTTTTTTTATGCTAAAAGCCTGATTTACAGTTCGCCATTCGAAAAAAAATTGCATTGATTTTAAGGTACATAACCCGGCCATGCGAAAAATATATTTGGTATTCTTCAAAAAAAATTGTGAGAAATACCGAATATTTTTTTTCGCATGGCCGGGTTAGGTACCCAAAAATCAATGCAAATTTTGTTTTTTCATGGCGAACTGTAAATGAGGCTTAACATGGCAATCTGTTGATTCACACGAATTGGCAAAATTCTTTTGAATCAACCCAAAAAATTGGAAATTCTTTTGAACAAATTAATGAAGTCAATTGCAAAACGAGTCCGAACTTATATCATATGAGCTATCTAAATAGTAAAAATGAATAAATCAATGTTAATTTATATTCTTGCTGGTAATAAATGGCAGCTTGTGAAATTGAAACGTTGCTCAAAATAGTTTTATGTTCATTCCATACAAAATGTTATTCATTCTAAATATAGTGTGGGCTCTGGAGCACTTGTTGTGCTGCATAACATTGCACGTTGAGTGTGTTTTATGCTTGACGGCGCGGAATTTAGCCTATATAATGGGAATGCGATTGCACATAAAGTGGCCATTTATATCAGAATGCAATGCATAAAGAAGATATTAAATATCAGTTGCCAATTATCTCTATCATCACATCCGTCAGTAACGAAGCATCGTTTTTTTTCCACACCTAAGATTGCAACTTTGTTTAAAACAATAAAAAAAATTCACTAAAGAATGTCTTACGTATAAGTGGAAGCAATGCTCACTCAATTTTCTGCATACGAAAATTGAATGAGAAGGCCGTTTCGTTTACAAATATTTTTGCTAAAAGCATTTGTGTTTACAACAAACAAATTCGATTTTTCTTTTATTCAAATTGACAAAGTGCGTGTAGATTGGATAAAATGTGCTTTGAATTGACGAATCCAATTAGTGAAACATTGAATCAATTTAAATTTAGAAGCAAAATGAACACACACATGAAAAAATGCGTAACATTTCTTTGAAAGGAATTTGTAATCGGATATACAACACAATTAGAAGCGGGAAAGAAAAATAAGAAGAAGAAAAAAAACAAAACAGTATTGACGACAGAAAGAAAAAAAAGATGGAAAATTCCGAGATACATTAAATGATGAAAAAAACAGAAGGGAAAAAGCATAGCGATATAGATAACTGATATACGGCCATATAATCAAAGATTATCTTACACCAAAACCCAAATTCCTGAATTCAAAGCATGACTGTGAAAAAGATGGAATATTGTCAAAGTTTGAAATTAGAATTAGACAAACATTGTTCAAAGAAGAATAAATAAAATTGAAAATAAAGAAAAGAAAAGAAAATATTCACAACAAGAACAACAACCGAAAAAAAAGAAGGAAAACAAATTGTAAGCATAATTCTCAGAAATTCCGAAAAGAAAAACTTTTGTTTTATGCCTAAATAAATAACAAGATAGAGAGAGAGCATAATTCAAGTATATATACGACAAACTCTACGAAGTATTGGAGGGTAAATGTACCTTGGATTTCGATTTCGGCGAGATACGCAAGCGTCCGAACATTCCTTCGGATTTTTCTTTTGGCGGTGACGATGGTGTATCTTTGTCGCGTTTTTTATGGAAGAAATCGGATACCGCTTGAATGATACTCTTACGGCGCTCGGGATCCTTTTGACGGCGTTTCGGCGATGCTTTTTGTTCTTCGCCCAAATTTGGATTCGATGTGAATTCGGTCTTCTTACGGTGACTACTTATACTGATCGGATTGCATTCGGTTAGAGAGCTATTTGCCGAAATATCGTTGACACTCTTTGATGTGGTCATTTTCTTTTCGCGTACTTTCATATCGTCGGATTTGTTGGGCGTTGCCACATTGTACGTGGAACATGGAACGGCCGATGCTGTAGTCATGTTGTTCTCTAAATTGTATCGTTTGCGAAGCAATGCAATCTTTTCTTCGGGACTGAGGCCCAAGTCTTGATTGGATTTCAAGCGAGCACGAAGACGAGCCTCTTGACGCAGTTTTTCCGTTGTTTGTGCCAGTTCTTCGTCAAGTGTTCGATGTCGTGGAATTACTGGTGTGCTGAACACATTGTCAACGAATTGATACGGATAGTCGTTTTTGTGCGACAAACTTGATGCACCCGAATCACGTGTCGAATGAACGCAAAACGATTGTGTTTTGCTCAATTTTGGCGTTTCAAATACAGGGAACTCTTCGACATTTGCACTGCGTGGTCGTTGACCGGATTTTCGAGCACTTTGATTCAGCTGATTTACAATTGACAATTCTTTTGTTGGCGACAATGACAATGCCTTCGATTGATTCGGCAAACAATGTCGACGTTCCGGTTCGGCCACCTGATACGACGAATATTTCGGACTCATGCTTGTGGTTGATTGTGAATGAGTCAACGGCGGTGTTGCCACCGGCGGTAAAATCGATGTATTCGGACTGATGCTCAGTGCACTGCTTCGATTGCGACTGCGAGTTAAACGTTTCTCAGCGTTTGACAATTTTTTACTCTGCAATTTATCCATCACCAGATCGTGGATCAAATCCTTTTGTTTTATTCGTTCTTTGGAAATTTCTTCCAATTTTTCCACCACATTTGTCGGTGTCTCATTCGATTGACCCACATAAATACTTAACGACTTACTATTATTATCTATCACAGAACTCGGGGATGGTTGGTGTTGATGCTGTTGCTGTTGCTGCTGCTGCTGCTGCTGCTGTTGATGATGATGCGGCGACGGCTGATTTTGGTGACCGGATAACGAATCATTGATGCTCTCATTTTTCGAATGTTTACGCTTTGTCTTGCGTATATCGATCGAATCGCGTGCATTGCTGATCTGAGTGATTTTCATTTGCAATTGGCGAACGTACTCCTCGTACGTGATGTCATCGGAATTTTTGCGCTCATTTTGCTGCGGATTCTGATGTTTGGACGATTCAATTGTGCTGGAAGATTTTTTATGCGGCGATGCATTGCTTAAATTCGAATTAGACGATTCATCGAATCGTGGAGCGGATTCCATTGGACTGGTAACTACGGTGAGTGCATCACTTTCTTCGGTCGTCGTATTACCACCTTGTGATGCAATCATAACAAGACTATCATCTTCCACTTCATGACTATCACCATGCAATTTCGGTAAAATTGCTGCCGGACTTTCGTTCATCGGAGTTTTTAAATCGTTTTCATTGGACAGTAATAGCGCACCCTGTTCGATAAAATAATTGTCATGCAACTCATTTGATCGATTTATGCTATTACTTCGGCCCAATTCGATGCGTGTCGGTTTAGTTTGCACATTTTTATTGTAGTTGTAATAATTGGCCGGACTCTCTGGTTGGGTGTTCACAAATTGCACGTAGCCGCGATTATTTAACATTGCTTTATTTGTTGCTGCATACGTTTCCATGTAGCTTTCTTCCGAGCCCGTGTCCATGAATTCCATATCGTCAAAGTCCAAATTTGTTGCGATTGGTGCTTGACCGATTTGCTTTTCTTTCGACGAATCTTTCTTCTTGGCCTTTTTATTACGCTTGATTGTGCCCTTGTTTGAATTCTGTACAAATTCCATATCGACAAAATTCTCTGACACCGCATCGTCGGCTGTCCAATCGCTGAGCTCAGTTTCGGTTAGCACTTGGCCAGTCATCTCTGTTTCCGAATCGGAATGATTCGATTTATCCAACAGATTGCCTGGATTCGAAGCGGTTGGTGTTTTATCATAGTCAGGTGACTCGGGTGTTACAGCCGAATTCGCCGTTGGAATATTTAATTGAGTTGGTTTGGGCGGCTTTTCACTTTCATCCGGCAAAATCAATGGAATATTCTTGAGAGTGTCGATTTTATTCTCATTCCTTGTGTCGAATCGGAAAATTGGACGTTTGTAAATCGGTTCGTATTTGTAAGTTCTTGGTTCGACTTTTGTTTCTATTCTCGGCTCGGCTTTCGATTCAATTTTTGGCTCTGATTTCACTGGCTCTACTTTGGATTCTGGTTTCATATCGACAACATTTTCGGCGGCCTGAACATGAATAACGGTTTTAATTGTGGCAGTCGGTGTCGTTGGTACTGATCCTCCTGTGGTGATGGTCGCAGTGAAACTCTCCGGCATTTTCATGAGTTTCAAATCTTCCGGATCGCCAATGTACTTGCCATCGATCAGCATCAAGCTATCCATTTGCATCAAGTCATCGGCTTTGTTCGCACTTGATTCGCTGGGTGTTACCTGAGTGTCTGGGCTCGTGGAATCGAGTATAAAATGCGGAATTTCCGCTGGACTACTTGTGCTCGATGAAAACGTGTCCGAATCGGGTCGCTTTTGATTGGCCGATTGTGCCCAAGCGATGCACGGCATATTGAGCATTGGCTCAACAGTTTCGATTTCTTGTGTTTTCTTTGACGCAACTGTAATGCCAGTTTTTGGCTTTTCTGCCGATAATGAACTCGAGAAATAATTGCTATCGCCCTCTTTACGACTATCATAAACCGGCTTGTAATCGCTGATCTCTTTTTCCGTCGCATTGTCACGGCCACTGCTTATTATTTCACTGTGCTTAAATTTTTCAGAATATTCGAATGAATTTCGTTTATTGTCACTTTTGCTATTTTCAACGCTGCCGCCATTGTTCACTTTTTTCGCATTCACTTCCGTGTTTTCAATCACTTTCGTAGTTGCATCACGGATTTTATTCTCCGCCAAAATGATTGGTGGTTTTTCTTCATTTTCACTGGCAACTTTAGCCGGTTTCGCTAGCTCGTGGAAGGATTCCGTTTTATTGATTTCATTGCGTGTGCTCACAATTTGATCGTAAACATTTTCCTTTTCTTCGTTGTGTTTGATAATAATGCTTTGAGGTTTATTTGGAATCACTGTTGGTTCAACGATATTCTCCGCATTGATTTGATTTTTATTTGACACTTTTGTGGCAGCACTTTTATCTGGCACGGCTGGATTCAATAGTTTTTGGCAATCGGTGATGGTCGAACGGAAATTTTTGAATTTCGAATCCAACATTGACATTGAATCCGATTTCATAATACCACTGGCACCGGTGTCACCCAACAAATATCGTTTCTTCAATTCCAGACTCTTTTTCGATGCAATTCCCTCCGTGCTTGCCGTTTGCTTCAGCAAATAGTCGCCAACTCGAGGATTTTGCAATGGTTCACGATTCGGTATCACAGTTGGATCGACACGCACCAGTGGCTCAAATTCCAAATGCACATTGTGCTTGGGCTTCTGAACACTTCGGGCATTTCGAACAGCCGCTCGATGTACGCTGTTGTCAATGACACCTTGTTTTACCTGAAAAAGATGGCAAAGTGGTTTTAGAAGTGAATTTTTGGAGTGGAAAATTGGTCAAATAAATGCTCTAGAATCATTACCTGAATTCGATTGATTGCTTTCTTATTGTCTTCGGAATATTGCGGCGTGACTGGATCACGTTCGAATTCGGAATCGGTTGAAATTTCGGTGGCTGAATTCAATTCCACGGCTGACGATGAGTCGGAATCACTTTGCACCTAGAATGTTTGAAAAAACTCATTAGATCCATTGAAATTTACCGTTATCGGGCACTCATGCAGGTAACAAAAAATAAAAACATTAACGAAAATGTTACAAAGGAAAAAGGCAACATTATTAATAGAATTGCCATCAAAATTAATCATTATTTAAATCTAAATTATACGCTCCAAATTTAAAACTCCAAAAAAAAACAATTGGATTAAATCAAACACGACTGTTCCTGTTGCTGCAGAAGAGGCATCATTAGATTTGTTTTTAATAAGCTGTTTTATAATGCTGTAGTGCCTGCGTTTAGCCTGCGTTTTTTTTTTCAAACAACCATCGATAGATTAAATATTATTATTAAACGGTTACGGAGTTATAATGCTTCGGAACAAAATGACAAGGCAAAACAAATAATTCGTGGTTTTTGTATTACCTGTCGAAATACCTAATGACGATTGATTTTTTTTTTCGAACGGTGGATTGTGCTTGTGCCAAGTGTAAATATTTTGTGAAAATTGAGGAAGAAAGAAGATTTATCTAAAATAGTGTGTGTACTCATTCAAAAAAAAAAACTAAACTCTCCTGTGTGTAGTTACGTGGGTCTACATTTTATTCAACTTTTCAGAACTGTTTCTCTACAGAGGACTAAACAGACAGACAGTAAAATAACAAATATCATTCGAACTGCTTAACTAACTAGAGAACGCTAACTGTGATTTCAGGCTGACAAGTGACATGATTGGCTTGAAATATGTGTGGAACCAGTAAATATGGGGGTATAATAACGCAAAAAAATGCCATTTAGTCTACTCTCTCAGTTAACATTAATTGTCATCATATTATTGAACATCTAAAAATATTAGGTTTTTTTTTGTTACTCATTTTCCTATCGAAAGCGACTAGAATTGCAATTTGTGCCTGTTCTTCATTGTGTTTATTTGTTTGTCAAGTCTTTACGATATTATGCAACTATCTTTGTTGCTTGACGTGGGATTTCTGAACATATCCAAAACACTGCGGCCACCGCTTGACGAAGGTGCTGTTGAACGTGGGTTGTACGATAAGTGCGAATTGGCGGCTGTCGTCGAACTTGGCAACGGTCGGCTAATTGAATGCGAATACGGTTGATGGTATTCGTAATGAGTTGAGCTTGGATAGTCGTAATGGCTTGAGCTAGCCAACGGGCTAATTGAACGATCGCGATAACCGGGTCGGAATCGTGTCTCTTTTTCTCTCATTCGTCGAATGTACGGATTGGTTTCTAATTTCTCATTCATAAACTCTTGCTTTTTGTTATGCAAGTTTTTGCTGCGCGCAAGTAGCATGTCCGTTACATTTTTCTTGCGATCTAAACTTGATACCTTGCCTGGTGATGGTCTTTCTTCGGAACGTCGACTAATAACATTATCATAATCACGGTATTCACGATCCACATCGCAAGATGTATCAAACGATCGAGAGAGATTTCTATTCAATTTGGCACGTTGATTTGTCGACGGTACATTATCATAATCAGACCATCGATGCTCGGATTTATCTTGTTCAAACTTTCGGTCATCATGCGAACGAAACTGTACCTCTTTGAATTTTTCATCATCAATTTTATTGTGTTTGGCCGAACTTTCAACCCGTTCTTTTGATGCAGGCAGTTTATTGACTTCAGCCGTCTCATTTTCGGTTGCTATTTTGTGCGTATCTAAAAGCCGTGCAATATGACTGAGTTCAGGTATTTCGTTCTTATCTGATTCGCTTACTAATTTATGCAAATTGTTTGTGAGTATTTTGTGCTCATCGTTCTTTGAAAATGAATCTTTTCGTACGGAAATCGGTGATGGTTCTTGTTTACGCATGCTTATTTGCTGTTCATCGTCCGATTTAGATGATTTTCGACGGCGAGCCGGCTTAACAGGTGGCTCAACTTGAACTTTATTCGAATCAAGAGCGCGATCTTTGTTTTGTTTGAAATGAATGTGATTTTCATTGTGCTCTTTTCGATGCTCAGAACGCTCCGGTTTTATTGGTTTGTCCGTATTATCAAGGAATGACTTTCTTGCGTCATTCACACGAGGCTTAGACGGTTTATCAATGTGTTGATGTGGCATATCAAGAGGTTTCTGAACCGATTTAGTGTCTGGCAGTGGCTTTTTGATCATGAACGACATCAAATCTTTCTTGTCAATCTCCGGTATTTTCATCACCGGCTCTTGGTGTTTTTTAACAGGTTGAACCTCAATCATTTCTTTGATCGAAGCAATTCGAATTGGTGCCGGTTCTCTTTCTCTTGATGAAGTTCGTTGAATTTTACGAACTGCCGCTGGGCTTTGATTTGGAGCGGCCGTTGGATTCTTCCGAATTTCAACCTCTTCTTTTTTAGGCAATTGAACTTTGGAGACTTCATTCAATGAAGTTTCTCGTACTTTCACCAATTCATTTTCTTTCGAAGGAGCCGCGTCAATTTTACGTGGTTCAGGCTTTTGCTTTGTAATTGGTTTTTGATTCACATCACTGATTGAAGGCTTTCGAATTGTGAATGAAACCAAATCTTTTTGATCGATTTCAGCCTCCTGTTTCTCAACGGCTTGTGTAACTTTAGCGTCTTTATTCAATGACTTATCTCGCGACAAGCTTGAATCTCTTTCCTTCGACTTGGAACGAGCTCGGTACGAATAATTTACAGTGATCGGTTCAGCCTCTTGTTTATCAACCGATTCCACTGATTTAATTTCACGGACCGGACTTGGAGATCTTCTGAGCGTAAATGAAACCACGTCTTTTTCAACGGTCGGAGTGCTTGGAATAATTTCAAATTTAGGCACTGCACGCTTGGGAACAGGCGGTTGAATTTCACTAACTGAAGGTTTTCGCATGGTAAATGTGACTGGTTCATTATCGATTAATGGAACTCTTTGCAAAATTGGTTTGATTTCAAGAGATGGTTTTGGCCGTGGCTCCATTGTTTTTGGTTTTGCCAAAGGCTGAACGGGCTTTGGTTTTGCCACAGGTTCCGCGGTCTTTGGTTTGACAGCAAAGTCAACGGTATCTTGCGATTCTTCATTCGCACGTAAAGTGACATTCTTCTTTGGTGCCGGTTTGAATTCATTGTGCGATGGTTTAACCTCTGTGGGCTTTGTTTCTATCGGTTCAACCTCTTTCGGTTTTACTTCTTTTGGTTTCACTGCTGGCAGTTCAACCTTTTTAGCCGTTTTCATCTCAACATTTGCAAATGGATTGACCATTGATTTTGCGCCTTTCGAAGCCTTTGGTAAGCTGACATGTGTAACCTTTTTCGGTTTACTGAGCGGTACATCTTCTTTGTATGACACTGAATTGAGAATATCATCAATGGCATTGTTCAATTCCTCTTCAGTGCCCGCAAATTCAGACTCAGGTTCAGTTACCTTCTTGTCTTTCTTGACTTTCTTAACTTTCTTCTCTTCTGGTTCTTTCTTTTCTTGTTCTTTTTGTTCTTCGTTCAATTGAAGATGCTGTTCGAGTAACTTGATTTCATTCAATAAATTACTCGACAGTTTGCTCAAAATGTCAGCCTCACGCTTATTCGATTCATGAAACGATTCTTTTCGACACCATTTTGAAGCGGGTGCAAAATTGGATTTAATTTCAACCTTTTTAATTTCGATTGGTTTCTTTTCGGCAAATTTGCGAATAATTTTTGGTGGTTGATTTTTCAACGGCACCTTTTCGATAACTTTGCGCTTGGGTAGTTCGGGTATAACATCAGCAGCGACTTTATCAAACAATTCATCGATATCATCAATGGGCGATTTCATGCAATCGAATAATTTCTCACATTCATTCGTTTCCTTACCGAGCGGTATGCTTTCATAGCCCGAATAAGGAGCTTCAGACTTGTTTGTCTGTTCAAAATTCAATTTATTGACTCTTGGCACTCTTTTCAAACTAACCTCACCGTCAAGTTGCTGATCGTGCAATGTAAAATCTTCTTTCTTCGGTTCGATCTTTTGCAAATTATCGCGAGCTGTGCGAAGTACTAAAGATTCATCACCATGATCGTCTGACTTGGATTTGGTTACTTGTTGTAAACTGTCGCGAACTGCTTGAAATGCCGACGATGGTTCATCGCAGTGTTCCTCGGATTCGGACTTTTTAAACTTTTGCAAATTATCAATTGCTGTGCGCAGCAATGTCGTTGTATTATTCTCTTCTTTCGGCTTTAAATTTAACGGTTTTCGCGGTAATTTCGGCGATTGACCGGGTGATGGCAAACTTTTCAAACCCTGAACTGGGCTTGGCAGAAAATACTTTGACAAATCCACATCTTTCAATTCTTTTTGACCTTTATTAACGTTCATCGGTTTTGCCTTCACTTCTCGTTTCGGAAAGTATTTGCTTAGATCGCGTTGCGACGAATTTACCGAACTACCGAGTGACTCGGACTGTGCTCTTAATCGACCCTTCAGTGCATCAACCTTAGAAAGGCCGTCATTGTCGTCTTTATCTTGAAATTCACGCTCTTGCGACAATCGTGACACATCTTCGTCGCTCAGTTTTAATTTGTCTATAAAATTGAGCTCATCAAATGACGAACCAGTTGAACGTTTGCCAAGCCTACGTCTAACGGGCCTGTCATTTTCTACATTTACATTTTGTACCGACTGCGATTTGAAATTCGCAAAATTCTTGCGTTTCTTTGCTAAATCATTCGTCTTCTTTGCATCGCCTTTGTTCAGCGATTGCGTCGAACCGTGGCTTGAGCAATTTGGTTTTAAATTCGTAGGCGGTAAACTATTTAAACTGGCTGTACTTCCGTGGTTTGAATTCAACCATTGCGATTTCAATGACAATTTACGTTGTATATCATTCTTGACTAAACTCTCTTTTTTCAAGTCTTCGATGTCTTTTGACAATTTTAAGAAATTATTTATCTTATACAAACTTTCATTCAATTTATCAAATTCACTTGAAAATCCCTTCTCAACGGTATTTTCAATGCGCTTGATTTCATTTCGATTGACATAATCGCTTTCTACACTATTACTCTTAGCTCTACTGAATTCTGACATTTTCTTTAATTGTGACACAGCCTACATTTTTCATTCGGATCAATTTTTTCGGTTTTGTTGGTTTTGTTTTATTTTATTTTTTCGGTGAATGTGAACAAAAGTGTGTAAAATAGAGAAGAAAGAAAATATGAAAGAAAAAGAAGAGAAATCATCAATTAACCCACCACCTCGTGAAAAAATAAAAGAAGATTAATTCATGTTAATTAATTTGAATATAAATTGCATAGTTTTCTTCGGGATGTGAACAAAAAGAATTTTGTTGAAATTGTAATTTATATTCAAATTAACGAACCGAATTATTGAAATAAATTGCGTATCTCGCTTCAAACTTTTGAAACGACAAAGAAAGAGAGGTTTGCTTCTTTTTTTCTTCAATACGCACCTCGGTTTCAGTGTCCGTTGGCAAATATTGCACTGGTTTCACTTTAGCTTCTTGCATTCGAATCGCTCGTGCCTTTTCCAACTCTTCACCTTCCGTTTGACTATCGGCTTCATCATCTGGAATGGAGCGTATCAAATGAATTTCAAAGCATTTCTATGTTTCCATCATCAATCAAAGAATAAATTTGAATCATCAACGTTTTTTTCCGTATTTACTTTCGAATTTGACTCATTTCAATTACTTTGTTTATAAATGATTAATTTGTTTTGTTTTCAAACTGACATTGTTTGCGTTATCACACCTTAATACACAAAGAGTCAGAGTGAATCAGAACAGATAGCATTATCTTATAGTAAAAATTGTGTGTGTATATATAATTTGAGTCATACCTTCACTGGAAGCGTAAAATTCGTCATCCTCACTGTACTGATTTGAAGTGTATCGTTGCTTTCCGATCCATTCATTGGCCAATTGCAGGGTTTGTGCTTCTAACGGCGATCCATTCACATCTTCGTAAATATCCGAATCACTATCGTTCGAATCGTCACTGGACGAAATGTCCGACTCAGACTCTTCGCTGGCAGTGCCAAAATTGCGATCCGTCCATTCATTTTCATCAATAATATTATTGAATGATGGTTCACCATCAGACATTGCATCAATATTCTCAAATTCAATCCGTTCTGGCGTTTGACCACGATCGAGTAAGTCGATTTGCTTCAAACTTTCCGCTCGACTCGTTGACTTTTCGGGCGTTTTATATGGGCTGTTATTCTTCGATGCAGCCGATTCATTGACTTCGGCTCGTGGATATTTACGAACAGTCGTACGGATTTGCTTTGCTGGCAGTCGATAATGTTGTGTACAATAGAATTTCCCCTCGGGATCATCACGATCGAAGGCATAGCCGCCAACTCTTAAGCTCGTGTGACAATGGTGGCACTTCAAACAGTTTCGATGCAAAACCAAGCTTTCAGCCGACAATTTTTCCATTACGTACACCTTTTGCTTGCAGAAATGGCAAATGTCGGTCGTTTTTTGCGAATTGAAGACCAAACCAGTTTTCGAACTCTGAAATGGGATTGAGAAAAAATAAACATATTTATTATCTGTTGTTTTTAATAACAAAACATGATTTAAAAACCATTCGGTGTTCGAAAAAAGACTTTAATTGGATCTCAGAAATGCTGTCGACCGACAAAAAATTGAAATTGAAAAGAAAATAACGACCAAATGAACACTTACCGATTTCTGCAATTTGTCTTCACTTTTATCGTTTGCTTCGTCCTTCTTAATGAAATTGCCAGCGATTGAAGCGACTTTATTGCGACCTCGTTCGCCAAGCTCCCGCAGAGCTCCATCTTTCAGTTGTTTTTCAGCGTTCTTAATCGTTTGATCGATGTCCTTGAACCGTTCATCGGCTTCTTGATCATCTGGGCGAGTGATCTTGTTCTGTCGCTGTAAGAACTGTTCCTTGCTCCACTTCGGAACCTTTTCCCGGCTTTTGCCCACTTCGGTTTTCTTCGAATCTTCAATTTTCTTTTCGATTTGGCGCAAATTCCAATCATTTGACTCGATTTTACCAATGGCTCGGAGCAAATCTTTCGGTTTTCTATCATTGGTGACTTGGTTTCGGCCTGCGATGCGTTGTTCCATTGACTTGATGCGATCATTGAATTGTTCGTCGGGTGTGCCCTTTGGCAAAGCCGAATAAATGCCTTTCTCGCGATCCTAGACATTGAAAGTAAATTCAATCTTATTAGTCAAAGAAAAATAACGGCCTTGCATTATAACAACATCATGCGATAAGTATGCTAACGAGAGATGAGCTATTCAATTATTTCAGTTGTTCATTTGTTGTGTATTAGTTGATGGTTCTGTTAGAAAATTTGAAATTCATTTCATTCATTGAAATAAAAGAAAAACGAAAACAAAAACCAAAACAAAATCTTCAAAACGAAAAAAGTAATAATTCAGTGTTTAATCCACGACGGATGGGTGTATTTTTAGCATGAGTTTGATTCAGCATTATTATTCAAGGTTAAATTAAGCATTTTGGCGAGAGTGGAGCACAACAACTGCATAACACATCACACACATATGATAGAGATCGTCTTACGGGGTGTAACAACTTTTGTTCGAGTTCCTTGACGCGATCTTTGAATTCGGGTGCATTTTGTCGATACATATAAATGGAATAGTCTTCGAATGGGCTATTCTCGTCAATATTTTCATCGCGTAACAATTGGCCCGCTTGCAACATATGCAAACTTTTGTAAAAGTTTTGTGTTTGTTGCGCCCGTTGCAGGCGTCGTTTACTTTGACGTTCATTTCGATTGGCTTCAATCTCTTCAATACGTTTGGCACGCTCTTCCTATTCGTACGCCATTGTTTTTTTTGTTTGTTTCAAAAGAATGTTCAATAAAATGGATCAAGATAAATAAATTTTTTTGGGTAACTTACAATGTTTCCAAATTTATCGTAGCTTCGCCGTTTACGTGATCGTCGACTTGGTGCATCTGGCGTGGCTCTGGGTGTGCTGACAGCAGAAGTATCAAATCGACGAGATCGTCGGGGTCGTTCACGATCTGGTTCATCTGCTTGACGTTGAACATCTTTCGATTGCGATTTCAACTTCAGAAGATTCGAAAAATCTGGTGCTTCACGCTTTGTTTCACGCAGTTTTTCAAGATCCAGCTTTGGATGCTTGACATGCGGAATTTCCCCGCGAAACACTTCACACACTTGCTCCAGGTAGGTGAGCCACACTTTTGGATCGACTCCTACCAGTGTCACTGACTCGGCGGCCGTTACTGCTTTCGGTATACCCATCTCACGTTCAATCACCGAAAATGCTATCTCATTACACTGTTCAACATTCAGGCCTTTTAACTTTGTGAGGTCTATCAAATCTGGACGATATCTATTTGGAGAAAAAGAAAGAAAACATTGAAAAAATACACGAATTCGAAAGAGTTTTCTTTCGCCAGGGAAAATTGAAAATTACCGGTTTATCAAACAGCAAAAGACCTGGCCATTTGTAAAACATTCAGCTGCATTTTCCAAATTCGTAAGAAATTCATACGAACTGAGCTGTGATTTGATCCATCGCAAGAGAACAGCCGAAAGTGGTGCCACATCTGTGGAAAGAAGAGAGAAAATTCGAGATTGAAATGTTATAAAATCTGATATCAAATACCAAAATCGCAATATTTTCCAAATTTTCAACCATAACTCACCTCCTGTGCGTCGTTTTCGTCGTACCAAAGTCTCCGGCACAACGTTGAGTACATTCGAATCGAGAAATGTTTGTTCGAATAACGTTGGATCATCCGACTCGAGTAAATGTTTTACTTGATGTGGTGCGACCGCTATTCGGTTAAGATTTGGATATCGTGTGGCTGGATCACAAGTGTACGATCCAATATCACGGTGTAAATTTTCGGGTGTCGTTTGGGCTAGTAGCCGATAAATGCTCTCGCGTTGTGCGAGCACAGCCAAAATACTATTGCGTTGATTGGTCCACAGTTTCATTGCATATGCAGCATCCATGCTGGACAAAAAACCACGAGCACAACCGGAACCCGTTGGCCAGAACGGTTCCAACAAGCTATCACCAACTAAACACTGTAGCAAGCGATAATTTTTCTTGACCACAGCAAAACATGATGTTTCAGCGGCAAACATCGATGTAAAATCAAACATAGCCACATCCGGCTTTCCATAATGATTTACAGCAAATTCCATTTGTGGCATTTGATGTTTAGTGGAAAAATCGGCAGCTTCTCTAGCATAGGCGAGCAATGCTTCTGTATTAACATTGGCCGGTGCCAGTAATTCGGCCGGATCGGAAAAATCGGAAATAATCACTCCCTTATCAATTAAACTGTGCTTTTTCGCTGTCATGACAAAATAATGCGTCTCATCCTTATAGTAGACGATATTTTCTAAATCAATTCCCGTGGTTTCGTACAGTTCTTTAAAAAATGCCTGATTGAAAATGAATGCAACGCCGCTAATTTCCTCGACCTTGGCTTCAGCCCATGTTTTCTTATTGATAAAATTGGCTGTGATAGCGATAGCCAAGCGGCCACGAAATTCCTTGCGTCTGAAGCCTTCGAGTGTGTTTCGTTTTCCATCGGCACCGACTAACACATTGAATTCATAGTGTGAAACAGCATGATCGGCCGGACTGATGTCAGCTCGCCATCCGCATCCATCCTTTGGTTCGAGTATTTTATTAAATGAAATGCCATCGTGCACTTCGACACCGAGCAACAGTGCCACTTTCAACAGAATGCATTGCAACTGTCTGATTGAAATGTGATCAATTGAACCGGCACAAAATTTGCCATAGAACTTTTTTGCTCCCAAATTTCGTAGATCGGTGATCAAAAAAGGCCATAAATGTAAGACATTATTTCGTGAGAATCGATCACGTTTTTCAATCAACACCACTTTGGCGCCCAACAATTGTGCTTCTATTGCTGTTCGTAAGCCACACGGTCCAGCTCCAATCACCAGTACTCGGGTACCACTGCAAGCCAATCCTTTATTGTATACCTTATGCGATAGACGTGCATCGAATTTTTTCCACAACGCTTGTGCTTTCCAACTGCGAATTTTTGACTTCAACTTGGGATAGAATTCGTTGATCGGTGCCGACCGTAGTGATATTGTGTCACACATACTATGGTACAGACCGAGTATTTGTCGCATCGTTGTTGCCGAACTGAAATGGTCAAACAGTTCGGCTGCCAGTGCAGACGCATCGTGCTCCATCTTGGATGGCGGTATCTGTGCTTGGTTGCGGCTCATACTGAAAGTGGACAAAATTAGTCAATTATACGATTAACATTTGAATTAGAAAATGCAACAAGTTTTTCAAATTCCATTTTATGCGAACGCTAACGAAAACACCATGAGTCCACTTGAATTAGATAGGGAAAAACTGTATATGCTTTAAAAAAATAATAAACGAAGCGATTAAAATTCGCATACGCACACTTTCTATTGAAGACTGGTGCGTGCGTTGGTAAATGTGAACAGTAAACGGTTTCTATTCATCTATTTTTGACGAAAGTCTTGGTGATATAGAAAAAAGAAACGAAACAGAACGAAGCGTCAAGTGTAGTAGCGTCATCATACATCTTTTGCGATAAAACATAATGTAGACGTCGCAGATTCTTCGCCGCATTACATGGAATCTATAAATAATTTATTACACACATTTCCTTTTGAAATTGCACCATTTTTCAGTGTTTTTTTCCTCACTGAATCACTCGGTTTGTTTATTATTGTTGTTAGTAGTTTTGTTTCCAATTCGTCGGCAGGTTTTTCCAATGTGAATATATCGTTTATATGTTTAACTGTTTCTATTGTAGTTTTGGATTTCTATTCGTGCCCTTTCTAAAAACACATTTGCCTTGGAATTTGGGCAAAAAAACATTACAGAGGAAAAAAAAACGTTTCTGCATTGAAATTGATTCGAAATGATCCTATGGTAATTGTGCGAATGGCATTAACGATGGTGTTAATGTGCGTCGGTTATTACACTTGATTGTGTTGTCTCTCACTCTTTCTTTCGCTCTCGAACTGGATGTTGAGATTCATTCAAAATACGCATCCAAAGCAGTGCGCATGAAGTGATAGAATGTATGCGCGAACGTTGCTTTTAAATGAGTGACCCGAATTTTAATTATAAAACGTGTGAAAAGTTCAGATGATGAGCGAGAGAGAGAGAAAGAGAATGTAAGAAGAGAAAAAAACTAGAAATAAAAATAGCTTTTGAAACTGAAATCGGGGAATAAACACCGTGTGCCGTGATTCAGTGGAATTTAAACTGAACGATGTCGGTGGCGGCGGCGGTGGTGTTGGTGTGTTTGAGAGCATGTACAGAAAGCAAGACGGTATGGTTAAGAGACGTCAAAGAAGCTGGCGACAGTAAATGCGGCGATCAGCCTCAGAGAGTGTCGAAGATGTACAAATTGGATTTATCATTGAATAAATGCGGTTGTTTTGCTGCGACGTGAATTCACATCAATCTGACTAAAATCACACTTATTTTGAAAGAAAGACGGCAAATCTATTTTGCGAGTCTCAAATTTCACCGTTGGCACATTATCCGAATGCTCTACAGACACGATACAAGACACATTGAACGCATTTTCATTGAAAGTGCATCTCGTCTGCAAATGACGAATTTGTTTTTCATTCGGTTTTTTGTTTCTTCTCAGTCTTGATGTTTCGATTGCAATCGCCAACGATGCCGACGACGACGACAACGGCAACGGCTACAACGTGTGCTGTTTAACTGCGTTAAATTTGGATTTACATCGAAATGAAGCGTGATGAATAAGTTGTGGCCATAAAAGGAGACACTACCTTGCCTTGCTCTTTGTCTTTATTACTACATGATCCATAATGAATGTTGTGAGCGCTCGTGCAACACAGCTCATGCTTTATGCCGAATGGAAAACAATAAAGCAAATTGACGGTGCAAAACGTCATCGGAATCAATCACATTGTCCGATTTGCTTTTGTTTTAAATTCATCTCGAAATTGTTCGGAACAAAAATGCAAACTCATTAATTTTATTTTCTGTTCATAAAAAAGGCTTGACATTTGCTGTTAATTTTTTTTGTTCTGTGGTTTTTGATATTTCTTTGTCTGTTTGTTGAGTTGCCAGTCTCTCTCTCTCTCTCTCTCTCTCTCCCCCTCTCTCTGCGATCATCATGTTAGCTCATTTTGTGCGTAAAGAAAAACGACACAATTTCTCTTCATCACTCCACGTAAAAATAGTTTCGATATCTTTGTTCAAAGCTCATTCGCTCATTTGTTCGTCGTTCGTTCGTTCATTCGCTTGACGTGGTTTATTTTCTGTTTTGCTTGAATTCTTTTATTGATTGCGATTCAGTTTACTTGATACACTTTGATAAAAATAGACGAACTGAAGGTGAAAGAGAAAGAGAATCAAATACCCACAGAGACGAGAGAAGACGAGCAACCACAAAAACAGCCATACACACAAAATCAAACAGAAAGAAAAAAAAATTGAAAGAAAGAAGAAAAAAAACCTGAGCGGAAAGCGCATTTTGAGCTGAACAGTCTTTTTTTCTGTGCGTTTAATCGCAGTTCAATTTACAATAACAAAGGAAATGGTATATTTTTCAGGAACAAAATCAACCCACTGAATCATGATGGCAAATTATAGGAATTGAAACCAAAACCGAATAGAAAAACGTTACTTCACATACACTACTTGAAACAACTTGGTTATAGAAAGTCTATCGCAAAAAAAGTGATACGAGTTCTTAATTTGATTTCGATATGTTTTCATTAACAACATTAGAAATGCACGGTATTCGATTTACTTTCAAATCGAAATGAACAAAAGCAGCATTGCGTTACAAGGAACCGTTCTTTTTTTTGTGCTCTGCCCGTTTTGTTTTTCACATCTCAGAGACACACACAAAGAATTGTGAAAATCACTTCTCGTTCTTTCGCTCCGTTTTCGAAATGACTAATTTCCTTTGTTACGAGTAATAAAGTCGGTGCTTTGTGTTTTTGCGTGGTTCAATGTCATTGCATCTGAATCGATATTTGCGTGGAATTCGTTTGTGTTAGTGTGTGTGTATTCGTATCTAAATAATCCCTCCAATTGCCAAACAGCATTTTTTTGTATGTTTCGTTAGCGAAATTGGTTTTTGTTTGCCGTTAGATCTAATCTCGTCAGATACATAACCGACTTTGGGCTGTCAATTAAAATTAACACATTGGTCCATTACCAAAATTAATGACTGTATCCACTTAAGGCTTCACTTTCGTCAATAAATCAATAGATGTATAATATTTGGTTTCAACACTCGTTCGACGTTATACCGAATAACAATAACAATAATAACAGTAACAATAATAGACAACACACATTCTAATACATTTTACGCTTTGGTCACATTTAATTTAACTTATTCAGTCTTCACATGTACGAAACTAATCGAGTCTAAAGTAACATTTCTCTCCTACGCTCCGCGTGCGCAACGAAATATTTGAACGAAATGAAGAAAAAAAACACCGTATACTCGAATTCGTTATGAATTTAAGACTGTCGACCAACATTCGAATCACGATCGAAATATGTGCGAACCTCACTCGTTCGCTCACACATACGCACACCGAACAAGAAACTCGTTACTCTTCGCGCCGGCTCAAAAATTGAATCGGCTCCGAATGAAAACAAATCGAAATCAAAAATAAATTCCACCGTTTCAACACCTTTCGAATGAAATAATAAAAAAACAAAGAACAGTCACCTAATTAAAAAAATAAATGAATGTGACTGATCGACGAAGCGCACACACCGCACAAGCGAAAAAAACCTACTCGGTTTGCTAAAAAAAGCGCCATTCGTCACACTCTCACAACGCCAAAACGACTTCGATAAGAAAGGGACGGAAGTTGTATAAATGCAAAAGCAGCATTGACGAATTTCAGCGGTCAAGCGGATAGAACACGGTGTTTGGAACGGAAAAAACAGAATCACCAACGACATATCAAAAATTGTAAATAGACATCGATAATAATTTTAATCCGTTCAAAAAAATTGTTTATGATGAATGCGTAATTTTATTTTTTTTTGTGAGTTTGGCCTTTGGAAGCGACAGGCGAAATGTGTTGGTCTATTTGATATTGAGCGAATGATTCGCACATTTGGAATCATTCGGGTCTAAATGAATGCCACAACCAAATGGAATCCGTGTTTAAATAGCGTTGATCGTGTGTTTGTGCGCGAACGAGTGAGCGAAAATTCTCTACTGAGAATGGCACCATTACGCGAACGGGTGTTGCTGTTGATTGAGCCATGAAATTGCACACATGAAATTCGAACACAAAAAAATATTAAACGAAATCAGAAAAAAACACACAATTGAAAGAACCTGCAAAGTTTTTGGCTTGTGCTTGAAAAAAAATGTGTTTACACGTTTTGGATTTTGGCATTCACGAAATGAAGAGAGCGGGAAAAAAACAACGAAACAATTTAATATACAAAATATATGGTCATCGAGCGGGTGTAGTTACATACGTACATGCAAACGTACACTTACGTCAATCGAACCCAACAAAGCACAAACACAGCAGAAAATAATGATAATCGCAATATGCTTCTAATCCTCCATTTTAACATGGAAATTGGGATCGACAAATAAAATTCAAATGACATTAAGCAACAACTGAACTGACACAAAATACAGATCAAGTACAACAAATAACAAACAAATTATCTGGTGTGTGGCGAGAGAAGCGGGGAAAAATCCATCATAATAATAATTGTTTCATGTACACGTCGAGAGAGCGAGACGAAGTAAAAAAAAGAGAAGTTGAACGAAGGCAAAAAGAATGGCATACAACAAAACAATTGAGAAATACAAATGAACTCTGACGAAGATAATGAACTGTCACTGACCAAAGGCAATTATTGTAATAATCGACTGCAAACGTCGTTTCGCTCTCAATTTTAATACGACGGGGTGATTATATTCCCCAAAGCATTACAACTCGAACAACAAGAGCACTACTCTACTTGAGCGCTACTCGAGTCGACTCGACTCGACTGGAAACATGAGTAATGCCAGCAAACAAACAGGAGTGAAGAATATATGTGAAAGAAGCGAGTGGCGCATGAAAATAAAAATGATAATTCCTTCGAAACAATAACAAACGCGCATAACACGCTCGATTCGATCGACACGGCCAATGAATGTACACAAGCACACGTTTATGACATGTCTTTCAAAGACTCAATGTGATAACTCCGTTTAGATTGTTGCTGTGTCTTTTTTTTCACATATTCTCTTTGCTTCATCATCATCTGTGTGCCTTTCATTTGTTAACATTCAAACGATGTGAGAGATTGAGTGATACGCTTTTACGAGAGTAAGTGAATGCGATCGCTTGCTCGCGCGCGCTGAGGAATCTATTCGCCGTTGGCAAGTACGATGTCAAAAGTCCAAGTAGCAGTTTAAAGAAGTGAAAAAAAATTGCAACATCCATTTGAAATGCTGTAATTGATTTGGAAGTTGTCTCTGTCTCTCTTTTTCTCTGCCTCTGGCATTGGTTTCATTTTTCCTTTCGATTCTCGCGCCGGAGAAAACTTAAATATAATGAAGTGCACTTTCAGAAGCAGAAGCAGCATGCAGCATGCAGCATACAGCAAAGAGAAAAAAAACACACTCTACACAACATAATAATTTTGAATGGAATGCGCGATTGGACCGCGGAGTGTGTGAGTGAATGTACTAAATTGCATCGATTGTGTGTGCTTTGAAATGCACATTGAGCTCTCACTCAGGTAATATTATGGTTAGGCAAACAGTGATTCTATTGACTGTTAAAAACGTTGTTCCCATATGAAGGTAGGTTGGTAGATGAGCTGGGTCGGTGTTTGTCGGTCGGTCGGTGTTTCGCGCGCGCACTCACGTCTTTGTCGAGACTGAATATATGTTAGAGCACATAGACTATTTACCGTATGCATTCGGTAGAGAGAAGCTCTTTCTCTCTCTCTCTCTCTCTCTCTCTCTAGTGTTATTTGTTCCACACTGCCGTTTGAACAATATGTTGTAACATTGTACGGTGTGTGTCGCATATCGTCTGCCTCTTGTGTTCAATGTACACGCTGCTGCTGCTTCTCTTTATGTACATACGCATACACGAACTATACCTCTGGATTTGGGTATCATCCTATATATACATACATTTTAATAGTTGGACTACATGCACATAAACACGAATATGAAAATGAAAAACGGCACTTTTATTACTTGATTATTATTATTGTTTCGTTCGACTGGTAGAATGATTCATGGATGGTAAATGCGCTAGTCTTGTTTGTGTCTGTGTCAATGTTTTGCTGCTGTTGTAGTGGTGAGGTGTATGTACGTAGTACGAAATGCGAGAGTAGAGAGTTAAAGAGCGAGAGAAGAACAGCAGCAGACAGAAGAATGAACGATGAGACGCGCGTTTGAAACATTTGATATGATGTATTTGGTTGCTAACTTGTTTGTTCAATTCATAGACACATAAAAATACAACATCAATAAAAGAAGAAGAAAAAAAAAGAATAAATTGCTGCATGCATATTTACGTGTTTCCGAGCTCTTGTTTCGTTACACATTATATTCGTCGATTTAGCTGCCATTCTCATTCCGATTCCCGTGCAACTACTACTCGAAAATGAGTGATCATCAAAGAAGGTCTGTGTGTCTATCTCCTCTAACGATGACTGCTGCTGTACACGAGCTCTCGCAGTCAGTTAATTCGTTTGAAGAAACTGAACCGAACTAAAGAAAGAGTAAATAGTCGTAGAAATAACATAGCAAACACCACTGTTTGCATTCAAAGCGCGGCTCTTTTCCTTAATGAAGTTTAACTAAAACCGCGCATTTGCTCATCAAATTTTTATCTGATTCATAATTAAAAGCAACGCAAACGCGCGTACACGTTCATCGCGTACTTTGTAGTTTTTTTTCTACTTCTTTTCTTTATCGCTATGGTCAGGCAAACATCGCTTGATTCGCGTAACAAACGCAAACATTCTTTTCAATTTTTCATGGCGTAAATGTGTCAATAACATCACATTCAACGCATTTACACAGCACAAGCACAGCACACCCGATGATTCAAGTGAAACTTTTTTGAATATTATTCGATTTTCATGGTTCTTGCGATAGACTTATCGTCCGTTTCAATGGAAAATCCAAGGCGTGAAGTGGACGAGACAGAAAACGAAGAAAGGGACATAAAAGCACACAAGAAAAATACAAATGAGTAGCAAATTTTCCATAAATAGCTTACATGATGTCCTTCTCATTGCATGCCTCTTTGATGTGATGAGAAAATATTTTGGTGAAAAACCACGATGAGTTTTCCGCGTGTTGCTAACAACACCAATACACTTGCTGTCGCAGTATACACGCACGTACACAAACACTGTGTGTTGTTGTTGTTTCACCGACACACACACACAGAGAGAAAAAAAACAGATGCGACACTGAGAGAAAAACTAATGTCGATGTCGTTGATGAGGAAGAATGATAGAGAGAGACGGGTTGAACTGTGTGTATGTGTGTTATATCCACAGAGTGAGAGCGCGACGGTCGACCGATGTATATGCTGATTATTTATACTTTCCTATTTCTGCATTATTGGATAGCGTATATGGAAAATATGAAAATCGGCCATAAATGGGCAACTATACTTTTTGGTTGAATCAACTTCCGTAGCCGCCGCAGATGGTTTTCCTTCTTTTTTCTCTGCTGGTGCCGTCAGAATGCCGTGAAAAATTATACTCGTTGAATTTTTTTCCTTCTTTTTTTTGTAATTCTCTCTTCACTTCTTTTTATGTATATACGTAGTATGGTGCCCTTCAATTTGATTACTTGACGATGTCAATCGCAATGGAGCCACTACGAAATTGATTTTAATCACTCGACAAATTAAATTGGATTTTTATCTCGCTCTCACTGTGTGTGTGTATGTGCCATTTCACTTTTTGATTAAATTTTGTTTTGTTTTGTTAATTTCTTGTTGTTGCTGCTGCTGCTACTGCTGTTATTGTGGTCGTTTGCTGATTCGCTGGTTATTACAAATAAAATATTTTGTAGAAAATGGCACTGATGGATTTTTAAAGCACTATTCCATTGGAAAAAACAACAAATGATTCAGATTTTTTTCCCGCACGACTTGATATCGCCAATTTTATGACCGATTATGTTGGTATTTTGGTTTCAAATCGATTCTGATTCCCACACACATACACACCATTCACGGCAAATCGCATTGGAAAAAAAACAACATACAAATTACACCCAATCACACATCGCTCTCTTCTCGACAATAACTTTTATTTTCTGTTCACTTCAATTCGACTTTTTATACACTTGAGACTTTATTACAATTCGATTTTTTTTTGTTCTGTGCTATTTTGGATTTCGTTTCGATTGTCCCCGAATGTGTTCACACTATATATACAATTGAAAATGTTTTTTTGTTTGTTTGGAAAAATAAAGATTGATTTGTCTATGTTACAACACTTCTATACGCGGACACATTCGTCGACGATCTAAAAAAGAAGACGAATCGCTTGCGAATGACTATAAATCTATGTCATGATTGGCGTTTCGATCAAAATGAAAATTTACGTACTGAACGTATCGCATACACATACATGGACAGTGGTGAATGCGTTACCAAATGAAAATGGAAATCGTTAACTCAATGCACCGTTTGACATTGACACTATGGCCGCGATGTTTGAATGCGAACGTTTCAATTCGAATTTTTCTGTTATTTTCATACAATTTTTCGTTTAAAATCCAATTCCACTTGTAATTTTGTGAATATATTTGAAAATTTCGCTTTAGAACATTTTCTCTGGATATTTTTAACTTTGGATCCTACGATTTCGGTTTCAATTGTATGCTTGCGTTCGTATTGAACGGTTTGACATTTTGAACGTTTTTTTCCCTGTACTTGTGACGCAGACTGTCACATACGCTACAAACGTCACTTGCTTCACCAGTTGAGGCAAACATACACAGTAAATAACAACAGCGGCAAAAGTGATTGGAACCTCAGCGAAATTTGTTTGATTTTTTCAAGTTTAAAATACTTCATCGGCATTTTTTAAAATTCGGTATTGGTTTAAATTGGACGTTGTTTCATTCAAATCATTCAAAATGGTGAGTTTGCTATAATCGGCATTTATTTATGGGTTTTCAAACTGAAGAAGCCAATATTACGAACATAACCACAAATTCAAACCACTTTCCGAAAATAAGCTGATAAATGATTTTTTTCGTTTGTTTTTAGTATTCATTATTGCACAAACAAGAATTCGCTCATGACGAGAGCATTTGGTGTGTGGCTTGGGGTCGAACTCGAACCGGTGACGGTGAAAAATCCGATGCGGAAATGAAAGAAGGCGACGAAGATACAAAAGAGAAATCAAACGAAGGTGAATTGAATGATTTCATTGTGACTGGCAGTTTGGATGATACAGTCAAGATTTGGGATGTGAAAGGTGATCGTTTTGATTTGCAGCAACAGCTTAGTGGTCATTCGTTGGGTGTCGTTTCGGTTGCAGTCAGCAGCGATGGAAAAACAATTGCAAGCAGTTCTCTTGACTCTGGTTTGTGTATTTGGAAAACTGAAACAGGACAAATGTTGAATCAAGCCGCACTCGGTCCAGTCGATCTGTGGACGGTGGCATTCTCACCTGATGACAAATACGTTATTTCTGGCTCACACGAGGGAAAAATCTCCCTGTATGACGTTGAAACCGCTAAACCCGAACAAGTTTTGGATCCACAAAACGGAAAATTCACCTTGAGCATTGCATATGTAAGCAAGGAACACAACGAATTTTAATTTACTCGAATTTTTTTTATTTTTATTTTTAATTTTGGAATAATTTTTATTTATTTGTCTCTGTTCGCATAGAGTCCCGATGGAAAATACATCGCCAGTGGTGCTATTGATGGAATCATCAATATCTTTGATGTGGCAGCTGGAAAAGTGGCCCAAACACTTGAAGGTCACGCTATGTCCGTGCGTAGTTTGTGCTTCTCGCCCGATTCTCAGATGCTTTTGACGGCTTCCGACGACGGTCACATGAAACTTTATGATGTGTAAGTGTCAATTATCGCGTTGTATATCAATGGTATTGAAAAGCAAATCATAAAAAGAAAGAATTTCCATGAATCAAAAGCAAGATTTGTGTGAATCATCATTGAATTGCTTCAAAATTCAAAAGTAGATAGATTTCAACTGTTGTTTCTTCTTTGTTTACAGTGTACATTCTGACATAGCTGCTACGTTATCTGGTCATGCATCATGGGTGTTGAGTGTGTCATTCTCGGAAGATGGAAAGCACTTTACCTCATCGTCCAGTGACAAAACCGTCAAAATTTGGGATGTTGCCGAGCGAAAATGTGTGCACACATTCAACGAACATTTGGATCAAGTGTGGGGCGTAAAATACAGTCCAGATAGCAACAAAGTGGTCTCAGTTTCAGAAGATCGAAGCATTAACCTATACGACTGCCCAGCAAATATCGTTTAAACAAACCAATAAAAATTATTAAGTCTTATGTACAACATTTTCACTAAACGGGTTCCTCTTTTATTTTCTATTCCAATCCAATTCAATCAATATTCTCTATGCTGTTTGTTTGAGTCCAATGTGAATCA